>NC_064765.1:16319131-16636631 GCF_011397635.1 Epinephelus fuscoguttatus | reverse complement strand
GCCTTCTTATATCCATATCATTATGCACCGACAGTCAACCCTACAATATCGTCGCAATACTGACACTGAGGTATTCAATCAAGAATATCATGCCATTTGACTTTCTGCATATCACCCAACCCTACTTAGATTCACATTCAATCAGATTTCCATACACCGCCGGCCTCTCAGATTTGGAGGAATCAAGAAACACTTTCACCAAGCAAAAAAAGTCTGTTCCAATTCTAAATATAGCCATGAGACAGGACAAAATCTGATCAAAAGTTACCGAGCAGATAAAAATATATGTTCTAACAGGCCTCCAATTTTAACCCTACTTGAAAACTTGACTCGATAATTGATTCATTTGATAACATAAAGCCCTCACTGCTTAAATTCACTCATCTAGGATCCAAGCCTATCTCTCTCAGAAACACATGCACATGCCAAATGTTCCCACAGAAATAAACACACAAGTGTGTGTGTGTGCACAGGCAGGCGCACACACAGAAACCCCTTCCTGTTTTCAAAGTGTTTGGAAACTCAATCAAAGACACAAGGTTTAGGATTTACATCTGTGCCCTTTTATGTCTGTGGCCTCGCAGGAAAGAACCATCTCAGCCCAGCTGCAGCAAAGAGCTCACAACAAGGCCCAGCCTTCATGCTCCCGCATGCAGCACAACTGAAAACAATATCCACAATTCAGACACTTAGTGCTAAAAGCACTTCTTAGAGGCATTGAGATATGGTCTGTGAACATCAGAGGCCCCTCCTCGACAAAGAAATAAAGACGAGCTCTGCTATCAGGATGTTGATGGGAGTTTTTCAGCGTGGGCCAACGTACACAGCACACGTCCACACCGGGTCTTTGTCTTGAGAATAAGGAATTTTGTTTGAAATATGCTCTAAATACCCCGCTGACATTTACGCCAGTTTATGCTCGCTCCTAAAATACTTGAAGAGGAAATGAAAATTATAAGAGGGAAGTGGCTCGGGTTTAAAATACACAGAATCCAGGCCTAAATCTGGCCATGGGAATGGAACAGTCCACCACTACACAAGGCCTGTTCAGTGTGTTGGCTTGTCTCAGTTACAGACAGCCCAAGCCCTCTGGTTATACAGAGGATCATTGTCATTAATCACACAAACAATATGACAGCTTCTAATAGAACACGCAGACATAAATATGCTGTATGCAAAATAACTTTAAGGGTTGTGCAACTTTTCATCTTAAGTAAAGTGAAACTGAGAGAATGTAAAGACACTTTCATTCCTATAATACGTGTGTGTCTTAGACATACACTTAAATCTACTAAAATGTGAGAACATGCCAAGCAACCAGTAAAGTAAAATGCTGTTACAAGCGCCCTTCTGTATATTAGTCAAATAAGACATTTCATTGGTCTCTGTAAACCACTGCAGTCACAAGCAACACTTCCCCAAAAGAATACAGAAGCAAAACCAAAGATGTGTTCAGCTCAGCAGACTTTGTCAAAGGTGAGATGTGTCTATAGTTAAGACTAGGCCACCTAGTAAAGCTAAGTGCTCACTGAGGTCATATCCCAACAACTGGCAATAACCCCAAATAATACCATCTATAAAAAAAAAAGGTCCAGGAAATTATTTAGCCTAACATAAGGGCCACAGGATATAGGCAATTACCCAGGCCATAAAGCACTAGCCCTAACAGCTGAAGTAGCTGTCTCCCTTTGTCGTTTCAGGACATGATGGGGGTTGTTTAGGAGGAATGTGTTTGGAAAGCTCAGCAACAGGAATGGGAGTGCAAAACCGCCCTCAGGTGATAAGATCACGACACCCACATTGGCAGATAAAACGCTGAGCTGTCAAATCAATCACACAGATAGGAAGAGGACACAGAGAGAGAGGAATCACCTGACTGGCAACAGACAATACCACAGGACTGCAAGAATCTAAAACAATGAGGCCATACCCTATACACGCTCCGTGGAATATAGAGGCGGCCGACCTTCGCTGATAAGAACGGATGAGGGATTCATTTGATTTCAGCAGAAGCAGTCTACAGGCCCGTACAAACTAAAATTATCACACCTTTTACTTCTTATTTTCTTATGAGACAGGCTGATGAGGACGGACGAGCCTCTTGTTGTCGAACTACCTCGAAAATTTGAGCTTAGCACAGATAAAAGGTACCAGTACAGTGCAACTCAACAGACTGCTGCCTTGGTTGAGATAAATATTTTAGATAAGCGTGACATTCAGCAGAGAGGCTGCTTGCACATACTTTCATAAATCCCCCCACTTCTCCCAGCATGACCGTAGTCCTTGTCTGCAACAGTCACATTAGCCTTACATCACACCAACACACACACACACACACACCCCGGAGCAGACACGAACCAAAAATCTGACGAGGCTTTGTGTGCCTTCTTGTCATTTCAGCCTTGTGAACATAGCTGCACCAAGGCCGAGGAACATGTTCTCAGGGAAGGGTGTGCTCTGTGTGTGTACACCAGCTCAACTTACCACCCATCATTCAGACAAAACCACTTCAGGACTATCTCTTCACACGTTCTGTGGAGATATTCAAATGAAATGTCCACAATGCAAGCTACAGGGGGAAGCGTGAAGTCAAAAATATAACCAGGATTTATAGAAACGATTTCCATCTATTACAGTAAAGGCAGATTTGTTTTAGGATTTAGCAAGTGACTCATCAAAGATCTAAATTTATCTCATCAATGGAGGAGAACACAATGTCACAATGTAAAAAGGAGCGTGCATCTCTGTTAAAAACATTTTGATTCCTATCCCTAATGCTCAAATTATCTCTTTTTTTTGTGTGTGTGTCATTACGGAGACGCTCCTCAGCAAAACATACATGGCTCAGGCAACGCTCTGTATTCTGTTCACTCCAATACTATGAATCATACAAGAAAGGTGGTGGAATCATAGCAACAATGTTTGGATCACTTCGCCATCTTAGCTGCTGCCATCATGCAGTGTGGAGCAAACCCAGCATATACTGTAGCCTGTACACCACCGATGGCGATGATCTGTATGTAGCCTGTGGCAGTTAGCTCCCAAAGTGGGGCCTGGGGGGCCTTGAGGTGTCCCTGAGGTTACTGCGGGGAGTCCCGGCGAATTCAGGAACGGTTTAATACCACTGTAACTTATCTCACTAGAGGTTAACATGGTGAGAAAATGTATTCACCCCTCCCACTAGCATCAAACATGCTAGGTTATTACATAATGTCAGCTGAATCTTGACTAATTGCAATAATCAGATCAGATAAGTCCCCTAAAATAATATGTTGTTAACAGAGGGTGAGTAGCTTCATTATTATCTATTTGATGTGAGGGAAAAGAACTCCATGACATATGTTACATAAAACACAGAAGTGTAGTTCAAGGACAAAGCCTCCACGCATTAAATCAATCAACCTCATTTAGGTCAGATAGATAGACTAAGGGCAAAACATGGGTGTGTATCCAACATTACACCGTGACACTGTAAATGGCTGCACAGGGGCCATATGACTTCCTGTGTGACAAATACATTATGAAAGAAAATCCTCCCAGATAGTGCAGAAACGTCCTTTAAACGCAGCACGCATGTAAAACAGACGGTTAACAGACAAGCTGGTGCGTTCATGTGCCGTGCATTGTGCTGCAAACGCAGGAAATGTGATCATTGTGTGATCGTCGGTGCAATGCGAAACAGTGTACAGTGCTGTGAATGGGCAGGCAGGTACTTTATGAATGGAGGGGATCATGTGACCGCAGCACCTCCCGGAGCAGATATTTCTCACTGACTGTCAACAAGCGCACACAAGGGATCAGCCCATTAAAACAATACCGAAATGCGACTTGAAATGGGGCGCGACGTGTGCGAGAACACCTCGCGCACGGATCGCGATTGATCCCCCGTGCCCTCGCGGGGATCTGGGTGTGAATGTGACGCCTTTTTTTTAAAGCGGTTTTTTTTTTATGAATGGAGATTGTGATATGTAAATGAGTGTGATTGAGAAAAAAAAAATGGCATCTTCAGCTTTTCGACGCTGACATTGCCGCAATCGAGTCGAAGGGTTTTCATTAAAGAAAGGGTGCTAAACATGATGTGTGCGATTTTAATCGATGATTATGTTCGGAAATCATGGCGGACAGCAGCTACATACACAGACTGTCATAATAACGCTTTCAGATCGTGAAACACTGCACAGACGTGTGTATAAAATCATATTCAGACGGCTATATAGCTGTGTGCATGTATATTATAATGATCCCTCATATAGCTGCCAATCTATAACGCCATAATAAACATACTGGGCATCCAATCCCCCTGTTAAATAATTATAGGCAGCCATTATTACACCTATATATATCTACAGTGGCCTTATATGAATCAATGCAGCATTCACATTGAATTATAACACACAAATTATTAAAAATAAGATGCTTTTTGTGTACAACAGGCCCGTGCCACTGCTTATTAGACACTTCTCTTTTTAAATTCACACTGAAATCCGTGCTATAGATTTCTATAAGCGTGCAAAACTACAAAAATAAAGGATTATAGCTTCTTGTTGTTTATATCAGTAAAGTAGGGTGATGAAATACCACCGTCGCCCGGCTAGAAATGTCACTGGGAGCTGGTAGTGCATTGCACATCCGAGTAAAGCGTGTTAATATCTACAGATATGTACTGATATGTATGTAAATGTGTGGGGGTGAAATATGTATATACTCACTCGTTGTTTGGATTGGTTGAATCTTCACTCATTTTTTTCCTCACGGGGATCCAAATCCTAGCAATAGCATCGACGACGCAGTGACGGCGGGATAAAATACCACAAATATCACCATTTTCCTTCACATGTAGAAATGACCCCTATTTCGGATAGTAAGTAAACGATGTACAAATGGCTGGCATGCCCTAAACTAAGCGTCCCCTGTGAAAGCCCCCCAAAAGTGGGGCTTGCTAGCTTAACGTTAGCCTCGCTGCCTTGGAACCTAACGTTAAATCGCGAGGAGGAATGATAATCGTTGATTCATTTTATCCTCCCTGGAAGTAAAATCCGACCATAACAAATGGGCCAGCGGCATCATCCTTGCTCGACGAACAACAAATCCCACCGCTTTGACCACAAAAAATAAACGTGAATAGATCCTCAAAAAATGTAGAGATTGCTGAAGGCTGTAGCGTTTGGCAGGTTATTTATGGCTGGCTGTCGAGCATCCATTCGCCAACTTCAGGTCCAGGACAACACTTGAAAAAGCGCTGTGGAGCGTTGCTCCGTCAACGTGTCCGCGTAATGTGCAGTAAAGGCATCCAAAGCGGCCAAAAAAAGACTACAACCGCTTCCACTATCAACACCGACACGCAAAGTAAAAGCCTCTACACTTGAATTTCCTTGAGAAGTTGGTGGACATCTGCTTTAATCGAACTCCATTTTCAACTCGGGGGGAATGAAACATCGGAAAACTGGGCGGATGTGTCGACCCTCGCTCGAGAAAATTAGATCCTTCCGCGACGTAGTAAAAACATAACACTCTTGCGGTAAAATACGCCCAGCCACGACACAATTTATCACATCAATCTAAAGATAAACACACATATTGCTAAAATGCGCCACCTTTCAACTCTACGTGTTGAATTAGGAGGGTTTCTGCCTAAAGTTGACCTAAAGTAGTCCCCGCACTTCCAAAAAGAAGTTTCCCTTCAATCACGCATTGATACAAGAGGGAAGCGTCTCTGTGATAGCACGCAAGGTAGAAAATAATCTGGAGGAAGGACTTGGGCTGACACACACACTCGGCCATTAACAATTTCTCTTGTTTTCTTTCATTAAAGCAGCTTCACCATGTTAGGACCAGCCCCCCTGAACCATTTATAAAAAAAATCTTGGTGTGAAATTGTGGGGAAATGCTTTAAATGCACACAGCAGTGGCTGCAGCAGCACGTGGAATTACACTAGACCCCCTTCACATGAAAGCCAGCGGGGTATTTTTATCTCATAGCTTTTATTATTATTAATATTGAGATATGATGCATATATTCAGAGCTAAAGTGGAAGAAATGCACTTCACAAAATGAGGATATTCTATGACACACAAGGGCTAGTTTGAAATTACAGTGCGCTATAGTTTTAGTAATGCAATAGCCTATATTAGTAAATAAAAAATGAGCCCTCCATCACTTCTGAACCACAACAGACAGTTTGGATACAGTATAGTTAAAGCTGCCCCACCTTGCACCCCAAACTCTCCCCACACAGCTGGAGCACCCTCCCAAAATAAAACAACACATAAGAAAAAAAAATCCATGCATGCACCTTTATGAATCTTATTCGCAAATGTGTTAAAAGCCTCGCAGAGAGAATCGGTGGCCTGGTTGCGTAAGACTTAAATGCTATTGGATTTCTGTGCTGTGTGGAATGGCAAGAGATCAGGCTAAATGATTCTGCCTGGTTGTCATAGTGACAGCATGTTGTGTGAGAAGTTTCTTTGTATTTCTCTGGCTTTCATACAGCTTGTGCCACAGCCTTATGTTGCAGTCATATAAAACCTCCCTCTGTGTCACTGTATATAGATAGCCCATGCATGCAGGACCACCCCCCCACCCACCCCCCACACACACGTGCAGCCCTGACACATATTGTGCACTTCCTTTGGTATTTTATATTTGATTAGGTTTCCTGTCTAAGGTCGTGTGGGCTGCTATCCTGGTGACTGCCTGAGAGCAAAGGTGAATGCTCTCTTGGGATTGTTCTCTCACTAAAGCTGCAAACATCTGTGTGATATGCATGTTGTGTCTTTTTACATAAAAAAAATTGCATCTCTAAAAAGTCTCATATTGGGTAATCAAGCGACAGATTCCTGTCTCCGTCTGCATTTCACTAAATGTGGCCACTTGTTCACACTTCTTCCTTTTTCAGATTTGGTTACCATTGTCACGATCAAGCTCACAAGTCCAAATAAAGTCTCCCTTGTTTCAAACGGAGCACAAAAAAACAGTGACCATGACTGTTTCCCACTAGCATGCCTGTATCCTTCAGAGTATTCAGAGTTCAGGAAGTCAGCCTTCTTTCTCATCTCACAAATGTGGATGGCCCTGGCGTGCGTTTCCTGTGTGTGTGTTTTTTTTTCACAGACACTGAACACAACACACTGTAGTGTACTTAAACAAGGCAACAGGATGTTTAGCTAACAGAGGCATCCCTTGACTTCCCTCACTAAGTGCAATCAGGGTCATCACAATTCTCTTTAAGACGGTAAACAAGCTAACATTCCTGTATTGCCAACAAGCGACCGCAGCATAAAGGATGTGTTTAGCTCAACACAAACCTCATTCAGCACAGCAGCAGAGTCCAACACAAATAAAACCTCGCTTGACTTTCAGGAAGACGGCTGAACTGATTTGCAGATCATAGTCTGGTGTGTTTGTGTTTGGTCATGTTTCTTAATTTTCAGTAATTATTTAAGTACTAACACATATTTTGCAGACTTATTTGGCTTTTTATTGGATTTGACTTGTTATTAAACATGAACTTTAGAGCTTTTCTGACCTGAAACATGAGTTAAAGGTCCGTGTAGGATTAAGTGGCATCTACCTGCAGAAATGGTGTATAATATTCATAACTATGTTTCCATTAGTTTATAATCACCTGAAAATAGGAGTCATTGTGCTTTTGTTACCTTGGAATGAGCTGTTGAGTCCACCATTTTGTTCTATAGCACAGGATGGACAAACCAAACCCTTGCTCTAGATAGGGCCACTCATGTTTTCGTGTCAACCACAATAGTTTTCCTACATGCTTGGCACACAGGTGAAGTTTCAGTTCTGCAACCTCGCCACTAGACACCACTAAATCCCACACACAGGACCCTAAACACTTAAAATACATAAATTAAAGCTTACTTGTGACTTTGTAATGTTGATATGATCCCTAAGTAGTCTGCGTAGACCTGTAGGAGTGTGTTTGGAGAGGACTGTTTGCAGATGATTATTAAATTGAATTAACAAGTTGAAAATTCATAGACGCACTTAACATGATAGAATGACAACTGGAAATTTGGCACGTCTAATTACAAGGGACAAATCAATCTCGCTTGCGGCATATAAAAGACATAAACATCTCTCCATGGCCGCTTTTATTCAGGATAGCACGGGAGGACTCATTCCTAGTATTGGACCATGATGACTCGAATCAGATGACGGCCTTAAAACACAGGTGATGTGATCACCAGCTCCTTGCAGCACAGGCAGCGTCTAGTCACAAGAGAGGAGAAGTGAAGGCCTCTCTTTGTACGGCAGCCATGGAAAGGAAATTCAGTCTGTGTAGCTGCCGCCATACAGTCTGCCGAGACCTCGGGGCATCTAGTGAGAGAGACCGGAGACGGCTGATGACAGCTCTTTGTAAATAACCTTATCTCAGGATCCTCTGCCTTATATTTGCTCTACCTCCCTCCTTTTTGTCAACACATTTATAATATTGTAACTTTTGTCTTTGTGTGTGAACATCCAGTTTCCCAAGCTGGCAAAAAAGGTTGTGTCTTTCCACCTGTAGAGTGTCTGTGGGCCCCCTCAGACACAGACAGTGGACTCACGTTGATCTCAGCCAAGAGGTGTGGCTTCAGCAAGAGGTGCTGATTTTTAAAGGCCTGGCAGCTGAACACAACAATGCATACCTATGATTAGTGTGGGCCTGGCCTCGGAAGCCTGCAACTTTTAGGCACGCTAATTGTAGGGTGGTGAGTAGAAAAGGTGTAGCGGCTAGAGGGGAAGGAAGTGTGAGGGCCTTCAGGCGTGTTTGACTGTGTGCTGTGTGCTCGCTCTCAATGTCTCTCTCTGACTGTGTGTTTATGCATATGACCCGTCTGGAACTGGAGATGCAAACATTTACTATGTTGCTTAATCGTCCTCAGAATACTGCTTGAGGAATCTTTGATGTTATCTATGCGTCATGAGGGGGATTTTCCTTTCCAAGATTTTGTTTCAAGAATGTCTTAGAAGAGAGATGGATGTGGATAACTAGATGAGTAAAGTGTGTCAAGCTTAAAGAGACGGTCTTGTGACCATGCACAAGGATGTCGGTTCAGATGCGAGGTCATTATGGCTGCAAAGCCCTTGAGAGAAACACATCTCTGGGATTGTTTAAGTTCTGTAAATGGTTACGATTAATGCGAGCATCCAAAAACCACAGTGGAGTGTTTTTTACAGGGGAAATACACAGTTGTGTGTTATACATGTGCTTAGAATGAACAGAAACCAAAAGTGAAGCTCTGTGCTTGGAAGTAAATGTTGTTTTATACTGTATTATACAGCTTTCTATATATTATACATTACATGTGTCATGAGGCTAAGGCAGGCTGTCGGTCCACTTTAGATTTGCTGTTAGATTTACAGCTAAAGCTCAAGATCGGCTTGCCAGTAAATTTGTAGCAGTCGCTAACATCTCAGCTACAGAAATGGGAAACTAAATTGGTTTCAGCCGCAGTTAGCGTTCTCAGCGCTTAAGACTCTGTTACTTCCTATTGTTTGCATGTTGTGCGTGGGCTTGATTGAAACCTGATCTAGCTGGGGAAGCTGTGTTTAGGGTGAGGTGGACAGGCCTTTGTTGCTGCCTGAGGGGTGTTTATTTGGGCGGCTTCAGTTGGCTTCCCTGTAATCATCATCCAGCCCCACAGGATAGAAGGGATTAATGAATATGTTGGAGGGGAAGTTACAGATGACTATTTACCATTCTCATGAGGATGAGTAGGAACAGCATGAAAGACGCGGGAGAAGTTTGTGTGCGTGTGTGGGCACGTGCATGCTTGGGTGGTTGTGTGTGTACATTCATATAAATGAGAAAGAAGAGTGAGGAAAAGGAGCTAGACAGGATGTTTCTACTTTCATTATCCCATAATGGTATTGGGATTTAAGGGAATAGTTGACATTTTGAGAAATATGCTTATTTGCTTTCATGCCAAGGGTTACATTACCCACCTGTGAGCTTATGGTGTGTTCCATTTGCACTGGGAAGTCAGATTTTAGTTTCAAGTCCGAAATTTCAACTGGAATGCTTCCTGAAGATGGATTTCCGAATCCAAGATGGCAGCACTGTGCACCAACAATGGCTAACCTGTGTAGAACTGGTATTGCTAACAATCGCTAACCTGGCCAACACTGGTAATGCTAACAATGGCTAACCTGTGTAGAACTGGTGTTGCTAACAATGGCTAACTTGTGTAGAACTGGTGTTGCTAACAATGGCTAACCTGGCTAGCACTGGTAATGCTAACAATGGCTAACCTGTGTAGAACTGGTATTGCTTACAATAGCTAACCTAGCTAGGACTGGTATTGCTAACAACATCTTGGTTTTCCGACTTCTTATCCTGGAACACGGTCAACTTAGGTGTAACATCATTCCCAGCTGCGGCTGCCGACTCATGAGGTAAATGTAAGGCAGCATTAGCTTAGTACAAACACTAGTACTAGGGTAACACAGTTTGTACAGCCAAAAAACAACATGGCAAACAACAACACTGTAAAACTACGTGCTATTTCCACAGTTCCGTATTTGTACTTAAACAAATGTGACATAATGTGTGTATAAGTGAGCTTTAGAGGTGTTTGTATGCAGATTTTGGTAACTTTGAACAAAACCAGGCTAGCATTCACGCAGTTTCCATTTGTTTTTGCTAAGCTAAGCTAACCAGCTGTTAGCTTCTTACTGTGGAGACACAAGAGTGGTATCGATCTGCTCATATAAGTCTCAGCAATCATATTTTCAGAAATACTGAACTATTCTTTTAAGTAATATACCACAAACATCCAGTGAGTAGGTTTTAGAGGCATTTATTAGCTTAGATAGTAATATTCATAACTGTTTTCATTAGTTTATAATCACCTGAAAATAAGAATCGTTGTGTTTTCCTGATCTTAAAGTGAACCGTTAATATCTACATACAGAGCCAACATTCTCAGTCTGACTTTGTCACATGTTAATGTTTGGTCATGGACTTTCCGCGTTGACTCAAGACGTGCAAGGTACCCTGGGTGCGTTGGTTGTTGATGTTCTGGGATGCCGTCTCAAGTTCTGCCTGTTACATGCATTCTTTCAAAATACACTTCCATTTTCACAGGAAATTTAATATTTACACACAGTCTCTTTCAAAATAAATGCACTATGTCGATACAACACCACGGATTGACTTTTTTTTTCCTTCAACAACTAACACATATGGTTGGGTTTAGGCAACAAAAGCACGTTGTCAGGTTTAGGAAAAAGGAACAGGGTTTGGCTTTAGAATCTTACAGGATGCTAACACCACTCTCCCAGGTGAAAGTCAGTGTTTGTTGGACCCATCCACTGTTAAACTATAACGGCAACCAACCACATAACACGCCAACGTTAAAGGATGCCTTTTTTCATTGCTTTCTGATGCCGCAAGTCACTGCCCAAGCGCCGGATCATGGCAGAGTCTGCCATGTCATTCTACAGTAGCCCAGAAGGAACAAACCAAACACTGGTTCTAGATAGGGCCATTTGTGTTTTCGAGTCAGTCACCATAGTTCTCCTACACACATGGCACACAAGCAAAGTTTCAGTTCTGCAACCTCACCGCTCCCAGACCTTTAAATATACAGAGGTCGTGAAGTTCGTTTGACTTAATGCACTGTGTTGTAATTATATTTTTTTGCAATATTTACATGCTTCAAATTTTCCAACATTGCAAATATGAATTTCACATAGAGACTTGACTGTTTTTTTTCCCCCTGAAACAAACATGAAATGACAACAATTCATTTTCACTGTGTTGTTTTCACTGCTATGTTTCCATTCTGCATCAAACAAGAAGGAATCAATGACTGTGAAACCTGTGAGTCAGACATGACTCCTCATATTACTCTTTGGAAGAGTGTTCAGATGTCTCCTGTGTTCTCAAAACATCCCTTCACGCAAAACGACCTACACATACATGTATGCACAGATTTTGTTATGAAAATCTTGTAACAATAAGTCGCCCCCCTCCTCTACTCAGCTGTGTAGCCCCCATCCCCATCCCTCTCTTTCTCTCCCCTATGGCCTCCTCCACTTAATCCTCCCGCTCATCTGGGAACCACCAGCACCCCTCCATGAAGAGACGCATTGTGCCCAGATTATTTGATTGTTTTCAGATGTTGAAGCTTTCCTACACAAAAGGGGAAGAACAGGGTTTGTCCAAAAGCCCTAGGCTACTTGGCCAATGCATGGACACACAGGGAGGAGGTGGGGGGAGAGAAGGGATCGGCGCGGGGCTCGGGGAGCGGACACACGAGTCAGGAAGTGACCCCTGCAATGCCAGATTACAAACAATGTGCTCTCTCAACTTCTGCAGTCCTCGCTGTGGAACATACCACTTCTGCGACAGCCAAAGGGGTGGCGCTTGTAGGAGGAAGGAAGGATGGTTTCAGCCCTCGCCCTCTCTCTCTCCTTCTCTCTCTTTAATGCTGCATCCATTCAGTGAGTGGCGGAGGGAGTAGGTGGGGTGGGGGTAGTCGGGCCAGGAAGGCACTTCACTGATGAAAAGTCGCCACATGGAAATGGATGAGAAGTGGGCTGAGGTGGGGGTGGTGGAGGGGTGAGTGAGAGAAGGGCGGGAATTGGCTCGCGCTACCAGCAGACATGAACTGGGGATGTAAAGGGGAAGAAAGGGAGGGAGGTGAAGGATGAGAGGCATGGAAGGAGAGAAAGGATAAGGATGGCAATGGGGAATGCAAGAATAGGGGAAGTAAGCGTAACGGTGAGGGAGGAATGCCAAAAAGTAATGGTCTGATTCAGGGCTTGTCAAGCATGGAGTCCCGTGCCTGTCAAATAGCATGTAACCAACAACCTTTTCCCTCCGTCTGATGGTAGAATAGTGTGGAAGGGAAGCAGCGCGTTAACACTGAATGGAGCTTTTGTTCTGGGGGGTTGTTGTGTCTTTACATTTGACCAAGGCTGCAGATTAAACTGACTTTGCATGAGGCGAGCATCCCATTCTCTCCCACACCAAACCGTCCGTCTCTTTATCCCATTTTCCTGCACTTGCCTCCTTTTGTCCCTCCTTCACTTGCCCACCTCACCCCCTAAGAAAAGGTTACTAGTGTCACGTTCGTCCTATCTGTGCCGTGTTTGTTCACATAAAGACAACCTGGCATTTTCTGTCAATTCTTGTCAAGTGGAGAGAGAAAAGAGCCTAAGCAAATCTCCTGATAAATGAAAGAAAAAGACCCGGATGGGGACACGCACACAACACACACACACACACCATCACGCACACTCCACCCCCGTCTGCACTGTCATGTGTGACTCACAGTGCATCGCAGCACCGTATGAACTTCAAAAAGAGGCTGGCTGTACATTCACAGTGTATTCAACCCCTGCTCTTTAAATAGCTCAGCCTCCTCCGAACAGAAAAAAAGTCCATGCATTAAAAATGACTGAATCATACAAGAATTAAAGAGGCAGAGAACATCTTTTCACATAATGTAGCAGCGATGCACAGACAATGCTAGCTTGTCTTGGTGTAAGCCTACGTCTATTCATGTGAGCGAGGTAGCACATGTATGTAGAGAATACGCACAGTATGTCCTATGTGTGTCTTACACTGATTTATGTGGGTGTGTGTTTAGTACAATGTTAATGAGGTCATAGGTTAGTTCATATTTCTTAAAAAGTCAACATACAGTACACACATATCTGCACTGTATGACCACCTATAAGTGCCTGTATGCACATATGGGTAAGAATATACGTGCCTACACATGTCGTATTTGCGATCGAGCATATATGTGTGTTTCCGAACTGTGTGTTGTTTGTCTAAATGTGTGTGTGTGTGTGTGTTCTGGAATGCACCTGGCCTGATAGGCAGGCAGAGGAATGCTGAATACTGTCTCTCGCCCAGGGAGGCAGGACTGGAATGTGGCCCAGGCCCTATTCTTCTCTCTGCTGCACAGCACAGGAGAGCTGCAGGTTCATACACACACTCACACACACACACACACACACACACACACACACATGGTTGCACATCCAGTCCTGAGGCCTGATTCTGCTCGCAGCCAAGGTTCCACGTGCACCTGTGTGTCTGTGTGCATATGTGTGTTCTTGGGGAGGGGGGGTAAAAGTACTTCCCTGCCTGCCTGTGAGTGTGTGTGTGCGTACTTGAATGAACAAACTTCTCCAGAGTGCAACCTGAGAGCAATTAATTTTTCCTTTCGAGGCAGGAGCTGTGTAATTTTCATTGCTTCACGCATTGTTATTAAGTCGTTCGATGGTGCTGCAAATTCCAACCAACAAAGTGAGCTTACTGCGCCTTTTAAAACTTGCCAGATCCGCTGTCCCCTTCACTTCAACCCCCTCCAATCCAGACACACTCCACTGACGGTCAAATCCTTAAAACACGGCATCTGAGAAACCAAGTCACTGGGCTCTAATTTTATTGTGTGACACCAAATTTAGACTTTAGATGTGACCACAATGGAGATTTGGCTGCATTATACAGTCTATCTATGTGCTGCATACAGTATAGATCAGTGTCAACTCTGCGAAACTGTCCCAGAGTTACACAATAGCCAACTTGAATCAAAGTAAACAAGAACATAAACTTTCATTTCCATCCAAACAGGAGTGTGTCAGCGTTTTCCTCTCTTCCTGCTGTGGTGGTATATGAAACGCTATCCATTCTCTCCTTGGCCCTCGGAGCTGCCTCTGGCCTGAGCTCACTACATAGCACTCAGATCAAAGAGTTAATTAAAGGAAGTATGGGGGAAGTTGGCCTCCATGGTTTATATGTCTGTCACCCGCCAGCACACATGCAGCCCTGGAAAACTAGGCTTCTTAATTGATCGGGAGTAATTAGCCTGTTTCCTACAGAAAGTATGGCTTTAAAGGTTCCTGACAAATCTGGACTATCATGATGAAGTTCAGCTCTCTGAGGAGCCAAAAGATGTTTGGATGTATTTGTCCAGAAATTGGAGTCAATTTAACACAACTATTATTCATTCCCGTAAGCACTGTCAGAAACCACAGATGCTTGGTTGCTGTAAGTGTGGCCACTCGGGAATGACCATGCCACAAAACCAATCACATGCTCTCAGTCAAAAGTCCCTTGACATGATTTCAGAGAAAGGAAGACAGCAGTTGGTCACTCTAAATCCACCAAAAGTTTGCTTTTATTTTTCTAAAAGAGGAGCTATGAAAAAAAAGAGAAAGAGAAGAAGACGGTCCACATAGTGCCGTCATTCAGAGCCAATTTACTGCATGGCAGTCTTGAGACTTGCAGAGCCAATTGATTTTTGCATCGCTTTTTTGATCTCGCGCCAGGATCTCTGGACTGTTTTCCTCAAATGGGGCAAATAAACAGGGTCTGTATGTTTGTTTGGAATGAGGAGAGGAACTGAGAATACAGAGGAGAAGGGAGGAGAGAAAAAAGGGGACGTGGTCGAGAGTGAATGGAGGGAAGTGGGAGACGGAGGGGTAAAAGCGGTGGGAGTAATTCTACTATTAGAGCCTGTTGCATTGACTCTGACCGTGGCCTGAAAGCCAAATCAAAACGTTTCCATTCACACTGGAAGTGGCTTTATGTGGGCTGACAGTAGCACTGGGCTGTATGACAGAGCTTGGGTGTCACATGGCCACAGCTTCTTCCTAGCTCTGCTGCTTCTTCTATTCATCTATAATGATTTTCACTTGTTTAAAATTCCATTGTTTATTGTTTACACATGCAGAGGCCTGCTGTTTATCTGCATAAACGTGTCAGTGTTTGCAGATGAATACGGTTTTATGTATCAGCCTATATGTACCTGAGCTGGGGTGCTTGCATGTACTTGTGATGGATTGTTTGTACATGTGAAAGTGGAAGGGCATCACGTGTAACCATGTAGGTGTGTGAATGAACAAGCAGCAGCTCTGTTGCTAGGTGAAATTTGAACCGCTTCATTGTCAGGGCTTTCTTTTTGGTCTGTGCTGCCATCAAGTGGGTGAAGGTGGTAAATGTTGTTTATCGTGCAACTAAATGTAATGCTCAAGCACAAGCCTGTGATCGGCACTGTTTCAGTCAAGCTCTTCTCTAGAAGGAGGCCAAGTAGAGGCTGAGTCATGCCCAAGACCAAAGAGAGGTTAGGTCAAAAGGTGTTGCAATGTACTGTAAAACTATAATTTCTACTAATCTGATTATTTTGCATTGGTTCAGGGTTGGAGTGCATGATTTGACACAACAAATATTCATGGCAGCCCACAGTCAAGACAAGTGGGAAATGGGCCACAACACAGGAACCAATTCAACAAAAGGTTCTTATCTACTGTATCTCCAAAAACAACACGCAGCTGACATGTTTTGGGGAAATAAGTGTGGTTAGCTCCCCCTTGTGGCTGATGACATACTGTTCAAGAAACTGGTCCCTGCCCAAAGAATGAATGATGCCTTTTTCTTTATCAACCTGCACTCTGGTGGGGCAGCAAAATAGGGCTGATAATATCCTTATAGGTTCTTATGTTTTTTTAATAATCAGTAATTTATTTTGTTTTCTTTTAAACAGAAAAAAACAGCATAAAATGGAATGCATCATATGGCCATATAAATCTGTAAAAAATAGGGTACAAGATAAATAAAAACAAATAAATAAATGAATCAAATAATCATTGGCAGATGTGAAAATAACTGGATGTCACATGACACATTTCTAAATAATTTTTAAAGATTTGTGCCAGTATGTTATCATATAGTTACATCAAGGACCTTTAATGAAGGAGATGTAATTCACCCACTTAGTATACTATTTCTCCACCTGATTAATATGTCTGCCTGGGGTGCAGGCAACTGTTTAGAGGGACAGGATCGCCTAGGATAACCAAGCCTGAGCAAAATGGGATGTCTAATTTAAAGATCATTTTGATACTCTCATGTATGGCAGACCAGAATATTTGTGCAACAGGGCAGGACCAGTGTGTGCCCACACTCACCCCACACTTCCAGCAGTTTGGGCTGTCTCTTAATTTCACCCTTTCACCTTAAATAAGCCTGTTTTTGATTTGAAGTGGTCCAGACAAATTTGAAAAAGTACATCCAGCCCTGTAATTCTGTATATGTGGATGAGCTTTCTGTTAAACATCTAAAAAAAATGTATGGGCAACTATATTATCCAAACCACTGTTTTGAAGGTGAAAACAAAGGCTGACACTCCAGAAAGATAGAAATAGAGATAAATAAATAGAAATATAGTAAAGTTCTGTAACAGAAAGACATATATTCCCAGCTTCATTGTTTTTGCATAGTTTCCCATCCACAACTGTGGCGTAATTATATGAATTTATATCAATTTAAAACATTTATCAACTCGTGTTCTTGTAGCAGACTCAGACAGGTCATCAACAACATCAGATTTTCTCTCATTAATGTGGACAATATGTAATTTAGTCTTCATTTTCCACATGTCTGCAAACTTGCAATCCACAACATTTTTGCGCTCATGCTTTCATATCTTTAAAAGAGCACGATTCCTGGACTCAAACTCCACCAACATTACTATCATTGTTGATATTGCTGTTGCAGGTATTTTCTCTATCACGGGCCCGTAAAGTTGGCTTCTGCACCACACTCGTGGTTTGGATAATGTTAAAAAAAATATATGTTTAAGCTGTATTGAAACACCCTTTAATAGATTCCATATTTCTCCTTTTTTATCTGACAAGGTGCAGAACATTTGGTCTTTAACTCTTGAATTAAATGACTGCACCTGTGTGTATAGCAAGCTGTGAATACGTTGATTTTATATCATAGGCTTTTTAAATGCAGCACGTTTATGTGTCCATGTACAGCCCTCAGCTTTGTTTTTAAATCCTAGTAACAGAACTATTTCAGGGCATACATTTTGACTTATGGAGGAAAACCACAGGCGTGACTAATAACATTAATGATACCAGCATGTGCAGTAACAGAGCCCTGGCACTGGTATACACTTGGACTGGTATGCGCCCATTATAGTTATTAGTTACACCTGTGAACTCATTGTAAATAAATAAATAAATAAATAAATAAATAAATAGAAATAAATAAAGGCTGTTCCCAGCTTCCCCACCAGTAGGCAGTGTGTGTCCCTTAGGCCCAACTAGCAAAGATGTGATTTGTGTCTTCATCTTCTGTCTCTCTTCACCACTGGAATATGTCCACTTTATTTTTTCATTCCCTACAGTACAATTGCAGCTAACGGTGTCACTTATAATCTTGTTGCAACAGATCAACCTGCACGAGCCCCAAAACCATACAACCGTCCGACTTCCGCGTCACGTGCCCCTCTTTATTAAGGGTACACAGGTGGATTTACACGTTCTCACCGAGTTGCGCACAGGTAGGGACATTTTCTGAACCATACAGTCAAGTCTATGACGTAAAAATTGTGGATAATGGTTGAAGTTGGGTTTAGAGATATTGGGTTTAGACAAAAGTCACGACTACCTCAACTTTATTCATAAATAATTCACAGCACCGCCCGGCGGACACGTTCAGTGGCACAAATCAAACGCACACCAAGCAACGGCACGTCCAACAAGTGCATCCAGTGAAGCTGGCTAAAAATGATGGGAATTATTGGTCAAAAAACGGAACTTTAATTAAAATGTGGTGTTTAAAACAGGGAAAAATAAAGACACTATGATGAAAGAAGTTTCCAAGCTGGAGAAGTTGGGTTTTATTCCTCGAAAAGCCGTCAGCACACGAAGAAGATGCTAGCTAGCAAGACCAGACGCGGCTAAGGTAAGTTTAATTGGTTACACCTACTTCTTTGTAACGTGTGTCTTCCTCAATGGTACTCTGAAGTTGACTGTATAAGATGTGTCCGTCATGGTTGTACATGCTGCACCCGCCGTGGTGTCCACTTGTTTGGTTTTATGAAGTGGTTTAATCCTGGTTCAGTTTGATAGGCTAACTGAAGTCAGGCTTTTCTAAGCAATTTAAGCCCTGCCTCTCTGGACACCCTGCTGGTCTCTGGTGCACATCTAGGTGCATGTCTTTAGGGCCTGTTCACTTTGCTTATTAAATCCTAGGCAAAGTAAGGGGCATATAGTAAAGGGTTGTATTCAGTAGCTTAATCAATATGGGCTTGTTTTGGGCGTAACCTGAACTGAACCAATCAGAGCTGTGTCTCTAATTCCAGTGTGTAGGATGATATAGTGGCAGACATGGGATATAATAAGTTAGTTTTCTTTAGTGTATATTAATTCATTCATTCATTCATTTTCCGTAACCGCTTATCCTGTTAGGGGTCGCAGGGGGCTGGAGCCTATCCCAGCTAACACTGGGCGAGTGACAGGGTACACCCTGGACAGGTCACCAGACTATCACAGGGCTGACACATAGAGACAGACAACCATTCACATTCACACCTACGGACAATTTAGAGTCACCAATTAGCCTGCATGTCTTTGGACTGTGGGAGGAAGCTGGAGCACCCAGAGAAAACCCACACTGACACTGGGAGAACATACAAGCTCGGCACAGAGGGGCTCCCCCACCCTGGGTTCAAACCAAAACCCTCTTGCTGTGAGGTGACAATGCTAACCAACGTGCCGGCAGTTCTGGCAGTGTATAATCATAGTGCAGTGTACATAGTAGTGTATAATCACCTGAAAATGAGAGTCATAGTGTGTTTGTTACCTTATAATCAGCTTTTTATATCTACTTAGGGATCGGGTCCTCCTCTGCAGAGATCTGCCATATTTATACAGGAGCCCAGAATGGACAAGCCAGAGAGCCATTCACTTTTTGCATTGGCCTCTGTAGTTAATAGCCCCTCCGCAATCAGCAGTGTTGGGGAACACAGATTTTGACATGTATTCTTGCTTTATTCACTGCCTTGTTGAGTTTTCAATTCAGTTCAGTTCAATTCAAACAACTTAATTTGTCCCAAAATAGGGCAATCCAGTTTACAGTCTCCAGCAGAATATCAGTCACAATCAATATCCTCTCACTCACTCACTTCACTCTGTCAGTGCAACAAATTTGCATGAACCCAGAGATAGCAGCAAACATCCAGGGCCCATACATTGCCCATAGTGCAATGAAACACACAAAAGATGCTGCTGCTACAGTTTTACTTGGTCTGGTTGGTAAAACCAATAGTTTCTGGTGACAGATGTTCCATTTGAAGCTTGTCTACTTGTGCTACTAATCATGCTACTTTTTAGGATCTGTAATTTTTACTTTTGGATCCAGCTTCACAAAGAGTTCACTATCGCTATATGTCTAATCCAGTTAGACTTCAGATAGACATCTATGCTACATTCATCTGCTTCAGAAAGCAGTTCTAGACCATCCTGAGCAGGTAAAGTTTACCATGAATTTTGGGGAATGAACTGCTTTATTCAGTGTTTTTAATGGGTTAAATCAGCGAGTCCATTTGTTTTTGAGAAGAAGGACCCTCTGCTGGTAATTCAGCTCCTGCTAAAAACCTCCTGAATGTCTGGAGTGTCAGTCATCCGAGAGAAAAGTGAGTACAGATTAGGCGCCCGTCTCTGACATACTAAGCAGCTTCAGGGAAACACTGTTTTATAATGTGAAACTGCTTTATTCAGTGTTTCTATTGGTTTAATCACCAGGTCAGTTCATTTCAGAGAGAAAGAGAAAACATTTGCATCTTCACATCACGTGGAGTTCAATTTTGGGGAACTTTGACCACTGAAGTCGCAGCCTCAACCATTAACAAAATACTCTATGTGTGGAGAAGACATTGATTGTTGCCAGCTCATATTGTGATATTGGCCATGAAAAATACAAGGTGCCCCACTTGAGAGATGCTGCCTGGCTGGCAGTGAGTCAGGAGTCAGGTATGGAATGTAAGAAAATGAAAATGTACCAATGATATCATATTTTATGGTATTTAATAGCAAGCTAGCTAATATTAGCTAGAAAGCAAGCCATCACTGCCCACATTCAGCATAAATACCTACCTGGCAGGTGATGGTCGCTCTCAGCAGGAATTGTGTGCTTCTCCAATTTGCTGAATCTGCCGTGTAAATATCAATACGGCAGGTGCAGGCACACCTGGCTTTTAAAGGTAATGGGAGATGACACTGATTTGGTAAATTCATGTCATGCCCAAAACACAGCAATGATGAATTAAGCAACTAAATACAACCCCTTTGCCCCTTGCGCCTTACTTTGCACTCAGATTATGCGGCGTCTAACTAGCATAATGGAGTTGGACATGTCTAAATGCCCTTGCTGTACTGTCACATGAATTGTGTGTACTGTGATTTTGTTATGTAGGTAGATTCTGTAAACATGACATCTATTGCATGTCTTTCCATGGGGGTAGAGGATTCTCTCCTTAGTCGCTCTTCCTGAGGCTTCTTCCATTTTATTTTTCCCTGTTTAAGTTTTTGTGTGGAGGGAGTTTTTCGTTATATGAGGGTCCAAAGACAGAGGGTGTTGTATGTTATAAAACCCTCTGAGGCAGATTGTGATTTGTGATATTGGGCTATATAGATAAAAGTGAATTGAACTTACGACCATTTTAGACCATGCGCTTTAGTTCGTTTAAGAAGGGCCCATTGACTTGAGACCAGATTTTGTTGGTCAGTGGCATATTGCTGTTTGCTACTTCAAAATGGCAAGTATCACCTTGGTTGTAGCTGTGATGACGACTGAAACGGTCTGAAACTAGCAATGACATTTCCGCTGTGCTGTGTGCTGCTTTGCATTGGCTGTAAGATAGTGCCCCACATGTCTTTGGTTTGTTAATAGTAGCATAGCATTGTTACACCAAGTCTCAACTGGTAACCTTAGCTTAGGCTAGCAATTGATAAGCATGACAGGGTTGTGTCCAGCACAGTGTTGTATCTAGTATGGTCAGAAATGTGTAATTGTAGTTTCTAGAAGGCATAATGAAATTGGGCTGTCAGTTTAGGTGATAGCGACTTTTGGCGTGTGATTAGTTGATCAACATGAATCTCAAGCAACTTGAAATGTGACCAACTTATGACCCTGCTGTTTGCCCCGGTTATTTATGTTTTGGCATTTTCAGTATTTTGGATTTTGGATCTGTTTATTAACATTCTTATACTTGCACATTTATTGATACTTTGTTGTTGCAGTCTATACTGCGTGTTTTACTGCAACTGCGGCACAAGACTTTCCCTTGGGATAAAGTTCTATCTGACATATCCTGTCTTATTGAATAACCTGACAATTGTCAAAAGCTTATTTGACTTAGCTCACTTTTTCTTAAACAATCTAGTAAATGGCTTTCATGTGAGGATTTGCAGCTTTTCTCTGTGTTAATGGATAACTTAGGTATTTTTCAACCTGGGCCCTATTTCCCCATGTGTATGTGTGCATATGATTCATAGGTACAACTCATTTTAAAATTGGTTCAGTATTGAGGGAGGCGGATGCAGCCGGCAGCCGTCCCGTATAAGTTTGCGCATTAAAAGTGCTTTTTTTCGCCACTGACCGGTTCAGATCGCCAGTGCTATCTCTGTAAATAGCATACTAAGTGTTTCCCTTACCCTTCACTTCCTGTGGGCTGTGTATGACGTCATCTCGCGAGAGCTTTGCTTGTTGCTGGAAGAAAACAACAATTCTAGGTATCAGTATTACATGTATAAAGACATATTAGTTATACTTACTTGATGGATAGTTGACCATTTGGTCCCTGTGGTTTTGGCCGCCTCCTCCAATTTATTTTAGGCACATGAAAAAAGGTATCCAGCACTGCCCTGTTGATCAGAGGGGGGAAATCCTTGAACATAGTTACACAGCGTTTGGCAGTTTCTGTATCATCCCAGGACACTTCGAGACCGTGAATATTGGGCAACAGGTCCCACTCGTTGCAACACAGACATTCTTCCTCTGTGGGCATGGAGTCACAGCAACCACAGGAGCACCACCAGTCCTCAGAGATTCGCGTTCGTGCAGCCGCTGCTTCGCCCTTGTCTGCTTGTTGGCCCTCTCTCTCTATCCTCGTCTGCTCTTCAATTTGTAGGAGCTCCTCGTCCATATTCTCGAGCTCAAATAAGTACGGGCGGCCATCGTAATAAAAGGGCTCATCCTCATTCTTGAAATCGGGTAAATAGGCAGCCATGATACCGATGCAGTAAAACTGTACTCCGGGCCAACCAGCGCCACTCTGTGCGGCGCTCAGCATGGCTCCTCTGTTTTCTTCCGGCAACAAGCAAAGCTCTCGCGAGATGACGTCACACACAGCCCACAGGAAGTGAAGGGTAAGGGAAACGCTTAGTATGCTATTTACAGAGATAGCACTGGCGATCTGAACCGGTTAGTGGCGAAAAAAAGCACTTTTAGTGAGCAAACTTATACGGGACGCATTTGCCCCCACATCTACCTCGCGGCTGCCGACTGAATCCGCCTCCCTCAACACTGAACCAATTTTAAAACGAGTTGTACCTTTGAATCATACACACACATACACATGGGGAAATAGGGCCCAGGTTGAAAAATACCGAAGTTATCCTTTAAGTGGAATAAATGATTTTTTCTTTGACTGAAGAAAGCTGAGTTTTCTATATTGACCTACTGATAAAATAATCAGTAATGCAAATGAATTTATAACAAAACAGCTCCTGGAAGTGTCCAATTTTATGTTAGATTTATTTTAGATATTAGTTTAGATTTCTGTGTTAGATGTTTGGAGCTAGCATGACACCCACAAGCTACAAATGACTAGTTAAATAGCTTCAATATTATTGCTTGGTAATGCTGGATGTTTTCAGACAGCTGTTTCTTTTTTTTAATATGAAAATAGGACTATATAATTAGTTGAAATCCATTAAAAAAAACAATCATTTAGCTGCTGTCCTCCAGGAGGATGCAAAATAAAAACTTATCAAAGCCACTTTTTATGCTCACATGGAATATGTATTTCCTTACTCTCTCATAAGATAGGTTGTTTCTACTGTATGCTTACATTTTAATAATTTAACACAGACATCATCTGTGTCATCATTGGTTGTAACATTGGCCTGATATAAATAAACGTAAATAATTTGATCACTACCTTAAAGCAGCACAAGGAGTTTTTAACTGGTTATTAAACAGTCTCAGTTTAATACTGATGTTTCTGTATGACCCATATAAGCAAACAAGACCATCAGCGAGAAGACTGACTGTTTCTATATAGTTATTCCTAATGCCTATCTGCGGGTCTGACGGTTCATGGTGGCAGACTGAAAGAGCCTACTGCATGTTTTAATTCTCCCAGGCAAAGTTCCACAGCGACCAGTGCTGTATGTTAGCCATTAGAAGGGAGCAGGAGGAGATTTTTCTTTTAGAGAATTTATTTTCTGACGTCAGCAGAAAGAAAAAAAAGCATAGGCGTTAACACAAGTCAGCTGTGGTAGCTTATTCAGCAGATCGAGAGAATTGCGGGATATGAAAGGATTCAAAACTAATCCCGAACTGGCCCTTTTCTCTTGGACAAATGTGTTGTATATCTATTTTATTTATGTTATACATTGCGAGATGTGGTTTTACATCACTATATGAACAGGCCTATATGTTCGTGGCTAAAACAAAGCTAACCTGTCTTTCTGTCACTCACTTCCAAAACAAATACATGCACTAGCCAGATCAAGGTGTTTATGACATGAGGCAGTAATACACAGCCTTCATTCTTGGAAACACCACCACTTTTATCAACAGGGGCTGCCAAACTCAACACAAAATGAAAATTCCCTGTAGCTGCTTTAATGATCTTAATGACAGTGATAGGCCCAGGCTATTGGTCTTGCACCGATGGATAAGATTTAAGATTTCTTTTTATGTTTTGTAGATTAATCAGTGTAGTTGAGATTTGCAGCATTATATAAAGAGCTCTCAACACACAGTAGTAATACACAGATACAAATAAGAGAGGAGAGAGTGTGTGTGTGAGAGAGATGACCTTATCAGAGACAAACACATGTTTATTGATAGTGAGGAAAAAAACTTTATTTGAATTTTTTTCTGGAT
Source organism: Epinephelus fuscoguttatus (assembly GCF_011397635.1). Classification (NCBI taxonomy): domain Eukaryota; kingdom Metazoa; phylum Chordata; class Actinopteri; order Perciformes; family Serranidae; genus Epinephelus; species Epinephelus fuscoguttatus. Next base: position 16,611,696 of record NC_064765.1, on the reverse strand, counting down.
AGCAGACCCCCACCCTAACACGTAAAACACACATCTGTCTCCTCAAGGCGTGTCACCAGTGCTTTGATCATCGTGATGCGTTCATCCTGTCACCACGAAGGGATGAGTGTCATTGTCATTTAACACACCACCTTGGAAAGCAGCACAACAGTGTGTATCCCATGTGCAACCACACATGCATATGCACACTGCAGGAACTGTGATTCCACCGTCAACTCTGTCAGTCTGTGGCATCTTGGCAAAACATGTGTCCATCGCATCAACATCTGGCATCAACATTATGCCAAACAAGTACTTGGTGAGAACATCCAAACTTCCTCTGCAGAGTTGTGTGTGCTTGTTCCAAGTATACTTTGTCAGCTTGATGAGTGAGTCTCTGTGAAATTCTTTTGAACTTGATAACCTTGGCGTTAAGGAGGGCGAGGAGCAAGATGCCAGATGCAGAGTTACCCAACATCTTCGTTCAGTAAAGGTGCAGAGAAAAATGTAACCAGGTGAACTATTTATAGAGGAGGTGCAGAAAAGACTTTTAAATGCTGCCTGTTATCCATGAGTCCGCTTTGATGTTTGAGTCAGCCCACATCAACATCATTCTGTTTTCATCCTCAGGTTTCCTTTTGGTCTTTACTTTAGCTGGAGGTTACCGAGGTTAGGACTCCGCAGAATGAACGTAATATAAAATAGTAATTTGCAAAAAAGAAGTAAAATATATCTATTTGAAATTAAAAGAGCTGCACAGAGTTTAAAATGAAGATGATGGAATATTGACTACAGATTGTGCAACTGTTTGCAGGAGGAAGAATATGTGCAGTGTCTGAAAATAATAACCCAAGAGATAAAAAACAGGAATCTGTTTTGAGGATATCTAGTTCAAATTTTAAATCTTGGCCATACAGTGAGGTGTAGTTTGCAGGTTTTTTTACTTCACAATAATGTTATTGACACAGATACCACTTTTAAATACTGATTGACTGAACAGCAGCCTGTGGAATAGACTATTATAGTCCCTAGAGATGGAAAGATACAATGATCTGGATTGATGTAATGATTCAATAATCAAAAACCCAGTATTATCGATGCAAAGTGAAAACATTGCTACATATTGTCATCTTCAAGATATGCCTTTAATTTGAAATTTCCATGGTATATCTTTGTCACCATTTCCGTCCAAGCACACCTCTTTCCTAAACATTCGGACAGTGCTAGCAGCCTAGCACCAGACAGATAATGGTAAGCAGCCAAGAAAAAGACAGTGAAGATGATTACTAATATTGTCTCATATCGACAGCAGGCCTCTGAATTGCATCACATCAAAATCATATTGTATCAGACTGTGATATCAGCAAATATATCATTGTACAAAGAATGGATATCATATAGGGGTGTGCCATATCATCTTGTTCACGATAATACTGGTATAATTTTTAATATACTAGTCCATACCTGGGGATGTGTTATGTAGAGAGGAACAAGAAATCAAAAACAGTATATTAGAGGGGATGCAAAATCAGAGCACTGTAAATGCACTGTGTAATAAATATTAATGTAAGACAAACGATGCACACTGTAGAAACTTGCTTTATGGCAAAATACATGGAGCATAGTTTTGGCTGACGGCATGGAGGTACGCCCGTGCGCGGGCACGCAGGTACACACATACAGGTTTCGATCCACAAGTATTGGAGATAAAGGCTTCACAGCCAAACTGTGGTCCCAGCGCGCATGCGCAGCTCGCGCTGCTAATGGTGTTCACAGTATGAATGGGTAGTGGACAAAAACGCAAATATAAACAGTAGAAATGTGGGAAAAATGCAAAAACGGCATCGTGGCTGTCTGCACATGACCAAGATGAAAGCCTATGTGCAAGTTCAGAGAAGTAGGTCAAAGCAGTGAGGAGGAAAACGGATGATGACAGACAGACAGATGGACGGACGGACGGATGGACGGAGGGAGAGAGGGAGGGACAGAGGTTTCTCCATTTAATAGTTAAATTAGTAAAAATTCATATCGTGATGCTTTCGATATTTCGACTTGTTGACATATTGACATCATACTGTTACCCGTGGCAACAACAAGCATGGCTGAAAGAGAAATTATTACAGACTCCGCAGCAGTTCTAAAAAGAGGAGCAGCTTCAGTAGTGTGGAATAAACTGTGGTGTCCTGAATGTTTTATGAACAGCCTCGGACTTCTCAGACTCTTTTAGTGAGTTACTGCTCAGAGGGAAATCAGTCAGCAGCTCCTCTGGCAGCAGCACAGCGTCTCTCCCTGCTCTCTCGCCGTGCGCACACAGGAGTTGGTGTTGTCAACTGATTTTGTCATAAACCTTTGGTAATGTAAACCTACGTGCCACGCATGGCTCGAAAAAAAACCTAAATAACATAAATGTGCAATAGTTATGGTAGCATAGCAGCCTGTCACAGGTTACAGCGTGATGATTAGAGGAGAAATGGCAGAGCATAAAGGTCCAGGTGGGAAAAACAAACCAACTCAGTCATTTAGAATTTTGCTAAAAGAAGGAAATAACCTATTGATTTATATACGTATATAGATCCAATAGATGACAATTAGGGCTGCAACTAGCGATTATTTTCATTATTGATTTATCAGCATAAATGTAGATAATTAACAGATTTTCATAATAGTTGGCAATTCATTTTCTGTTGATTGATTAATTGACTAATCATAGCAGCTCTCGTGACGTCATGCTGTTTCCTGCATAGCTTCACCCAACTCGCCCTGAGCAGCTGTCTAAACAGCCACAATAAATTAAAAAAAAAAGTGTTTTCACAGCAGGCATTTTGACTTGTCATAGAAGAAAAAATACAGGTGTATCTAAAAACGTGTATGATGGCTGATATGGTACATGCTGGCTCACTGAATACTGTACTGGGACACTTAATGGAACTGAGCCATTGTTAACCTTTGTTTTTCCTACTTTGACAAATCAAAATGTCTGCCGTGAAAAATGTCTATTGAGAAACTGGCTAACTTATGTTCTTACCTATTGACTGATGCTGAAGTACAGATATTAGATGGGTGGAATGAGGACTACCTGTGCCTGCAGTTTAGTTTCCTTTAACACTGTATTTGTGCTTGCAGCTGACCACGCAACACCACCTAAGATTGACATAAAGCAAACATGATGGCAGTTTATTCACAACAACAATAAAACTGTAATCACAAGTAGGAGGGATTAAATTCCTCCAACTTCTGCATCAGGAGTTGTTGTGATTTCAGTTAAATGATGGTGGAGAATTTGGTTGCCAAAAGATATGCAAATATGCAACCTGGGTGGCAGAAGTTTGGCTTCAGCATTACTCTGTATGGGCAAGTTATTTGTTCACTAAAAGACAGATTTGGATTTTTATGAGGCCCAAATATTGTTTTGTTTACCCCTGCGGCATCAAGGCTTAAAGCTGACATACGTTAGATCTGTGATTGTACTGAGCAATTCTTTTTGTGCAGTTTGAAAGCTTCAAAAGTGAGGATGCTGAAGTTTTTGTCGTGTTGTCGTTCTTTGTTTCAAACTTTAGTGTGTAAAATCAAGTGCCTCTGCATAGAATATGCATAGAATATGTCTCAGCATGTCTCATGTTTATATTACGTTTATGTTCAGGTAACGATCCTCTTTTAAAATAGTTAACCACTCTCCTTGGAGGAATTTGTCCTCTGCATTAGACCTTCTCTAAATTCTGTGCAGACACAGTGTAACGCCCAGGGATCAGCTATTGTTCTGAAACCAGTGATGTGCTTTTGAACAAAAGTAGAATTTAAACTAAAGATTTCGGTGGTGTTAAGGTAGGACTTACATTTGTGGTATTTATTTTAATTGACCAGCTTGTGTAGTTGCCTTTCAGAAGAGGATATTTTAAAAAGGTTTGACATCCACTGATAGTTGTAGCACCTCTGACCCAGCAGCTATCGTAAACTGGTGCCCCTTGCCTGTTTACTTTTTTTGTTTCACCACTTATCCAGCTTTACAAAGACCACAATAACCACAGCTGGTTTTTGTAATGCTGTTGGATAACAAAAACCAAACACGCTCAAGGTACTTGCGTTGTTTCTGAACTTGTACCAGAGTCTGTTGATTCCTCTAACGTCTTGATGTATTGGTGAGCATAGTACCATCGTGGCAATGATGCAAAATGTCCACTAGAGTGCGCCATTTATACTGGATTTAATTGCTTTGTAGTTGAGTCCTATCCGCTCAACATGACAGTTGTGGTAAGGCAGCACTGTTTTACAGTACATTAGATCTCATGTTCTGTGATTTAAAGCATTTTGTTTGTTAACATAGAGCTGATATGTTTTACTTTTTGATCAGAAAGGCACAGAAGCAATAGCATAGATTGCATTATATTATGACTATATGTGACCTGTGTGTAGTAGGAAAAAATTTTTTGTCTCCAGTTAAATAGGATCTCGATATTTAGGCTAATTGCTGCTGGATGCTCAGCAGAGTGTGTTTGGCTTATATGAACTGAATTATTTACTGTACATGAAGAAAGATTCATCATCATAAGGAATTGTAAAAACTCACATTTGCCAAGCATGGATTTGGCTTATTGTCCTTGATTAACAGTTATGGAGACGTCCTTATATTACCTGCATAATTTATGTGGAAGTACAACTTATCAGCTTGCTAGTGCGCTAGCTTGCTAACACTGTCTGCTTTTTAAGACCTTGATCATAACAAAGTATGTTAACTTTGAGTGCACACTATGTTAACACTATTTTCACTGCTTTACCAGACAGCCCTGTCTGACAGGACCCCGAAGCTGGGTTAGGGTTAGGGTTTATGCTCCCTTCAAAGCCACCACAGTCCTTTGACAGAAACAGTAATTTTACCTTGCAGAACATTGGAGTTGCTGGTCTGCTGCTGCCTCAGTTGGTTAGTTAGTTTCTGTTATTGTGTCACCTTGTTGTTGTAAAGGGTTAGTTCAGACACGCCCCAAGTGTGGCCCTGGGGCCAAGTGTGGCCCTGGGACCAAGTGTGGCCTGCGTAAGAATTTTCTATGGCCTGCAACTTGTCTTTATTCTACTATATGTGGTCCACCACACAATAGGGCTCAAAAGGGCACATGACTTCGCAGTGCATTGTGTGTAACCAGCGCCATTTTTACGGTTAAATTGTTTTGTTTACATTGCGTTGTGCCGGAGAGAGACGTGAAGCGAGAGATTTAAATGGACCGGGCAAAGGAAAAGTGTGTCGGGCGGTACCGAGACAAGCTGGACCCTGTTCCAAAGGCTCAGTACCCTGACAAAATCCAGAAAATAGGTGGAGTGGATCCGTATGAGCACGGAGACTGGACTCAGGATTTAAAAGCCCTGCCGCCGTTGACTGAAACTGAGCTTGTCCTCTATCTCGTCAACAGTATAAGTTATTATACCGGTGACGAATTTAGGAATGCCAAATCTTTAAGGGCTCATGGGCAAGCAAACTTTGGGTGGGTGCAGGACCTCCGAATTTTACACCTTAAAGAGAAGACCGTCGTCATTTCAGAGGTATGTAAACTTTACAAGCCTCACTGTGTCCCACCTCCGTGCGGTGCTGCCTGTTTGCTTGCTCAGGTTTTGACTAACATATCTTGGTGTCTGCTGGACCAATTTATTTCAAACAAAAAATATTTTGAGCCTGAAATCCACTCTGCATTTATGTGGTAAATATGTATGGGCTTCTCGGTTATTTATTTCAGAATTAGGGCATTTTCACACCATAAATCTCTAACTCTCCATCGTCGTACATGGCTGGGCACAACATGGAGTTTATCTTTATTTTTAACTTTAACTTCTTAACCACAATTTAGATAAGTTTACTCCTGCGGAGACAACTGAGAAACAATGTTTTTAGTGACATCAAGATGTGTACTTTTTTTTTTCTTTTTTTAAAAACGGGATTAAAAGTCCTGACTGCACAGCTGTGTTAGATTTGTCCCTAGTTCTATTTCAGTTTTTGCTATCCAAATATATCATATTATATAGCCATGTTGATCTGTTTTTCACTAGCAATATCCCTAAATTAACACTGTAAGCAACTTTAACATTACTGCATCATTTTCAAACGATACAGTTACTTTTAAAATGCTAAAACAACAACAACAGAACACAAGCATAGCGTTGCAAAGCGTGAACAACTTTCCAATTGCTCGCAAAGCCCACAATGCATCGCAGTTTTTCCACTTCCGCTACGTCACCCTTTTGAGCCCTGTATATTAGTTTATCAAGCAAGTTAAAGGCAGCCCACACAGAACAGCCAACATGCTGTCTGACCCTCCCACCCTCAATCCAAAACTCTACTCCAGCGAGACACACTGGGAGGCATGCTACGCTAAGCTAGCTCATTGCAAGATTACTTACACCATTGCCAGACCAGAAATCCTCAGATAATCTATAGGTCTGACTTTTGGAGCCACTGTTTCACTGTCAATGATGAGGGCAATGGCGAAAGAGAGTGGTGGATAGAAACACACCTAGCCAAAGACCGAGACACTGACAGCTACAGACTCTACTTAGCAGCTAACCCAGCATCACGGTAACATACATGACCAACAAGGTGAAGCATGAGCCGCTGCATGGCGCCAGACTTTCCGTAGCAGCCAAGCCAGTAGCGCACACACCCTCTGAACAGCTAACAGCAGCTAATGTTAGCACTAAGCACACCGATTTGTGGTGTCGGTTTAGCTTGTGTTTATATGACTGTGGCATTTAACAGAGATGTTTACTCATGTATTTATCAGACTTAAAGAGCTAAGAGAGCTCGTGGGATGTAGCAAACTTGCTGTAATAATAATAAATAATAAATAATAATAAAGTACAGTTAAATGGTCTTACTCCACAATTTAGTACTACTCAGTTCATTTTCTAACATGTATGATGTGTTTAGAGAGAAATATTTTTGATTTTGCTTTAACCAGACCTTAATGAGCCGATGTCAACCAGACATAAATGGTTCGTTAATTTTCATACATTTGAATTCTTAAAAAACAAGGACATTTCTCTGGCATTTCTACTTTTTTTGCTGTATCGAAAATGTACCGAACCATGACACAGTGGTATCGTATCCAACTGAAATGTGAATTTTGTGGACCTTTATATCCCTCCCAACGATTAAGTACCTTATACAAACCGACTTCAGAAAATCTGAACTGTTCCTTTTAGGGAAAGATTGAGGGAAATAATCAGGCAGGAGCAATTTAGAAGGTCAGGTAATGTCAAAATCTGGAACAATTTAAGAATGTATTTTCCTAAAGGGCATACAACACAGATTAGTTGATTAAACTGTGTGTAAGATTAAGTTTATTAGATTGTAGCAGGAGATTGATGCCAGCTGTCATATTTCTATGTTCATGTGAGTGGCCCTTTCCTGTTTTATCATTAATTATTTCATTTCCCCTGTGAAAATAATCAAGGTAATTTCCAAGTTGCAAATATGATATTCTGGGTTCCCAAACACAGACACTATGTAGGCCACGCTCATATAAACCCTATATTAAAGCATCATACATTCTCACTGCTGTAAGTGTGCCACAGCGTCTGCACAGGGACAAAACCCTGAGCTCCCAAAGAGCAGAGCTCTGTGAGACTGAGGCGGCGGCTGATCCTCCCGCTCTCTGAACTCGGGTGCTTCACCTTCAACTACAGTCTAAGAGGAGGAGGAGGAGGAAGGGAGAGGAAGGGAAGAGGAACGGAGGGAGGAGAGAATGGGGGAGAACGTGCCACATTAAAAGAGGAAGTTCATCCTCTGATAAACACATAGCTACACATCCCACTGGACCCACTGTCTGAGATGGCAGCCAGTGCTAAACGTGAGCTTGTCTGAGCCGCACCACTACAAGGGGAGAAACCGCATGGAATTCATGTTTTGTCCCTAGGTTGTTCGTTTGAGAGCTTTAGAGGGTTTTAATGTGCCTCTCTGTACCTCACAGTTTCCATTCAAGGGGCTCTCCAGACGCAGTGCAGCTCTTCACAGAAGACATGCATAATCATGGCAGAGGGGAGGGGATGAAACAAAGAAGAGATGTGTAAAGCATCATATACATATGGCACTTTATATTGTACCCCTTTCAGGTATTCTTATGGGTGTTTTGGTTTTAGGTTTGATTTTTTGCGTTGTTACACACAAAGGAAACAGCCGCAGCTCAGCACTTCAAAGGGGCCTCGGCAATCCCACATAGACAGACCACATTTCAGCGGAGCATGCTGTGCTGTGCTGCACTGTGCTACAGACAGACAAGAGCTGTTATGAAGAAGAGGAGACCATGGCTTCTCATTAAAAAACACTACTGTTTCCTCCACAGATTACACTGCTACGGGAAAAACTACACAGGGAAGACACCCTTGCCACATCTACAGCTGAAAGATGCAGTGTTACATGATTGGAACTGTCAAATAAAGCATACAGTCGGAGGAGTCTCAAAACAAGTGTTCACACACAAAAAAAATGACAAAACATTTTTAATGGAAATGATTGACAGGTTGTTTACAGAGAAGGCTCAGTTTTGTGGATGTTTAGAAATGTCTGGCCTTTTTGTGAGGGCTGCTGACTTATAGCTCGCTGTTGCACCTTGCATGTGGTCAAGGTCTTGTGACAGATTTCAATGGTTGAAAAGCCAGTATACACTAGGTACACCCTGCATGTAGCTAGAACCCCAAGGCTGCATGACAAAAAAGGTGTAGTGAGGGAGTTGTGTTTGGGAACCCTTTGGGATTCTGGGCCCCCTCTCAAGGGCTCTTGATGGATACCTAAATTTGACAGACGCTTGTATTTGGCTACTCCTATTGTGTTTACTAAAGGTCATAGCAATTATAGTTGACCTCTGACCTTAAAAGCAGCAGGCTATGTGCTCCATAGGGTACACCTTACTTATTGTTTGGGACCCATATCTCTACAGGGTTCAACAATAAGGATTTCCCAATTTCCCAGGGCAAGTAAAATGCCCCACCAGGCTAGTGTCTTAAGAACTCACTTGTCCAATTGTGCAAGTGGTAAAAAAAGGATTAAAGGCATTGTTTTTTCTGGAGTTGATGATGGAAGTAGCTAAAGAATGAGCCATCTGGCTGCTTTTTTTATTTCTGTTAAGAGTTGCACATGCGCAGTGCCGATCTTCACATGCGGGAAGATGGTGGCGGGTAATGACAAAGTTTGTAAGCTGAAGCGCAAGCGAGCATTTCAGCTATCCTGGAAACAGGAGTTTAGTTAGGTGGCATTGGTTGATGAAGGCTAAACTTTAACTGCATATTGCGCAGTTTGTGGCAAGTTTAAGAGCGAGGCAGATAAAAGGGGTTGTTTGTCATGACAGGTAACTTTTGTCTTTGTTATTATTTGACAACTGCTAATGAATAAAACAGTTTGTATTGAGGCAAGCAATCATTGACTTTGAGCAAGTAGATTTCAAGTTTTGAAGCTGCAGTTCTCGTCACATAAATTTAACCCCGGGAATTACTTATCAATGTAGATATTCAAGCAGCAAAAAAGTGTGCGTATGAAGGGTCCTGCATGTATATCAGCTTTTTCAGGTGTGTTGGTGAAGATTCTCAGTCGTCCAGGTCATGGTAATTTTAAGCACTATATGGTAGGCAACTGGACTTGTTGGAGTTCCTTGAAGACGTTTCACCTCTCATCCAAGAGGCTGCTTCAGTTCTAAACCTCAAGCAATTTGAGCTGTCTACGATATAGCGCTTAAGATTATTCTTTCAGGGCTTGATAGTAATGGTTGACAGGTTGCCATTGGCAACCATTTTGAGAAATTGGCAGCCAAGTCTTGGCCTTTGGTTGTCATCAGGGTCAGACACTTTTTTAACATATTAAAACAGGGACAGCAAAACATACATGCATACATTTTTAATATTTGTTGCATAAGTGATATTTAAATATTGCTGTTAGTGCAAACCAGAACCAGACAACGCTGCATGTGCTTTGCTGCGTTCTTGCGTGTGCACAGGCCACTGTTTTAGAGTGTATCAGATTACAAACACAGAATACAAAGCGTTTTGTTCGCGTACTGTAATAAAGCTTCAACGTGACATTTTCTCGCTGAAGTTGACATTTAACTGCATAGTATCTTAATTACTCAACATATAAGGTAACCAAAAATGGCAACCATATTTTCAGTTTCAGCAGCCGAAAGCTGATTCCTGGCTGCCAGCCTGGCAACCATTTTTAAAAGTTAGTGTTGAGCTTTTACACAAAAAAGTTTTTGGTGTATCATTTTGGGGGGAACATCAGATTTAGGATTGCCAGGGTGTATATTGTACCTCCAGCAAGGCGTTCTTTGGAAAGTGCAGAGACATTTATTAGTGAAGCCAGGGGTGGTGCACTTTCATTTCCTGGTTTTAATGGAGAGAGACTCTGGATCCTCACATGGGTCAAAATAAGACTATTTAATGTTTTTTGCAGCTTTTGAGAACAGTGTGAACAGAAAATGGGGCCAAAATCCCTATTTTTCACGTATTCCTTCTTTGGCGTTGTTTGTTGCTGTGGTTAGAGTTTAAAGGTGTAATTGGTAGTTTCAGAAACATTTCTTTTGGTCATTTTTTAACTGTCAGTGAGAATCAGACATTGTGATCTGATGGGGCCTGAAACACGTGGAAAAGATAACTGTGCCTTACATTCATTCTTTGTTGAAAGGCACCAGATATCAGACAGTGTCTTAATTGCTCTGGTCATAATGCAGGTTCTCTGTATGTGAGCAGGTTACCAATCGCAGTTTTGCCTTCTACTCAGATATATGGGCAAGTAAAGGTTGTCTCCAGTGACTCAGAGCTGAGTCGTGTGCATAAATAAGATACTGTACCATACCGTGACATTATCTAGGGCAGCTGTACTCGACAGCCAATGTCCTCTTACAGTTACTGTGGTGCCTGCGATTGCTGTCACACATTGTTGGAGGGCTGCGTGGGACAATGAGATCGTGCACACACAGGCATAAACTCATTGTTATAATTAATAAGGCAGATCACACGGTAAACACATACACACCTGAGAGCCCACGTGCACCAAACCATAGCTGGTGTGTCACTGGCCTTTTAAGTATAAGATATCAGAAGTTAATTGTTTGTTTATTATATATTTTTTCTTTTCAAGCTTGGTTTAAGTGCAGTGTCTCTGACAATCTCTAAGCAGTCTAATGTAGTAAATCGTCAAACAATCACAGACGTGGAACAAGTGTAAACATGGTAATTGACCAGTGTACCAAAGCTGCGTTACCCACAGTGGCCTCTGGATGGCAGTGTCAGGCTGTGCTACCTCCTGTCAGCCTCAGCTCTCTCATTAGTGAGGTCTAGCAGGCCCCCTCCGACATGTCTCATAAATGTCAACACCAATACAGCAGGGGACAGTGGGCCTGGATGTAACAAACACAGACGCCATGAAAGTCCACTCTGTCTGTCAAATCAATCACCGAGGCAAGCCACAAGCTGCATGTTCACACCTCACATGGAAAACTACCTGCAAGTTGGCATTTGGTTAGTGTAAAGACACAAAGAATAAATCCCTGTGGGGCTGTTAGGAATTATTTTGATCTTGAATTAAAGATGGAATTTGTAGCATATGGTGCGCAGACTTTGGCACTGGTCTTTGTGAATTCCTGTATGTAAGCACCGTGTGTGTACTCCTGTAGTGTGTCCCTTGAAGTTATTGTCACCTTGCTGTGGTCAGTAAGTCCCCTTCACTATACCCTCCATCCCACCCTCTCCCTTTTTTTGTCCCCTCTTCATTCTCCTTTCCATTCTCTTCTCTTTGCCATTATCAAGCCATGTGCTGCCTGCACTCTTTTCCATTCTCTTCCAATCGGGCCACAGGAGCAGGTGGATTGGAGATAACTTGCGCTGTGCTTTGTTTTCGCCCTGACACTGTCATTAATCATTGCCCAAGCCACACTTCAACATATAATAATAAGGACTGGCTGCTGTGTGGGGGCTGCCGCCCAATTGCCTTTCATTGCGCGGATGCCAAATTGGAGGTGAACGGCCATAGCCAGACACTACTCCCCTGTCCCCAGACTGTCTCATCATTTAGGTATTTATCCATCTCAGCCTTGTCTGTGGAGCTTCTCCCTGCCCTCCCAAGAGGCCCAAGATTGTTAGGGGGAGGATCAGATTTGTTGCTCAGGCTTTTTGGCTTTGATTCTGTGCCTATAAGTTAGGGATTAGAAGCAAATTTCCCACAGGGCAGTGCTGGATTTGCTGGTGTTTAACTGTTTAACCTGTCTTAGTCTTGTGTGGCAAAGGGGTGTGGGGGCAGAGGTGGGAGGGAGAGGAAGCAGGGTTTGGAGAGAGACTGGTCAACAGGCCCAGAGAGACCCAGGTGGACTGAGCCAGAGCCAGGCCAGCATTGATAAGAGAGGTCTCCCTTATCCATCACATCTCCAGTGGAGTTGTTATAGTGTGTGTGTGAGAGAGGTTGTGTGTGTTTGTGTGTGTCTGTGAAAGGCTTCCCCTGGGTATCTCAGAGTAATAAATCAGAATCATGTTGGTCCTCCTTTGGTTACAACCCTAATGTCTTGTCCATAACACCCCATGCATGAGAATAGGTAGCTACAGTGTATTTTGCAAATGGGCCAGTGAGTTATCAAAGAGACATAGAGAAACTTGATCTTTGGATCAAGTTTGACCTCAACATTTGTACATAAACTAACCATTACATGATCTTCCTGTTTAAGTCTTACACACACATATATCAATTATTTTGTGTTGTGGATTAAGTTATTGTACTGTATGTAGGGCTGGCGATATGCCCTGTAATAATATTTTTAGGCTATATTGCAGTATAGAATATATATCTTTATCTCCTCTGACCTATGTAGACTACCAAAATGCTAAACTACTAAATAAATTACCATTACAATAAAGTTTTAAAATGGTACTTTTATAATAAAAATGAAATACAGTTACAGTAAATAAATTAAACAAAGTATTGTTAAAATAAAGTTAAATAAAGATTTGTTGTAATAAAGTTAAATAAAGTACTGTTATGATAAGATAAATTACAGTTTTAGTGAAATTAAATAAAGCACAATTTTAGTATAGTTAAATAAAGCACCGTTATGATAAAGTTCAATAAAGCACAGTTATAATAAAGTTAAATGAAGTAATGCTGTGATAAAGTTTAAATAAAGCACTGTCATAATAAAGTTAATTGAAGTACTGTTATAATGGAGTTAATTAAAGTGCCTTTATCATACAGTTAAATCAAGCAAAGTCAAATAAAGCACTGTTAAAATAAAGTTAAATGTAGTACTGTTATAATAAAGTTAAAGCACTGTTATGATAAAGTAAAATAATGCACCATTATAATAAAGTCAAATGAAGCACTGTTATAAAGTTGATTAAAGCACCGTTATAATAAAGTTAATTGAAGCACCGTTATGATAAAGTAAAAATGAAGTATTCTGATAATAAACTTAAATAAAATCTGATTATTTACCGGAAGCGTTAGCTGTTAGCAGTTAGCGGAAAGCTGTGAAAGCACTGTTAAACATGAAGATTTATTCGCTGTGAGCGGGAAACAAACTAACAGATCTTGAAGTTAATATATTAATAACATTTGCAAGTCACACTGGTGCTCCATGGTTGCAAAACTACACTAAATGGTTGGGGTCTGGAGCCCTGCAGATACAAAAACACACTGTTGCCCAGGAGAGGGTAGTCTGGATGGGCAGAGGAGTGTGTGACGTATCGTTTTTGAGCCGGTGGCTTAAAAAAAAAAAAGATGACAATTTATACTCAATGTTTGAATTACAGTCATTTTATACATCCCACGTGGGACAAGCTGCAATGCATCTAGTATAGTTAATATGTTCCCCAGCCCTAACTGTATGTTAATTTATATTGTGTGTAGCCTACACATGCAATATAACATTTAATTTCTAGTGGTAAGCTCAGGTTTTATATATAAAACATAAAAGCAAGTTGTTGAAGATACTCAAAATTCTATATTTTTTGCCTCTAAAAACTTAATGAAAGTGGAATTTGAAAAACCAAGAATGTCGGTAAACGACAACACCAGTTAAAAGGCTTATGTTCTAAAGCGCCTTGTGGACGGAGGCAGGTTAGTGCTTGGTTTGGGTCTGAGGTTAGCGTTTTGGCTGCAGCCACCCTTTGTGGACTGTATTCCGGAACGGACGGGGGTGCAGACCAGCAGGAGGATCGCCGTCCTGTCAAACATAATCCAGGCGGATTACGGTGATCTGAGGGGAACTTTGGAGCCTTGAGCGTGAAGGTGTGCTCTTTGGGCCCTGCCATCTTTACTTCCACAAACAAGGACTAAATCCTAAGGTGTACACATCTGGATGGCAGTTGGGAGAGTGGTTTGTGCTTTGATCTCAACCATCATCATCACTGCTCACCTCCTCTGCACAGTGCACAGGTGTATTAGCAAGTGATGTCAGACAGGCGAATGTCAACAAAGACTGGAAGATTGGCTAGACATTGTTGCTGCACCCATTAGCCCTGATCTTAATGGGTTTGTGTGTTCGGGATTGAGCTCAGACCTGCAGAAAGGTGAACTCGCATTAAGGCTACAACCATAACTCAATCCATAAAGATGGTGTTAATACGTCTTTCACACCATCACTTCAGCACTTTGACATATATCAGCTCACTCTTCTATACTTGCAAATGTTCTCATTTTGCACTTTGAATCTTGGTCTATACATATCTCGTGAACTTCTATATCATTCTGACATGTAGACAGTAAAGAGCTCCATGTCTCCTTTGGTGCTGTAGAAATATACTGCAAAACCGTATTGATCTTTAATTAAAGAAGCTCTTAACCTTGGCTGGGCAGAGGACCCCCAGGCCAGTGAGTTAATTAATGTACTAATAGTCATAATATTTGTGCTGTGCACGGGAGGTACATAAAAGATTATCTATTGTATGAGCAGTTTATCAGCCCAATGATGCTAGAGCCCCGTGCTGTGCGTATATCAATATTATGGGCAAAAATCTGCAATACAGACAGAAGACGAGGGAGAGTCGGTCTTTTAATATCTCCCTCGGTTCATCAGCAGTTTAGCAAGGCCCCGTTTTACCTCCTGGGATTCTCCTCTGATCGTAACCAGGCGGCATCGATGGGCCTTTACAGGCACTAATGCTTTGGTACCTTGACAACACACAGCAGCTATAAGCCCTCTAAAAGATCCACTTCTCCTCCAGATGAGTCAGGGGTCCCACTCCGCCGTTTACCCCACACTCCCGAGGAGGGCGTCTCATCCCTGGATCAAAACCTCATAGTACTGACCTTTCAGTCGCTCCCACTAACCGCCAGACCCCCTCATAAACAGGTCCCACTGAGGGAGGGAGTGAGAGGGGGAGGATGTGTGCGTGGGGGCCCAGACGCACTGTGATATCACCCTTTATAGCTTTATTGATTTCCTCTCAGGATGCAACTATTAACATTGAGCTGCTACGGTGGCTGCTGCTGTGTTGTTCTCTGCAGGTAAGAACACTGGCTCACACCCCCGGCCTTGTGGATTGTATATGGGAGGTGGGGGGAGAGAAAGTGGGTGGGGGAAGCACTGGGGAGGCACATGCTTTTATAATTAAGGTCAGCTGGGATGCATTACAGCATTTGGAGGTGTTAAAACGGGCCCTCCTCAGAGAGTATGTTGGCATTGCCCACGCTCGTAAATTAGCCACGCTCCCCGCTGATGTTAGGAGCAGGGGATGGGGGGGTGAAAGGAGGGAAAAGGGGGGAAATTAGGTAGATGACTGGATGTAGACGTGAGGCTGGATTTGATTGTATTGTATTTTTATTTGATGTCTTTTCCCCCCAAATCATTGACTTTATGTGTGTGTAAAAAGGAACATGTTGCAATTAAAACCAAAGAAGTTCAATGTGATCTTGTTTGCTGTACCACAAATTTAAATCAATTATGCACATGGTGCTTTATTAGGCTTTGTGGTATGCTCAGAAAACACTGCATAAATGCTACTGTTTATAAATAATAAGAATTGTATTATCATATTCAACGCGAGAATATCCCGCATGACCTGATCACTACAGAAAAAAATAATCAAATATTTCTTGTGTTGATAAATTGATAAACTTAGACTGCAGTGGTGCTGTCAGCTGAATAGATGCAACCAGACAAACAAGATTAACATATATTAAGTATATTTTTCTTTAATTAGTGGCACAATCACTCCACTTCCAAACTATTGTGCATTAAATATGAATAAGATATGAATAGAACTCCCTGTAATAAATCAGATGTTAATATTAGCGTAACAAACTAAACAAAATGATACGCTCTGCACATTAAAAGCCATAAAAACCCATCCAGAAAAGTTAATTAATAGGCAGGAAAAGTTAAATAATGGGCAGGTAAGTCAACAGATGCTCTCACAGGATGAGCGGAGGTGTGTGCGAGCTCTCTTTGGACCAACACTGGCTCCAACGAGGCGGGTGAAACAAAGCAGGGCCCTTCAGAGTCACAATGGGGACACTGTCAGCAAGGACAGGGGAGGGGAGAGGGAACAAACAGAACACAAGAGTTTCACAAACAACCTGTCATAAGGCATTCAGCAGGACAGGTCTGACTGGGACACCCAGCTCACACCCTGCGCCAGGGGTGAGGCAGGGGTCACCCCTCTGATGCACAGTGGGAGCAGACGGGGTGGGAGAGAGAGAGACGGGAAGGACATATCAGGGCTTGGTTACATGGCATCTTCATATTGCTGACTTCTGACATTTGAGGTCTATTGTCTGAGGTCGGGTTTATGTAAGATGTTATTGTGTCATTGAGAACATGTTTCGTAACGACAGTGTTTACCTAAAAGAGACAGGGTGTATAAGTATAGATGTTGTTACTTCGTTATATGGTTATAAAGGTGGGACTAATGGCTTTATTAATAGTTAATAAATGAATAAGTAATGCTTTATAAATGAGTTGTAAGACATTATTAAAGGCAATGTTTGCCTGGATATGAAAAATCCATTGCATTAGTGTACATAGTGTGCAAACATAATTTTCTCTTCCTTTTGTATTTAGCTCTTCAGTTTATCAGGAAGGCCCCTCTAGGACTGCAACTAAATTATATTCATTATCAATAAATTGGCTAATTATCTTCTGAATTAACAAATTAATCATTTTCTTTATGAAGTGGTACAAAGTATAAAAAATAAGTATCACATGGTAGGGGTCACTCAGTGCCAAGTATCGATTTTTTTTATTATGTAAATTATTAATATGAAAAATAAATATTAAACTTTAGCTAGCCTACTTGAATAATATAATCAACTGTTTTTTCAGTCCACTAGATACATTTTGCTGCTGGAAAAAAAAAAAAAAAGGCTGAAGTAAGATGAGCAGACTGAAAACTTTGGGCCTGTCCCAATACCCACACTCCCCTAGAAATACCCACTTGCACTTGGTTGTGCGCGTTCACATTTAGGCTAGTGGTGTCCCAAAACAGAATTGAGGTAGTGGAAGTGGTTTACGACACTTTAAATCCGCCCAAGATTCCAAGGGAGCCCCGACCCACACTTTCAACGAAGCGGAAGATGAAATTTCCCAGAACACCTTGCGAAGTCAGCAACTTTGGCAAGCTTTGAGAAACAATTTTTACTGTATGATCGGAATGTAGGCTATACAAACAACGGATGGTTGCACTAGCGTAAACTCATCAGCAAATCGGTTGAACACAGCGTCAAAATATTTAAACAAATGGACTTACCCAAACAAAATCGATCAGAACTAGAAGACGTCGTAGGCGCCTCCTGTTTTCAGCATTTCTTCTCCGTTGATTCATCAGACAGAGAAGAATAAACATAGCACACGCCACAACACAAGCACTGGGGCCGGCATTTTCAAACCTACGCTTATGCCTGCACGTCAGCCACGCCGATTTGGATGAAGTGGTGTCTCATTTCTTAGGAAAAGATCTCTACCCTAGTATTTCTCACTTCCCTGATCAAGGGTTATCTCGCAAATGAGGGCACTCAATACCAAGTGGGAGATTTAAGGGGTAGAAATGTGATTGGGTCCTAATCTTATTCGATAAAACAGATGTTTTCCAGACAAACTTTCCCTTTGGGGACATAATTTACAGCTGAAAGAAGGTAATAAATCACAATATATCGCAATATATTTTATCGCAATGCTCAGCATTTCGCACCACATTTAAACTGGCAATAAGTATTGTGATAATGTCGTGGATCCTCTGGCGATTCCCACTCCTATCACAAGGTGGTGTTAACATCTTCAAATGTCTTGTTTTGTTCAACTTACAGTCCCAATCTTAAAGATAAGGTGACATTTACCATCACTAAGAAGTTGATGATACAGTTATTAATGGTTTAATGCGGATCCATGAAGCATTATTAGATAATATATTGATGACTGATGAAGTATACCTTATTTGAAGACATGGCAGAATTTAAATTACTGCCAGACAATTCATTTCTTTGTAAAAAGCGTGTTGCAAGCTCCCTAAAAGGTAGCCTGTAGCAATTCTTATAAATAGTTTGACTCAATAGGTAAAGAGGAAATAGTATTGTGTACTAATGCAACATTTTCCTTTTAATGGCACAGCCATTATTGTCATTTTGATTTTGTGGTATTGATTTCAGTTTTTAGTTGATAATTCTGGCCTACTTTGACAGCTTGTAGATACCCAGTCATCACTCCGACCCTCCTGAGACTAAGCTGAGTGCCTGAAGCCTGACAGAAACAGAGTAATCAGAGCCTGTGCCACTGACCATTGTTTATGTGTGCTAACCAGCTAGCTGACCTAGTCTCTGAGTGTTGCTCCTTTTTTAAATCTCTCTGAGGATGACAGAATGAAAACACTATTAATGAATTCACCTGTGAAAGAAATGTCACAAACACAAGTATTTTTTAAAGAATATTTTAATTTTCTTCTGAAATGTTTGATGTGATTTGATCCACACAATCCTTCAGTGAAGGAAGTATTTAAAGGGTAAATCCACAGTGAATCACACAGGGCACGCTGCCAAGTTCGCGTCCTCTGACGGTTACCATAATTACCGTCTTCCCACTAGAACATACCATTCACCTTGTAATTCTGACTAAGACTTTGGTATTTCTGTGATAGCAGTGATGTCACGGGACTGGGTTTGGCTTGAACTTTTGAACCAACAGAGCAGTGCAGCAGCAGCAGCAGCAGTGCATGATTTAGCAAGGTTGTGTCTTTATCTTCCTCTGTTGTCAAATTCATGTTTCAGAAAGAACACAGTTGGCTCGGTGTTCCTCCTTAGTTGATTCTAAAATTGAGACTTTGCAGAGAAATCATCAAGTGTTAATAGATATTCCTCCAGAGAGTAATGAGTATGCGAATGATTAGAGAGTATAATGAGGAGCTAAGAGTAGACTTTCTCATTATTTCCCCAGATCATTGCATTTCTTGTTGCATCCTTACCTTGCCAGGTTCACTGAGCTGTACTTGGACCGCTTTCCCGATCCGACATATAAAACCAGAATGCGACCGTCTGCTTTAGCAAAATGGAATGAAATCTGTTGTACACCGCTGAACTGTCACACAAAAAATATAGCAATGGGCCTCAACCTGCCAACACTGTTCACAGGTGTTTTTTTACAACAGTATTTATTTGACCATTATGTTAAATTGTCCCCATAAAGCTGCACTTGGCAGCACCATCCTCTGAATCTCTTTGTGAGCCACTTAAGTATACCACTGGGGGTTAGTGTGTTCCATGGACCCAATATGGTCGCTTTAAACTGAATAAATAAAGGCAGTTTAGTTGGGCTGTGCCCCCTTTTTGGGGAAGCAGCGTGAAGGAAACAGCTCTCAAATTTTGTGGGTTTTCATGCATGTTGTAAGTGTTGCTATAAAGTTGTGAAGCGTACCTCTAGGACCTGGTAATGTTTAATGTAGTATTTATGTGTTTCCTTGGATTCTAATGAGTGGATAATATTGATTACATCTCCAAGGTCAAGATTTGATCTCGTAAGATTTTGTCTAAAGGTACAATGTGTAAGATTAAATTTAAAATAGTAAAAAATGAATCAACATTATCAACGTAATGTTTTGACTTTTAACGTAACGTTTTGACTTTATGTCAAGGATATCTGTGTATTGTGTTGCAGATATCGACTGAAATTAGGGCTGGCCGATATGACCTCAAATCAATATCACGATTATTTGAACATTTTGCCTCGATTACAATTAATTGAACTTTTTTTTTTGTTTGTTTCTGCCCACATAGTTCACTATTAAAGCTGGGATATTTTTTCTATTGAAAGAGTGCATGTCTTATTTTTGTGATTTTTAAAATAATCAAAGGAAATTCATAGATATATTGCGTAGCCTTTGTAAATGCTTGTTATCGAGAGCTGCTTTAATTAATTAATTAATTAGTTTTCGATTAATTGCCCAGCCCTAACTTAAATGAGCATGCTAACCTGCTAGCCCCAGGTCATCCTGTCTTGTAATTCCACTTGTACCTCGAGAGGTGATAGCGAGTCAGTAGTTGGGTCTTCATCCAAATATAGAGCAAATTTTAATCACATTTCAGAAAATCAGCAAATGAAAATTCAAAGTTATATGCTTTTCCATACACTACTATTGGTGAATATTGCAAGGTGGTTCTTGGAGATGAGCAGTAGGTGGCACTAATTCTCCAGTCAGGTGCCATTATATCACTGTGGAAGAAGAGCACTAGTCAAACCTCAAGTGTCAAACGTCGAACAAAGGAAAACAATGGATGTATAACAACAGAGGGCACACTGAACAATGCAAATTAAAAGTTTTGAACAACTACTGTAATATTACAGCTATTTGCTCTTGGAAGAGCTTTAGTAACAACCCTGTGTACATACATAAAGCCATCAAGAGACGATGAAGAGAGAAGTGGCTTATGTATACACCAAGACTACATCGACAGTAATATGTTTTTGTTTTAAAAGGCATAACTTTTTACAGTGCTAAAGATGGCTGAAGCTCTTGGTAAACAACATTTAGCACCATCCCAACCACCCATTCCTGGAAAGTCACCACATTCACCGGCAAAGAAAAGAAGTGCTACAACTTTAAAAATAAGCAAAACAAGAGTAAACATTGACGTGGCTCTCCACCCCTGGAGACAGCTCCTAACTAGTATAAAGAGACGGGGTTTGATGCTGAACTCACAACTTTTTTTGGACTGGTACTGCTTTATTTCATTTTCTTGGAGGCTGGAGCTGGGAATGAGTTGACACATTCCAGTACGATAAGTCGCTGAACTAAAATGTTAGCAATACCAGTTCTAGCCAGGTTAGCTATTGTTGTTGATAAGAAGGCATAGTTTTGTACACCGTGGCAACGAGTCCACAGATAGGAGAAGTATACGACTGTTTTAATGACACAAATAAGACAGAAGTGCTAATGAACACTACATTACTACAGCTTTTACCACTGTTAATGCACTGAGCAGCCATCTTGGATTTTAAAGTGACGTTCCTCTGACTTACCAAATCGGAAATCCGATATCAGGGGGTGTTTCAGTAGGAATTTCTGAGTGGGAACTTGGGAATTCCAACAGTCTTTTGCAAATGGAACACACCATAACTAACATTAGATGCTGGCTGTTTTGCAAGAGGAATCTTTAGGTATTGTATGTTGAACTTAATTGTCGCCACTCTTTCATATGGACTTTCTGTTTTGCTGACAAGTTAAATAAGCAGCATATAGCTCAGGGAATAAGTATCACAGGTATCCATAAATTTATATGATACGTTGCAGGTCTGGAGTTCAGACTTTCTCTCCTGTTGTGGTGCTGTTGTGATCTCGGACTGTTGACCACAGGCAAGCAGCCATAAAATGAGGGGGCCTGACTCTGTTGAGACCACCTCTATTCATGGCCCCGGAGCCACTGGATGCTAAGTGGCAGCCGGAAAATCACAGCTGTGGGATCAAGCACGCCACATTAGGAGAGAGAGTCCGGCCCCAAACGATGGGTACAGTACAACACAAATAGAATACCAAAGGCAAGTTGAGCTTCTCACTGATGCTGAGTCTGTACGCTCCTGTGGAGGCCCCGCCACAACTGTCACATTAAAACCAGAAGACTTGGAGATGCTTAAAACGGGAGATACTTGTAGAAAACAGCTGGGATTTCTTTTAGTTTTGCACCTAAATGTAGAGAAGTATTTGGGTATGCTACACGCACATTGTTAGACAGGTTATGTTAATCATTTGAATGTAGAAAGGAAGGAATGAAATGCTGTGTTACATACTTACTGTAAATCTGTTTGGTTTATAGCAAAAAAACGTGCCAAATAAGTTTCTCAAGTCCTACTTTTCTGCTTACACAAAGAGACAGTCGGTCCTTCATTATACCCTCTGGACAGAGACTCACCATGCGTTTTCGCTGAATTTCAGAGACAGGGCATTTTTCTACAGCAATTTACACTCCCACAATTACAGCGTTCTGGTGCAGATATGGTGTCGGCCCCTCCTCCTTGACCTCTGCCCTTTGCGAAGCAGGCGAAAGTGTGTTTCCTGATTAACGGCTGGCTGAGGTACATGGCTCCAGCTCCAGCACCTTGTCCTCCCAAACTGAGGTGACAGTCTCCTCGGCTCTTTATGGAAATTAACTGCAAAACATAGCCAATTAGACCTGCGTTATTTAGAACGACTCAGCTTTTCACCCTGAATAAAAGCGGGCCCAGATAAGACCTGTACACTCAGACACTGCGGCAAATTAATGTGAAGTTGGTGGCCTGCCAGTGAGCCAGTCCATCTAAAATGGGGACATTAAAAGCATGAAGGCAAGTTTTTGTATAAGCTGTAAATTATTACTGGGCAGAACACAGCATGATTAAAGAGCAGGGTTTGTGAATAATTTTTAGAGACAATTATAAATTGAACACAGTACAAGTTGGAAATGGTGATGTAAGATGTTTTATTTGGGCATATGAGCAAAAGATTCTGATGAAATGCCACACGATCATTTCCATGTTCCTAGCTTTTGTTTACAGCATCGCTCCTGGACAGAATTTTCCCAGGTTCTGCACCTTTTATTCCAAATGTGTAACTGGGAATTAAGCATCTGTATAATGTCTTTTCACTCCACCAGCTAAAGATAGGGCTCTTAGCCTGATACGCTGTCTTAATTTTCCCTTTCTCAGGTCACCGCAGAGAGCGACGGCATTAGGGTGAGGAGGAGGGTCCTCACTCTATGTGCAAGAATACACTGTGGAAGTTGCAAAGGGCAGAGTCTCTAGGAAATCTACTCTTTCTTTGAAAAAATGTCACGGGAGAGATAGGAGATTGGCACCACAAAGAGCCTAAAATAGCACGGGCTGCTACGCATTGTCAGACAAGATTTGGGCTGAGACATTGACTTTTGTTCTGCAAAGTACTGGCCCCTGAAAGGGAGATGGGAGGTGTAAAAATTGTGATTTCTCCTCTTCCCCTGGTTATGTGCAATACATTACCCTGCTGATAATGCATGCTGTTGGGACTGAGGTTTGTAACGTCACAATTATTCCTTGTCTGCAACAATAGAAGTGTACTTAGGATTGGGGTAGAGTTTGGATAAATATGGACACTAGTTCTTCCATTTTAGGTGAGTGGAATCGATGCTTGCAGAGGCAGTTATTTAACAAAGAAATAGGGCCTGGTTTAGAAGATTAGGACGGATCCCAAACCCCTCTGCTTTCCCATAACTCCAGTGCATTCACCATTTCTTCCCCATGATAACAAAGGCCTCATATATTTTGGCAGGTTTGCTCCCTGGCCACATAATAGGATTATGAATAATTTCTACAAATTTACAAAAACAAATCACATGGCCCGGCTTAGAGTTTCCTAATAATTTCTCCATAGCTGATAGATCAAAGCGAGACGCAGGGACTGCAGAGCCAGGCAGTAGATTGACCCTGGTCAGGCATTTTTAATGAAAGGGTTAATCTCCTCAGAGGTGACTATTCAGGAGCAAGCAGTGTGACCAAATGAAGAATTCAGGTCTGGGATAAGAGGGAGAACAGTGGTCTTGAGGGTGCTGTTGGGTGACAGCGAGGAAGCCCCCGAGGTAAAACTGTGTGATGCTGTATTTGAGCCCATCTGACCAGACCTCCACCCCAATCCACCGCTAAAAGAAAGGGAGAGGTGGGAAAAAAGAGTCAGGCTGTTTGAAGAACCTATGGCATGTGAGCCCAAGGCTATTTCATGGATGACCACAAACAAACCTGCTCTATTGGCTCTGAAAGCCCATGAAAAAGAATCCTTATAATATGCACAAACACACACACAAGGGGAACACATGAGCGCACACACTCAGACTCGCACATTTCCCATTAGGGCAACTGCTGCTCCTCTCAAAAAGTACCTGAATGTACTTAGAGTCCTGGCTGTTTGGGATAAACTTTGTTGTCAAGCACCTCTTGTGCTACTGTAAGCACACATGCCCTCTTGTGAGTAATTAGATTTGAATACCTTCCAAAAGGAGAGCGGGAGAGAGAGGGTAAGAAAAAAAAAGATGCTTTTATAAATGTATAAGCCTTGGCTGGTTAAGGAGGTTTAGAAATCTCATCATGACAGTGGCAAAATGGGCCTCTTAGTAATTAGGAACAAATGAAATTGCTTATCACTTATCGAGTTACTGTGCCAGCCATTTGGCTGTGTTCAGGGGGATTAATCAGAAGGCTATTGACATTACATTGTTCCACAATTATCATTCATACGTTTTATGGTAATTGGGCATTTTTTCACCGAGGAATTAAGGTGCCTACGTAATTCCAGGCGAAATGAACATAAGCAAATACAAACATTAATCAAATCCCCGGAATAAGGCAACAACATTTCAGCTGCTGATAATCACGCAACAAGAAATGAAACGTTAAAAATGAGGATATCAGTCTTCTCTTTGAGAGAAACTGAAATGCCATTTTAATAATTCATTTACATGAATGATAGTCGCTCGAATGGAGTTATATTTGTGCCTAAATTAATCAGCGATTAAAGGAACAGCAAGGTTTATACAGCGTCATCTAAATGTTTGTAAATTGGAAGTATGATGTGTGAAACTGATTTATTACATCTTTCATTTTAGGTATTGCGATAAAAGTATCAGTTAATTTAAGATTTCTTCATAAGCCTGGTTGCCGTGTTGCATTAAGCCTTCTTATTAGGATAACAACAAAGCACAATGTGACATCAACCTAATAAAACCAATAAAAAACACTTTGTTCTGAATGCAATCAAAACTTAGACGTGCAACTCCTCCCCTGTGCTCCTTTTTCCAATACCTTCCCAACAGCACCTACATGTGAAAATTACATGTCGTTGTCCTAATGGCCTGGGGGAAGACTTTGCCTAATGCTTCCTTAAACGTGTTAGGCAAAGTCCAGCAGGATGTAATTGCATCTAATATATTTACAGAGGATTGATTTTCCCTCCCACGACCCACCCACCAGGCAGCAACAAGCTGCGGTCAGTTCACCCAGGTCACTGTGGATGAGTCCTGCGTCCACTCTGTCCTCTTTACACCGAGCAACAAGGCCGAGCCACAGAGACCGCGGAAAGTATTGGAGTGCAGCTTAATGAGGTAATTAGTCAAAGGCCATGACGATCCTGGGAGGCTAATACCTGCGACCTCTTGATCCTGGATTCCTGACACACATCTCCGGAGACTGTACAGGAAAGACCGCCACAAAATCCAAACACTGTCGCCTCGGCCAGACACTCCAGCCCATTTTTACCAAGAATGTGTGATATTACACTTGTAAGGAGGGAGACTTGGGATTCAAGCTGAGCAACCCCTCGTTACTCTTCCTTTTTTTGTTTAATTACTCCCACAATGCAGTAATGGGCTTGCCCCCTTTCCTTCCCCTGAAGAAAAATAAACCTCAGCAAACTTAAACTACTTCACCTGTTTACTTAGAGAAAGAAGTTGGGGAGAATTGACAAAGGCAGTGAAAAAGCACAAGAAAGGAAAAAGGATGAAGAACACAAAGCAGGTTGATATTTTTTTCCTCCTCTCCCATCCCTTTCTTTCCTTTTTATCAGGTTACGTGACTGGAGGCTTCATTAATCACCACCTCGACAGCCTCTGCCAGGGGGAACTAACTGCATTTGGCCCAATTAGGCGCTGTAGAGACAATAGGAACAGCACAAGTTGTGCCTCTATGCCAGGAGCCAAGCGTTGCCTCCCTGTCATTACCTACAGAAAGGGAAAAATTAACCCCTACCAGCTTCCCTGCTTTCCTCCATTGATCCGAGGCTTTTGTGGTGTCCCTGGAGCGTGGCAGACAATTACAGATATTATTACATCTGCATTGATTTTTTTAAAGAGAGCAGAGTGTCTCCAAGCAATTAAAAAAAATTACAGTTCGGAAGTGGGCCAATTAAAATGCCCCCGGCCCTGGAGGGTGGCAGCGGTGTTGGTGGGAATGGAGGAACAGACTTGACTGTCAGAATGTTGCATTTATTTTTATTTTTTTTTAGAGACAATAATGTGCAAATTGCATTGCACTTGCATTGCATTCAAAACCCTAGTCTTAGTTAGGCCAAAAAACACAAGTGAAACTTTATTTTAAGGACAAGAAAATACTGAGTGATAATTTGAAACACAGTGAGAAAGTATGAAACATGGATACTCTTCATTTACACATAAATCTGCAAAAGACTTTTTAGCCTGCGCTGTCCATTTAAGATTATCGTTAGCACAAAAATAGCTAAAAAAAAAAAAAAACTTGATAATTTTACTTTTGGATCTGTATATTTTGGTCCAGTGGATAAATAACTGAATGGCCAACCAGGCACAGGCCCAGGCTTCACTTCCACAATATCAAATTAACACATACTGATCAGGAAAACACAAAACAACAAAAACCCCCACAAAATTAGTTCAAAGAGACACACAAAAAGATGCATAACAATGATTAAGAGCCGCAAAACCACCACAAAGTCTGTAGCCCTTTTTAAATAGGAATTGTGCAAATTTGCAGGAAAGCCCAATCAGTCTTGGTTCAGCATTGGCAGTATAAAAACAAAATCGGGTAGTGCAGCAAAATGCCGCCTGCCTACTTTTGTTTATACAGAATGCGCATTTTTCGGGGCAGTGGGGGGCATAAGCAAGTAACAAAACATGTAGCTCAGCGTGTGACATAAACAGTGACGTGGGAGGGAAGCCGCGGCTGGTCAGTCCTTTGGCGATTCTCTCATAAGTCGGCCAGTTCTTCACTGTTCTCGTCATTTGACGGTTAATGGCCTCTTCGTTTGTGAGGACAAGGAGGGCACGCAATTCCTTGTCTCCCCAGTTGCTCATCTTTACAGTGTCTGTCAGGTTTGCATTTCCCTCTTGCTACTGGCTGCTCGCTAATTCCTGCTATCAGCTGTTTCCTGTTAGTCCATCGCCAGTGGGTTGCACGTGTGGCATCATCAACAGCTCCTCCCACAAGTCTTTAACAACCCCTCCCGCTGCGGGAGGGCGCCTCGTTATTTTTAAACTAAAAGGGTTCCGCCAATATGACTACCCTACGAGGCGGAAAATTGGGCACCTCGGATCAACTCGCCAATTCGGCTCTGTGTGTCTAAACGCTTGCAGCTTGCCGGCAAAACGGCCCAACATTCAACGCAAAAAATCTGGCAGTGTAAAAGGGGCTTGTGTGTATTGCTCCCTATGTAGGAGAGGTGGTGGGGCCCTTTGCGTGTCTGTGCCCATGGACCCGTTGTCCCCTAATCCGCCCATGTTTGGTCCAAGTTTAGCCTCAGATGGATGTCTGTTTTAATCCCTATGACTATTATGAAGAGTTTGACCTTTTTAGCTTTAATTGAATACTTTCTAACATTTCTGTAAATGAAATATATCACTACACTTTTACTTTCAGTCCAAACTACACCGCTTAATTTCAGTTGTCACCTCGTTGTCTTATTCAGGGCTGTATCTCTGTCCTGACATAACTGACTCCTTCCTCTTGGTTGTACAAGTGTGTCTCCACACAGCTGCCTCATAAATATTCATCTGAGGTCTCATCTGATTCGTGCTGTTTAAGTATCATACCTCTGGCAATCAGTTCCTCTGTCATCTTTTATCTGTCCGACCAAACCTCAAGACTCACGCAAACTTTCTCACACTTCGATTGTCTGCGTCTCCACATCTATCTCTCGCTCCCCCTCGTTCTGCCACACACATGCACACACACACACACACACACACATACACACACACACACACACACACGTCCTTCTTTCCATCTTTCACTCCGGCCTCGGCGTTGATTTCCCCCACGGAGCAAAGTTGGCCTTTACTGTGGCCATCTGAGCAGACTTCCTGAAACCACAAAGAAAGGGAGAGTCCTAATTGGAATTGTGGGTAGATGGAAGACTGGCAGTGTAGAGATAAGGGATCAATGTGATGCAAATAAAGGCTGCATCCAGTGGCTGCACAGCCTCCTAAGGGCCCATTGTTTTCTTGCTCTGCAATTAGAGTGGGAGAGGGAATTACTGTGTATTATTGCTATGTTTGGTGGTTCACAAAAGCACACATACTTATACACACAAACACCTACCTGGCCCTTTTTTTGGAGCGGTTTGAGTCGAGCAGGTGGGCTCTGGGATTATTCAAACCAGCTTTTGACTAAGGAGGTAAACAATACCTCCAAATAAAAAAAGACATCTATACAGAGACACCCAGACACTTGGAAACCAAAAAAAGAAAGGGTAGAGTTTAAATAAACAGCATTTGGCGCAGGAGGAAAAAGGACAATGAAACTCTGGTTCTGAGCTGCAGTCGTTTTATCACCCGACACGCTGCATGTGTTTGAAGTGGAAAATCGCAGTGTCTTTAATCCATGGAGCATTCAAATAAGTTTATTTCTCCAGGATTAAAAACAGTAACAATAGCAGGCAGTTAAAAACAAACAGCTCCAAACAAATGGCGGCGAGGCTGAGGCGCTCAGCACGGGTAAGCTCTCCATACATCGTGGTCTGTTTCATTAGCTGAAATGTATTATTATTGTTTATCTGTTGAGCTTCCTGATAAAAACGAGCCATGCTTCCCCCCCTGTTGGATTACAGAGTTAGAAAGGTTCAGGGGTGGCTTGCTGGTGTAATCCACCGAATTCTTTTCCAACAACAACAACCTCCGGAAGATGGGGAGAAAAAAGGAGAGTTTTCAACACCTGAACACGGAGCTGCATTTGATTAAAGAGGGCTAATTTCAGAATATCATCAAAGGGGAAAGGAGCTTGGTCTGTGTATGTGTGTCTGTGTTGGTGTGTGTTTGTAAGGGTCATGCTAACTGTGAAGTTTTGGCAGCAAGAAATACAGGAGTAGTGTCACGCAACCTTAAATTAGGGAAGTAAAAAGACCGGACAGCATGTCCTTGTTGACTTGCATGCAGTTTTGCCATATTTCTTTAAGCTAATCAGGGGATTTAGGTAGCCTTTCTCATATACCGTTTTTCACCAAAATCAGTGCAGATATGCGGGTTATTTAAATATGGAAAAACTCTCCGATCACTGTGTACACGGCTCTACAGTAGATGATTAGGCCTTTCTGTTTGTCAGCTGGAAAACAGTAGTAGTAAACAGTAGAAAGCAGCACGGTGGCCAGTGGAAGTATTATGGTGGTAGCTTTGTTTTTATATTTGGAACTTATTCAGTCTCTCTTTAAAACTCAATGCAGACTTATTTTGAGCAATGTTTGAGGGCTGCTTGGACGGAGATGGATAGCAGTTTGTGATGGCGCATTGTGCCGCAGAAATTAGCACATCCACCCAGGTGTCGTTTTTCCATGACTGCCAATCAGAGCAGGAGCTAAATATGGGTTGCGAAATTACGAATCCTACTATGGCAAAGGCATGGGTCACCCTACTCTCCCTTTGATTGGCTAGTAGTCATTGCCTTTTTTGCCTGGATTGGTTATGTTTAGGCATGAGGAATAAGATTGGTTAGGGTAAGAATGTCAGGGTAAGTCAATCGGAGACAGAGTAATGCTGTGTTCCCACCAAACGCGATGAACGCGATTTAATCACCCGTAACGCGAGTAACGCGCCGCCCCGTAACGCCCGAGTTTGGACGCCTGACCATTTTGTTAATTCGTGTTATCGCGTCATTCGTGCGAGTAGCGGGGAAGCCGGCTGTGCTCACTGAAGCTAAGCTAGTGCTAACGTTCACAGTACAACCATTCTGCAAACTAATTAAAGACACATATTTACAGAACTTACCAAGTAGACCAGTCTGCTCGGTGACTTTCACCCAAGCCTGCTCATTTTTGTTGCGGTCTCTGTAGAGTAGACACGTAGTATCATATAGCTCCGGGTAGCCACTGACGACCATGGCTGAGATAACCACCATCGCTGCTTTGTACCTGCTCTGGAAGTCCCAAATGCGTCGGAGGGCCAAACGCCATCGTTTTTGGGTTCACCCTATCCTGCAGAAGCGCATCCAGCTCGGCGAGTTTCACCACCTCCTCCAGGAACTCCGTCTGGATGATAGCCGCTTTCAGCGGTACTTCAGGCTGACTGGGGCCCAGTTTGAGGACCTGTTGGGGAGGGTTGGCGCCAGGATCTCCGGGCAGGACACCAACTACAGCCGCTCCATTTCAGCTGCGGAGCGCCTGTCCATCTGTCTCCGGTGAGTAGCAGTTTATTGTTGTTGACACACGCCAGTGACGTCGGGAGAATCTCAACGCTGATTGGCTTTCGCGGCACAGCGTCACGCGAATTCGCCTCAAAAGTTCAATATTTTCAACTCGAGCGATGAGGCGTTGGACGCGAATTTCGCGTCTATCGCGCCACCCGGCGCGAATTCGTGTCTAATCGCGTCTTTGTATTGACTTTGCATGTAATCTTGACGCGCGAATTTGCGAATTCACGTTTGGTGTGAACGCAGCTTAAGGCCGAGTAGGGCGGGTCTTGCCTTCGCCATAGTAGGAAAAAAAAATATTGCATATGGGTTACTACTGCAGTCATTTGCTCCAGAAATGAATGCCAATTGTAACCTTTTCCATTAACCCTCTGGAGTCCATGGATGCGCCGGTGCATCCAAATCACGTGACCAATTTAAGATGACGTAGCAGCAAGATGCAGCCTCACTGAGTCTCTGCTGTGTCGAAGTGCGATCTTCAAACTATATACCAGTTTTAAATTGTGCTGACAGGCCAAATAAAACCAGACTTATGATAAATAATTTACGCTATGCCTTTTCCTGAATATTGTCGTCACGTTTGGTGCACGTTTTGTGTCGGAAGAAACAGTAAAAATGGGCTATTCTAAGGAAAGTAGGTCACAAGCTAAAACAAAACAAAAACATGACACCTCCTTTCCTATTGGTGGTGTTTTTTTGTGTGATTTTAGGTCCAGTGTGTTATTACAGTATGTCAAAATGAAAATATAAAAGAAAGTCACACAGGTGATTACTAGCTGTAATCACCAAATGAGCGGCACTGCCAGCTAATGCTCACCTGGTTCACAGTGCAGGGCGGCCAAGGCTAACGTTAGCTAACCAGTGGAGACCGGAGGGAAGACAGCAAGCATTATGTTTTTGCATATTAAGGTGGTTAGTCAGCTGTCAGCAAAGGCAGCAGAAAATAAAATTGAATCAAGAAATTTACATTGCAAAACATTTAAGACCTTTAAGTGGATAGCACTTTGGAATGCGGTGCTAAAACTCACTGAGTCAAGGAAACACCAGACTAAAAAGACAAGCCTCTTTT
Source organism: Epinephelus fuscoguttatus (assembly GCF_011397635.1). NCBI lineage: Eukaryota > Metazoa > Chordata > Actinopteri > Perciformes > Serranidae > Epinephelus > Epinephelus fuscoguttatus. The sequence goes on along the minus strand of NC_064765.1, from coordinate 16,580,070 downwards.
ATTTCATGTCATTTTGCTTTTTCTTCTTAAAAATTATCTGATTAGTTCGTGGTTAATAGGTGTTGAGCTACTGAAAGCAAAGTTAACTGAAACTGACATCCCTAATCATCAGTCAGATACACTAACTGTGCAGGAGGTAGGTATTTTTGCCAAAATCATCACCTGTGTCATGTAGACATTGTATATGGTTGCTTTAAGATATACTTGAATCTCATGATGCCCAAAGTTTCCCCTCACTTGAGTTTTTCTGGATGTACTTTTGCAGAGAAAAGCAGTTTCTACTTTTCCTCATCTGCTCTTTGCCATCTGAGATCCACACAAGTGTTTAATAATGTTGTCTAAATTGTCAGAGTTGCAATTCATCAGCAGCGGGTAAATGTGAAATACACATCACAAAGACAGAAAAATATCAGATGATAACCAGATGAGCCAGTTCTGGGTCCAAGCGGATCAGACAAGCCTCACATTCCACCAGGGGCGATGGAGGGACGGGGGAGGGCTGCAATGATTTTTGGCAGAGTGAATATTCGGAGATATAAATGAGACAGTCGGCTCGTATCATAATGAAATATCAAAAAATTCACCTGGAATTGTCGCGTTGGGTCCTTTTTAGGTGGCCGACTATGAAAGCTATTGGTTACAACTCAGCAGTTATAAATTTATGATGAAGGAAGTGATTTTAAGAGGAGCCCTAACTAAAAGTGCGCAGAATATCCCTTTGGGTTTTATTCAGACTATAAGCTGTTATCAGACAGCTATGATTCACATTTACACTTTGAGCCCACAATCATTCAAAACAGTCACCTCTGAGAAAGCCCCCCCCCCCTCCCCCCACTGGAGTGAAACGCCCAAAAAAACATGAAAATTTAAATGAAATTATGGGACCTGGCTCTCCCGACAGTCAGTGTGATGACACGCTTTCAGATCCTATTTGGGAGGGTTTGAATGTGCTGAAATGTAAATGACTGGACGCATGGAGGCCCAAATGGGAAGCTAGATTCTACATGGGTCAAAGACAGGAAGACTATAGAACTAAGATAAACGGAGGGAAGGAGGAGGGAGAGATTCTCATGCGAATAGTTTAACAGCGGACACACGGTGCCACTTGCATTATGGTGACTGTTGCATCAAGGGGCAATGCAAAGGGGCCCCTCTTTTTGCAGTGCGCCCCAGGGTTTTTGGTCTTCTCTGTAAAAAGGAACCAACCAGATTTAAAACTGAGCTTCTAACTTCGGTAATGAAATCAGATATCACATTTCCAAGCAAAAATAACCTAGAACGTATTTACACAATTAGCTAAATTACTAATATTTCAAGATTATAAAAATATATTTTAAAATTGCTTGAGTACCAGTGTTAGCTTAGAAAGATGTGGAATACACTAGTATATTAAGCATTAACTTTGATGCCGCACAAAGTATCCGATTAATGCCTGAAGCTCATGTTTATGTCATGCACCTCACCATTTTACTGCCTGTCAATGTCATTATATCTCCCTGTGCAGTTCATTCATGGTGTCTGACATGCCTTATTCTATCAGCCCACTGAAATACATACTTTATGCTCCCTGGAAGCTCAAACCAGCCTTTTAATAGCAGCAATGCCTTCTTGTTAGCCAGAAAAAAAAGGTCACGCAATTGGATTTCCGAGTTCTGGCAATCCTCCAGATATTTACCTCAAACACGGTGCGCGCCTTGCCCTCTCAACTCACCTTTCATTTGCCTCTAACTGCTCTCACGCTGATTTGTCAACCATAGATAGGATCAATTAATCTATTGAGTCTGAACAGCATGGAAGATTTAAATTGTCCATACACACACCCATGTGGCCAGCAAGCCCATTTAGTCTATTTATAGCCCTCGTCAGTTAGTGCTGCAAGTGCTATAGACAAAAGCCTGTCAATTAAAAATAAATCCCCCCGTCGTCTTTTTCGGAGTCCCTGGGAGAAATTTATATCGTTTACCTTGAATCTCACAATGGCTGTTTTGTACAAGGCAATGCAATGAATGTTTTTACAAAAACAGAGATGTGCCTTAATCTTATAAAGAAACTCATTTAAGTAGGCATACGTTTCAAAATTCATCCCATTTTTTTTCACATCAGTAATAAACAACTTGCATCGTACATTGTGACTGCTTTGAATATTCAGCAGTCAGTAAGACTGTGTTGTTTCTTTCAATCTCCAAAGAGAAGATGAAAAAGAAATCCGCGATTCTCGACTTATTCCTTTCTTCCCCGTAGAAACAGGCAGGTACTGCAGCAAGAGATTCATGTACAAGTTTCCCCCTGCAGCCAGTAAGTGCCAAGCTGTGTCAAAAATGACATGCATCTCCTGTTTCCATGTCATGCCATGCATGTGATGTGATGGGCGAACGAAGGCAGTTCCTGCGTAGAATAGTAGGGGGTCATTATTAAGCCTCTTAAATTAGCGCCCCCTCCCACGCAGCCCTTGCAATTTTCCAAGACCCACAACCACACGCACACCCGCCACTGACTTCAACACATTAGACTTGACAAAGAAAATCATTTCCAAAGTTTACTTGCAGCAAACTCATTTCATATGTGATTGAATTGTACCTGTGTGGTATGACCCATTTAAACTCAAAGTCACACATGGACGCTTTGAGAACCTATTTGAGCAGAACCATGCTGTTAGTTAGCTATAGACTGTTCCAATTGCATGTCCTATGCAAAGCAATTTACATGTCTCTCCATCACACTCACTTATATGGTTCAACTCACAAGAGCTACCATTTAGATCGTCGGTGGGGGAGGGAGCTACATGCACAGTGCTGGTATAACACCATATGTATGTACTGCAGTGGTATAGAGTGGGTGGCAACAGCAGCAGAAAGCTTAACCTCTGTTGCCCCTGAGCCCCATCCTCGCCGTTTCACAAATGACACCATGACAAACCTGGCTCGTGCCCCGGCCGTGGAAATAGGCTGCTTCTGGTGCTTCTCCTCCCATTTTGATAGGCAGGTCCCACCACTCTCCAGCATCTGCCTGGCTCATCTAAAGGCTCTTAATATCCCCAGATTAAAGAGACCCCAGCCCCAAGGTCAGCCTTCAAGGAAATGGCTTCCTCTTCTCCAGAGCGAACATCTTTTTTTTTTTTTTTTTTTCCCCAGCACCCTTTGTCTCACTTTTATTCCACTCCCTTTCACTCGCTCTCTGTCTTTCGATCTGTGCATCCCAGTCTTTTCCCTCTTTCTCTCCCGCTATATGTATATTTACAAGAGTGCACATAACTGGTGTCTGGGGAAGGGTAAGGAGCAGTGGGGAAGGGAAGCCATTAGGGGAATAAAGAGAGGTGCTGCCTCACAGCCGAGCTTCACAGGCCAGTGGAGCAAATCAAATTGGGTCTTGTTCTGCGGCAGGACACACGTGTGCGCACACACACACACAGCACACACAGCACACACAGCACACTCAGTGACAGTGGTGGAGGCACAGCTGACAGGCGGACCTTTGGGACGTAGCAGGGCTGGGCATGTCTAGGGCTGGCCCACTGAGGGATGCATTCATGACCCCCCAACTCTCCTGAGCACACAAATTATAAGATGAGTTTATGATTAGTTGATATTGGTGTTATTATATACAAAAGAACATTGTTTTCAATTTTAATTTCACAGCTACAGTCAATTTCAAATTTATGTGGTTGTAAATTGTTAAAAACCATCATGTAAAAACAGTAAACCCTTAAAAGCCTCTGTGCTAATAACCTATTAACCTCCATTGTTGTCCAGAAAATATTTGAACTGATACTCCAACATGGAATTTTTTTTTCTCGGTATTTTACTTTTCTTCAATAGCAAAAATGTAATTTTTGAACAAGCTGCAGAGGTGGCATGGTAACAGCACAAGTTTGCTTGTCTGCTCTTATCTAATCACACATAGGGCTAATCCTCTGTCTTTGTCTGTTCGCTTTTGTGTGTGTGTGTGTGTGTGTGTGTGTGTGCCTGCTTGTCTGATACAAGGCTATTGCTAAAATAATATAGAAAAGAAAATAGATCAGACGTTGAAACAGTCGCTGCAGCAATAGTTTTGGCTGGTTGGTAAGTCGACAAAGCGGCCGTGGAGCTGGTGTTAGGACAAATTCTGTGACACGTCAGATTCTGTGTACCAGCCCCTACACCCTAACCCTAACCACTCAACAACTAACAAAACTCGCCGATTTTAAAAGGTAGTCTGGGACTGGGTCTGGCGGATCACAGATTTTGATGTGACACTGGCTTCTTGGCTTTGGGATGCCGCTGTCGGCCTCAGAGATCTGTGGCTGGCTTCCTGGCTTTGGGACACTTCATGGCACTTCCACCTTTTGTCGTTCTCACCTAGATGCGCTCTTAGGTACTGACATTTGGCGCAAATGGATTTAACATAATTCAGAACTTGGTAGTACAGCATTATTCAGTTGGTACCCTTAAATGTACTGAATCCGGCACCCGACATCACATAACAGTGAGCCACACTGGGTGACATGTTGGGCACTGTAATTTATTTAGACTTAATACACTAGTAACCTCTGTTGGAGTAAAGCTTGCTGAAAACTACGGACACCAAGGGTCTCATTTATAAAACAATGCGTAGGATGCATACTAAAATTTGTGTACAGACAAAAGCCAAAAACAGCATGCACCAAAAAATACTTGACAGTTTCTACAATCAGGCTTCCTCCTCACCATCTGCATTGCAAATATCCCATCTCCAAAAATGTTCGTAAGCATGGGTCAAAGTTTCTCCCATCAAGTCTGTTTGTATAGATCACAACTTTTGCGTGGGAAGTGGCGTATGTAATGTTTATAAATGAGACCCCAGCTGTTTTAGAAAATTATTTCTATTTTTTTTAATTAAATTAAATATTAGTGACCTGTTACAGATTTATATATTTAATTGGAATTAATGTGCTCGGGATTCAGAGCTAGAGGAGAGCGGAGGAAATCAGAGATAACGCAGAGACGCAGCTGGATTTGTTCTTTTCCTGGGATTTGTTTGCAATAAAAAATAAAGAATATTTCTGTGAGCTAGACATCTAGAAAGACAGGTAAACAAATAGGCTCTAATATCATAAAAAAAAACACTGTTAATATTGCTGATGACATCCCCTGTGACAGTTTTTATGGCAAGCAGCAATATCCATCCACCCTCTCTGCACTAATACCTCATTTATAACTGCTCAAATCCTCTGTTCCCATAATGTTCTCAATGAGATTTAAGTTATTAGCAGGCTCATAGCAAAGCTGAAGAATTGGCAGAGGACTCCAGGTAAAGGGCACTAAAGCTAATGAAAAATGAGATGGAGAGTCATTCTTAAGGCTTTAGTTTTATTAGAAATACATGGTAATAGCCACCAAAACCTTAGTCAACATAATGTTCGCTGCCATCTATACGATACCAATGCCTATAGGGCGCTATTCATCCACAGAGAAATAAAGGGGAGATGGGTAAAAAATACATGCAATGCTTACACTTCATTCAGTTTCGCAAAAGGATTACCGCCACAAATCACTTTTGCTCAATTCATTACATGCCTGCAGAGAGGGGGCAGATGTGTGATGGATGGTTGTCTGCAAATGGACTTGTCGGTAACAGAAAAATGCACATGCTTTAATTAAAGAGGGCTGGACAAGTGTTTCCAGAGTGGATTTGGGTGTCTCTCCACATCTGTACAGGCAGGGTCATATATCAGAGGGTTCTCGAGGCATAGGGCAGTAAGCACAAGCTGTAGATGCTCGTTCTGAGGACTTGTATGAAAAGAAAATATTCATCATTCTATAGTTCGGTGATCACAGAGACAAGAATGCGAACCAGAATGATACAGTATTTGAAATACTGAATAATAGATTGGATACAGGCAGAAAAGTGTAGGCCATAATAAGGCTGTGTTCCTATAAAAAAAGTGTATGTGTTAAAGTTTTCTGTGACAGTAGCGTATTTAGATGTTGACACTCGAATCTACAGCAATAGTTGCTCTATGGCCACATCAAAATGGCCAATAACACGTGCCACTTGATTTTTAACATGCACATTTTTTGTTTCCATTTCTTTTGATGCCCTCCTGTGATTGCTTTTAAGTTTAAACTGAAGCTGTAGCTTGTATTGTAGTAGTAGTACTACTACTAGTAGTAATAAAAAACTTGCCATTTAGGTTTTTTAGACTTGCCCGCAGTTGGTTAAGTACTTCAAGGTGCCCTGTGGAGTTTTTTTATTTACCACTAGTAGCACCATGAAGCAATGTATTTATGAGTGAGTCGCCATTTTGTTTGTTTCTTGATTCACAAGGATGCTTATGTACAAACACGCACAGGCATGGGATATGCAAGCACAAAGTCTTTTGTATAGACTGACTGAGACTGGATTTTTGAGGCTGATACTTATATAGATATTTGGGAATTTAAAGAAAGTCCGATACAATATAATGGCCAATAGTCAAATCATGAATTAACAATCTTAATATGAATTCTTTAGATTTGTTTAATGTCAAGAATTTTGAGAAAATACCTACTGTGTGAGACATTTTACAGTTAGTTCATTAACTGGTCTAACTGCTCTCTGGTGGACAAACTAAGCAATGGAGAAACTGTTCCTAAGTAACCTCAAACCCTTAAACCTCGTTGACATATTTGTACTTGTGTCTTATTGGTGAACATTTGTACCAATAGAATATATCTGTAATACGTTATTATCAGCCAATATGTCGGCAATATGTCCAATGATACGCAGTAACATAAAAAAATGAACACAAAAAAACCCTTATTGCCAAAATAAATGTCGGCATTGTACGTTTCTGCAAACCATGGATATGTTACATTTGTACGTCATTACGTAGGGGCTACTTTACGTTTCAACATCACTGTGGTTAGCACTTATGGTGAAGGAAAAGGTCATGTTTTGGCCACTGGAAATGCCTTCGATGTCTTGCTGAGAAGCAACTGGTTTTGTTGTTTGTTGGTCTGGAACAGTGGTCTGCAGCTTGCCAGCTGTCTTGCCTTGGTGTCACGCCATCAACCATCCTTTCCACCTCCTAATGGGAAACTCAGCTCATATACATGCAAGCAGAACTACGTCACTTTAGAAGTGTTGATATGACATGATATGATATGACACATTCATTAACAAAATGGTTTCAAGTTTCAGTTATAGTTATGAAACGTTTGTTCATCCAAAAATAACCCTTCCATTTTTATTCTTTTAAGGGTCATCCTGACTGATATTAATAGATGGGTATCGTACCATGAAAATCTCGTACTGTTGCAACCCTACTGCCGATATGCTTTAGCATAGTCAATGAAATGTGTTAGGGATGTAACTGAAGTCTTAATCAAACTTCCGGTGTGTTTAATTTTTGTATTATCTGGACTCTGGAGTATGACTGGTATAATTACATACATTTTAAGTTGTAAACAAGATCGTCAAAATGGCATTGAGGTAAAACTATAAACAAAATATTCCCTTTATGCTCTCACCATGCCTGTTGCTCTCCGTCTATCATTCACTATAGTCCTTAACATTTCACTCCAATGACACAAATCCTATGCAGCTACTTTTGTTTAAAGCAGGCCATTAATGAAGAGCTCTTCAACTAAATACATCTTTATTCTGCGATTAACGATGGTGCTTGAAGTAAGCACTGGTGTGAAAGGAGGCTGAGGCCCTTCAGCGTCCAAGCCTTTACAGCCACTCTGCCATCAATCAGGCCTTGTGTCCAGTAAGTGCTGCTAACATTTATGAAATATTCATCAGCCATTCACTTTTGCTTTCCACTCACCCTAATCATTGCGTTTAGGCAGCATTGTGTCACCTCTCCTCTTAGAAAAAAAGAAAAAGAAAAAAGGCTACAATCATCTTGCTGAGGGGAGGCTAAATAGGGAATGTGCTCTTGCTTTTATGCCAGGCTTTCCATGGGTGGACATTTTCGGTCTGGAATAAAAGTGTCAGTCAAAGGTTCTCCCCTCCCTCCCGTGATGTTGCCTTATGTTTTCAGGGACAGTGTGAAATCAAAGCTTTAATTCAGCTAGTCGCCAGAAGAAAACGTTGGCATTGTACTTTTCTGCAAATATCAACGTTACGTTGGCACGTTTCGTAGTTATCATAACAACGTTTCTAAAGTGACACAGTACATGAGCTGACTTTGTCATCAGAAGGTGAACCTAGGTGAGACGGCTGTAAAGCTACAGACCACTGCTTGAGACCAACAAACAAAGAAACAAGTTCATCAGCATTTGCCTCAGTGTTTGGGCCAACAAACCTGTTTTTATTTTAGTATCACATTGCAGCATTTCCAGTGATGCTGGAGCAACTTAACCTGGATGTTTTTTAGCAACACATTGTGGAATTTCTAGCAGCATTTCTAGTGCCATTTCCAGTATCGTTTGAGACACTGAAACCAAGTATTTTTAGCAACATGTCACGGCGTTTACAGCGGTATTTCAACCACTAAACCAGAGTGTATTTAAGCAATACATCAGCGGCTATTGCGTGGGTATTTGAAGCCAAAACATGACTAGAACAACTTTTCCTAACCATAACCCCTGTGGTTTTGTAGCTAAACCTAACATGATGTTTAAACAATTTGGCGAGATGGCTGCCATGCTGCAGACCACTGTTCCAGACCAACAAACAACAAAATCCATTGTTGGTAAGAGCTTGAAGCAGCTTTTGAGACACCAAACCTGTTTTTGTTTTGGCAACACATTGCAGGGTTTTCAGTAAAGTTGGAGCAACTGTGCCCAGGTATATTTTAGCGACACATTGTGCTGTTTCAGTGTTTCCAGTGCGGCTTTAAGCCCCTGAACTCAAGTGTTTTTTAGCGTCACATTGCTTCAATTCCAGTAGTGTTTCAGCTGCTAAATGTGGGTGTTTTTTTGGCTTCAGATCACAGCGGTTCTGGCGGCTATAAAGCCAGTATTTTAAGCCCAAACACGATGTTTTCTAACCATTACCAAGTGGTTTTGGGCCTAAACATAACCACACATTAACAACAGCATTGTTAAAAGCTGAATTTTCAACATATTGGCTGCATAATAACATACAAATGTAATGTATCCCTGGTTTGCACGACATTTATTCTGGTGTTTGGGTTGTTTAATTAACCAACCATGTTCACACATTTATATATGATAAAATGACTTTGAATAAACTACCTCAGTGTAAATATAACTTGTGTCCAGGTACAAATTAGTAATAAATCAGAATAAACGCATGCTGCGGTGAACACAGTGTTTCAGTAAGCTGTGGTTAGGTACAGTATGTGTGTGTGTGAGCATGCACGTGGTCCCAGAAAATGCACGCCACAAGTATTCCATAAAAAGCTGCACTCAACGAAACTGAAATATCTACTTTGACTGCTTTGTATCTTTAATCAGTTTCTAATATGACCCACTAACACAAACCAATTTCAGATTTTGCTGTTAACCTCTGTCTCTTTTTCTTTCTCTCTCTGTGGCTCACTTACCTTTGACTGTGATTAATGTCATTATAATACAATGAGTATGATGTTCCCATCACTCATGTTCAGCCAATCCAAGACCCAGGCGATGAAAGGTTGTGATATTCATCACCATCCCCTGACTGCAGTCAAACACACGTCTCAGCTCACAATAGCAATGGGAAATTCCACCTTATTCTTTACCCATTTGCAATTCTTATTGCAGTGGGAAAGTTAATCTATCCCCAGCAATAACTCATTGGATGTAACAGCTTAAGCGAAGATGTCCTCAGTTGCCCATCTTGCATTTTAAACAGGGGGCAAAGAGCCTTGGTACAATTTTCCAAACACAACTGAGCTAACACTGATTTATTGCTCCAGTTTATATAACTCATATTAGGAATTCATGGACCTGGCAAAAGGGATTAGAACGTTTATTTCAGGCAGGGAGATGATCCTGTCATTAATGGTCGATACTTTCATCATCGTTTAAACCAGAGGAATTTGCCCAGTGACGAATCGTGGCGGACATAGCTATCAGAGTTGTGCAGCTGTACTCGTTATCTGCCGACGACCCGCTCTGCTCGGTGAACGTGGACCCGCGCCCATCAAACTTGGATTAGGCTGTCAATCAAGCGTCGGCCTCGTATATTGTGTTACAATTTCTCCCAAATGTCACCAAGATCAGAGTAATTTCTTGGCTAATTGCATTTCGTCTCCCTTTAATGCTGCACGTTTAATGGTTTTGTTACATTGCGTGACAAGATGGTGTTTCTCTCATATTGGCACGGTGATGAGCATAAAGAGGGCCGCGCTTTTGTTTAGAGAAGGAAATGAAAGAATAAATGACTGTTAAAGTTCAGAGGGCGTATTTCTGAAATGGCAGCAAACAAAGAGAAGAAACTGAGAAATGATCCCAATCTTGCTATAGCGTGACATCAATTACACCAAATTCTCATTAGAAAGGGGTTGCTCCGTACATAAGTCTGCTTGCTTTGCCTGGCTTGTTTAATTCTGGAAGTGGCAGCATGTTATGTTGAAGATCTGTGTCAAAGCCAGCTCAGAGCAATACTGAGGATTTTCTCTCCTCTGACACCTACTTTTTTAACTTGCTGCTGACTGGGTTTAAACATGACAAATACAATTTCAAGCATTTTACTGTGTCCATGTGCTGCGCCGCATCTAACAATAGTAGCCACAATACACCCATTAATTTCCTCCTCTCAGAAATCTCTGCTATGGGAAATACTATTAACCGTGTTAAATAAAATGCTGAAATACTAATTCCACTGCACATCATCGGCCGGATTACATTTACAATATGTGTCAAGTTGTACTGGAGGGAGCGGCACAAATAATTACTAAAACTCTGTTTCTTAAATTCCTCAAAGGCCAAACATGCACAGAAGGGGGCGGGTTGAGTCATTACTGTACCATTATGATGGTGTTGCAATATATGCAGTGTGAAGGTACAAAATAAAGGCCACTGACAGGCCTTTTAGGAAGTCCATCTTACTTCTTGCGTGGCTAATACAAGCCAATCCGCACAGGAAACATACAATTAAAAAATTTAAGATATTTACAGGGTGTCTTAAAATGTCTTAAATTAAGTTTTCTTGATATTAAAAAGTCTTAAATTGTCTTAAATTCAGATTCAATGGGTCTTAAATATTTTTGCATTAATTGCAGTACAATCATAAATGGCATTTATGACACATTACACATTAAAATTAAACTCACTCAATTGATGTCAATTTTCCTTACTGTTCATTTTGACTTACTTCAGAGTGTTTCTTTGAAAGAGTACTTACACATGTATCACACACAAACACATATGAGAAAATATATATATATATATATATATATATAGGCGGCACGGTGGTGTGGTGGTTAGCACTCTCGCCTCACAGCAAGACGGTTGCCGGTTCGATCCCGGGCGTGGGAGCCCTTCTGTGTGGAGTTTGCATGTTCTCCCCGTGTCAGCGATAGTCTGGCGACCTGTCCAGGGTGTACCCTGCCTCTCGCCCGATGTAGCTGGGATAGGCTCCAGCCCCCCCGCGACCCTCAAGAGGATGAAGCGGTTAGAAGATGAATGAATGAATGAATATATATATATATATATACATATATAATGTGTATTTCCATTGCAGGTTTGGTCTTAAATTTCATATTCGGTGGTATTAAAAAGGTCTAAAAAGTCTTACATTTAACTTGGTTATATCTGTAGACACCCTGTATTTAGCTAACATAGAGACTTGTATAATAATGGGTACATTTAAATAGTATGACTTACAAATATCATGTTTAGGGATAGGAATAGAGAACCGGTTCCAAAGTGTCAGATCCATCGCAATCATATGCTTCCAGTTTATCAGTTCCTCTTATCGATGCCAGTGTGTTCTCAACAGCTGCACATTGCAAAACAATTACAGGATGCTGTAAGTACTCTTTGTGCAGCATGGACTTAAATTCCAGGAATACCATGTATTCAATACTCTGTACAAGTAAGTGATACTGCTTTCCAACTAAGCAGCTAGGGGTGGGGGAAAAATCGATACAGCATAGTATCGCGATATTTTCGTATCGTCACACGGAGCAAGTATGTTTTTTTTTATTATATAAATTATTAATATTACAAATACAAGAATAATATAATCAATTGTTTTTTTCAGCCCACTAGATAGATTTTGTTGCTGCAAAACAAAACAAAAAATGAATAGCTGAAGTGAGATGAACAGACTGAAAACTTTATCTCATTTGATAAATAAAATGATGACAAAGTTTTCCATAGGGGAGATAATTTACAGTTGAAAAAAGGTAATAAATTGTAATATATCACAAAGTATTTCATCGCAAAACTCAGCATATCGCAACATATTTAAAATGGCAATAATATTGTATCATGACTTAAGGATCGTGATAATATCGTATTGTGTATCCCCTGATGATTCTGACCCCTACAAGCTGCGTGTCTACTCTGTCTACTACTCATGTCTACTTTTTCTACTCTGTTTCTACTAGGGATGTGCGTGTCATTTAAACGATTAAACGTCCGCCTCCTTGCTAGTCGGGACCAGAAATATTAGTCGGTTAAACCAATTAGTGTTTTATTCATGTACAAGGTCGCTTAACTGTCATGCAGCCGCCTGCCACTAGTGGGGGCTACAGAGCTGTCAGACAGCAGTTGCCCTTCCAGTTTTAAAACAGCACAATGGGAAACTGGAGAGATGTTCTTTTGCAAAACCAGTGTGGTTTAACAGTACTTTGATCTAGAAGATGAATTCAGCAGCAATTAATCTTTTTTGAGATGTTATAATATTTGTTAACTTTAAGTGAGTTGTTGTCAGATAATGTGCAGGATTTACATTTATTCTGCACGGAGCAAAATGCCTCTCATTTCAGCTGAAATTTAATTATATTTTAAATTTAATTTTTATTAACTCTAAAGTGAATTGCTATCAGTTTTCAATGCGCCCCACATTTCAGAGGCAATTTAGATATTGTTTTAGTGGTTGACTTTTGACCGAGTTGCCGTCATGTTCACATTCTTACCGCATGGCCGTCTTGTACTTCAGCGGCATTTAAAATCCGACATGGTTGTTGAAGATTGTGATTAAAGGCTTCAAAGGGCTCTTAATGCACGCAATATTTTTTTGGGACAATGTTTCAAATACTTAACATTAAATTGAGCTAAATTTTTACTGTTGTCTGAGTGTTTTCCCTTTTTTCGGCTAGTCGACTAGTCTTAATTAAAATTTTTGTTTAGTCGACGGAAATTAGTCGCCAAGACATTTCCTAGTTTCTACACTATGTTCAGACTCAGAGATAATCAGACAGTTGCAATGATGCTAAAAACATAGGCCTACTTTTTCTCGCACAGAAAATAGATCAGGAATCAACAAGAGAGTTAATAATTAAACAGACCGATAAGCAGAATCAATAATGGCACTGGTATAAATAAATCTTTTATTAATAAATCAATAAATAAATTACCATCCCAAGTCACGTTGTAAGTGATGCACTGTGTATCTGTGCCATTTTAACACTACTTCAATTTATTGTTCACAGCATAAACAAAACCAAAGCACTGCAAGGACAAGTTAGCTGACGAGACAATGAAGAGCACTTAACAGTGCGCTCCAGCACCATTTATTATTGGATGGATGAATTAAAGAAATGCCATTAAAACATTCCAAAAATTTACATCTACGAATACAAACCATAAATATAGAAGAGAAAAGAAATAACGGAGCAACAATAACAAACACTTAACTGCTTTCCATTAGTGCACTTAACCTCCTCTTCATGGTGAGCAATCCCACTTTACATTTCCTGTGGCTAAATGCGTGTCTCTAATTCACAAATGAGGGGACGTTTTGAGTGGCCCTCTGTCTCCCCAATGAGCAAATGCTGCAATTAACTTTTCCTCCTCTTTTCTAGGGGGAGAAGGTGTTTTTAAAGACATTAGCTTACAGTCAACAGCATCTTCTGGCTACCGCTAAATCTAAGCTGACGTTTCTTTCTATTTTTCCGTGGTACTTAATATTGCAGTTGAAGATAATAGCCCATTTATGCTGTATTATTCAAAGATGATTTAATGGAAAAAATGTAAAGGAAGATAGTCATTAGACATTATCACTGTCATCAGTTGAAATACATATGCAACTTCCAACAAGTTTCTATCCAAAACAGTTTTTATCCTTTCACAATCACCATTACTTCTTTACTTTTTAACAGGCAGCTATTTTAATACACTATACCAAGAGTTATTATTGATGCCTGTGTGAATGGTGAATGGTGAAATTAATCATAGATGTATACAAGGTGTATAGTAGAGGACCTTGATGGGGATTAGTGGTCAATATAGCAGCAATATGTAAGACTGAACGATTAACCGCATTCAAACTGGCATCGCGATGTAATGGAGCACAATTTTCAAATCCCAAAAGCTGTGATTAGCGGAAAAAAAAACAAACAAAAAAAACAGGTTGGAAACAATTGGCCCCTTGGACTCCATGTACACACATGCTGCAAGTCTTGTAAATTGCCACGTGCAAGCTTTAATACCGGCAGTACGACTGTGTTAAGATGGCCGTAACCAGGTTTAAGTGCATGTTTACATATTATATTGTTTGCTGATGGATGTGCTGAGAGCAGGAAGGTGTTAGTGATCGAAGCAGAGAGTCAGTGAGACTTTTGTCCACAGGCTGGAAGCTGAAGCAGGAACAGTTAACATGTTTACAATGAGGCAAGTGGTAGAGCCATGGTCGGGGATGCCTGAAAGCTGATCAGTCGAATTATCCGTGGGTGATCCCTCAGTAGTCTATTTTTTTTGTTGTTACAGTGTTTCTCATACATAGATTTATTTATGGCATCCCGCTACGATATCAACATTGACCGCCACATATTGATTTTTTTTTTTTATAGTCAAAATCTTGCTCTTTGCCTCACTCTCTCTGTTAATCATGACACAAGCTATATGCTAACTAGCGCACACACACTATGACAGAGCTAACAGCATCACATGGCTAATGTTACCTAACGATTATTAACAAGCTGTTCTGTTGTAGATGTGAGTTTGTTTGGAACGTTTAACGGCTCAGTGTTGGATGTTGCTGCTGTGTTAGCTCATGCTAATGGGGCAGATGTCGAGTGTCTGTTTAACCTGGGTCTAACCTGTGTAAAGGCAGCAACAGAAAGTTTGCTAGGGCAGTGCAGCGGAGATTTGATGCGGTCCAGGATCAGATCCTGTCCCTAAAAGAGACACTGTTACGCATGCAGTGCATTAAAACTCCAAACAAAAAGTTCTGATTCAGGTACAGTCCTGATTTTTTTTTTATCGGTTACAGACTGCAGATTATTCACATTTGTTTTTCATTTATTTACATTAGCCTTTCCTGGCCTGTTGGTCTGCAGTGCTTTGTTGTTATTTTTTAGATTTTATTTAAGTCATGATGGCTGGATTACATGTTCACAAGGCTTGACGTCGTAATTTATATATATATATATATATATATCTATATAGATATAGATATATATATATATATATATATATGTTCTACTGTGATTGAAGTTTTTTTTGGCAATTCAATAGCTAAATAAAGATATGCCATTCATATTATTTTATGTACTAATTTTTCTCGTTTTATTGTTACACGCAGGCCTGGTTTACATGAACGAGAAGTGGATATGTTGACTGTATCCAGTGTTTTGTTGGTTACACTATGAAACGATTTATTGCTTGTGTGTAGCGAATAATGCAGAGGATAAGGAAAAATCGCAAACTGAGTTACAGTGTCAGTCTAAAAAATAAAAATCGCAATTCGGTTATTTTCCTATATCGTTCATCCCTGGTAATAAGCAACATCATGTCTTCCTGGTGATACTGCTGACATGACACTCTGGTAAATAATAAGCATATGTCAGGATTAAACCTGATTTAGTCCTGTAATGATCTCATTGTATCCACATGCGCATTGTGTGTGTGTGTGTGTGTGTGTGTGTGTGTGTGTGTGTGTGTGCGCGTGCGTGTGTGCGCACTTGGCCATGCATGCCCACGGATGTGTATGTGTGTGTCATTACAACAAGAGCTGGTTGCATCCATGAGCAAAATGGCTGCATAATTGGAGATGTCCATGACACTGTGCTCTCTGTAGGTGTTTTTTCTGCATGTTGCCCAGACTCTAATTACTGGGGTTTCAGCGGGGAGGTAAGGCAGGCGATGAGGAGAAGGCGCCTGTACCACCTGATTCTGTCAACTGACGGGTTGTTCTGTCTGCGGCACAGCCAGGCAGCCCAGAATCCCTGGAGTGAGTTTGGGAGAGACCCAGGGACTGGTCATATCAACAAATCTTAATCAAAAGCCTGAAATTGTCAGCTGTCATACACTTTTTGTGATCTTTGATACCTTGCCCCTCCTCTGACCCAGACCGCCAAATAATACCTAGCTGCACACGCGCGCACACAGACACACGCACACAGAAAAGCACATAAACAGAGCAGACACACAGATTCACACATGGCTTACACGTGCACTCGTTTTCTCTCTCTATCGTACACACAAAGACACACTGATGGCACATATGCTTGTGCACACACACACAGACAGAAAAGCAACAACCTGCTGTATCCTCTTTCAAAAAATGCAGACAGGCAGTCAGGTTCAACATATTAATTTATTATTTATGATAGCACTTATGGCTCAACTTATAACTGTGTATGTCTAGACATAATCCTCATAAAAATACAAAATATTTCCTCCGTTTAAGGGAATAAAATTGCACTGGTTTAAAATTTTAAGGTGGCACAGTAACATCAGTACTTGGTTCACTTCAGTGTGTTCTCTGAATTTCCAGTATAACACAATTCTATTGCAGCATTTTGGATGAAGTCCAACACTTCCAAAACCCAACCTTTAAGTATAATGGATGAAACCAGCACTTCTGAGTTCCAGTGTGATGTGCTGCAGCTTAAGAACGGCACATTTTGGTTTACTGAGTCAGGTCAGTGGCAAACAATGCCATTTATTTTGCCCCCAAGTCCCCTTTCAGACAATCTTAAACTTGTGCTTCAGTTCAGGAGAGGATGGAAAGGCTGTGGTGGCTTTGATCGACCGACTGTTACTAAGAAGCTTTGAGGGGGTTTAAAGGACCTAAAATGTATAAAATGGACGGATCAAGAGCAAGCAGAAATTTGACGGTTCAGAGGCAGGTTAAAAAAGTGGGAGCATTCCCATACAATATATATCCAGTTAGTGCATATTAGGGGACAGGAGATGACAAAGGTGGAATCTAAGAGCCGATTAGCAAGGTAGTTAAACCTTCACATGAGCAGAGGGTAAATACAGCTCCATATTCTTTACCTCTCTGTCTTTGAAGGGCAAGATGGAGGCCTATTTGAGGGAAGTCAAAATAAAAGTTGAGAGGTAAAACTATCTGGCGGATTGCCACTTTTAATTAAGATTTGTGTACGATTACTGTGCACTAGATCCTTAACTTAACCACCGAACAGTGTGAACGCGTGAAAGAGAATCCAGTGTGGCAAAGCAAATAATTAACAGGGTTTACAGGCCTTTACTTTCCTGAACAATATTAACCTTGACAAGCTGACTTCACTGATAAAATGTAGGGCAACTACATGCCTTTAAAAATGTGTCATCGATAACAGAGAAAATTATTTGTGAGTGAAATTGATTTCAGTGCTAATGGATAAGAAGTATTTTGTTATTTTGTATTTTATTATTTTTCGTGTATTTTGCTCGATTTGTGATTTGGATTACGGAAAAACTATTGGCCTGATTTTCATTAAACTTGGTGACAGGGTGAAGCATGGGTTAAGAAAGAGAGCCCAGTACATTTTGAAGCAGATCTGAATCAGGGGTTGGATACTGGAATTATTTTTCACATTGTGGTAGGCTATGCCATTCACAGTCTGTCTCTCAGCTCTCAAATCTGAGCTAACACAGAGGTGGTTGAGGCAAAATGGAGGCTGCTAGCAGTACAGGGCTAACAATGGCAACAGTGCTGACAGAGCCTAACGGTGTTAATAGGGGTTAGCTCATACTCACCAGGCAACCTTGGGGGTTGGGGAACAGCAGTGTGGGCATTTGGCTTGTTCAACGAGGCTGTCCCGCCACTATGGGTCAAAACTTGGTTATCAGCGGTGCTAACAGCCTAACAGTGCTAACAACGGCAACAGTGCTGACAGAGCTAACAGTATCATCATACAGAGGTTCTCACACCACTCTGTATAAGGACTACTGTTCTCACCATACTGATATTCCGAACTTCGATACTAGACCTCGAAAAATAGCAATATCCAGTAACATTTTCCATACTACAGGAAAAATTTGACACTGAGGGCACACAATTGAATTGTTTATGAAAAGATAAATATAACAAGGCTAAAACATGACAAAGACAACTTATTTTTCTTGGTTAGTGGCAGAAAACCACAGAATGACTGTAGTAAACATTAACAGTAAGAGAGAGTGAGAAAGTGCAGCTGGTACCGGTGTATCGATCCCGTGGAAAATGAGAATTTAAACCATTTAAAATATTTTGAATCGATATGTATTGATAAATTGATATTTTTGACAACACTAGTGAGCACTAGTGTTAGTGCAGAGCGATTAGCAAGCCAGTAGGGATGTGACTAATAGTTGCTTGCTGCTACAGTAAATTAATGTTCTGAATGTCATATATTGCATCTTCAACATTGCGTGTAAGGTATTTGGCCTTGGCGGAGGTCAGCACTCTCAGCGACTCTTTAGTTTGTATGTAAATTCGGCGGTAAAATCAGCTTTTTGCGAAATTATTCAACTCAGCATTTTAAGTTGCAATGATTTGATTTTCCAGTGTCATTATGTGTTCTGCTAAGAAAAGTCAAATTGTGTTGTTGTTCACTAATAAACACATTTATTAAAGTTTTATGTAAAATAACATAAGAGCAATTAAACACAGTCTTTGTTGTTGACATATACATGAGGCAGGCGAGTTGAGTGAATAAGCCATTTAGAAGCTGGCAATGCTTTAGAGGTGATAAGGGGATTTGGCTCAAGCTAAAAGTGTCTGTACTGTATTTAAGTCCAACTCAAAGATGCTAATAAAAACAATGGTGCTTTCACGATAATACAGTATACTAAGATCTGTTAAGTAATAAAGTCAAACTTAATATTTCTAACTAATATTCCCTTTAATTGTAGGAGAAAATCCCAGGCTACCAGTCTATAAGTACATTGTTCAGCCTGACTACCATTTTCATTTAACTTTTCCACGTTACTTCACATCAGTTGTGATGACTGAAAAAAAAAAAAATTCTTGGTTGGAATGCATCATTAAGTAATTGTTAACTTAAGAATAAAACGTAAGAGACAGAATGTTATTAGTACTGTCAAAAATACTGTCATCACTTCATCTGCAATTCATTGTTAAGGAATTACAGAAAAACATTTCTCTTTTGTTAATAAGGACACATCAACAGAGGCCCTGCCCTCAGTAATGAAACAGGCTTGGACTGCTAATGATAACTGTTATTTATTCCACTGCTACCCAGGTTTATTTGGGCCAATGTGGCACCATGAACCTCTCTCACTTTGGTAATTAAGCGTGTTGATACTGCAGGATGCTTACCTGCAATTATGCCATTTTAATGAGCAGCAGCGGATGGAATAAGGGCAAGGCGAGGTCAGCCAGAGGCAGCAAAGCATTGGTGTTTTAATAGATACTTAAATGCTGTTAATTTAGCTCCCGGTAATGGAGAAGCCTGCTTGTAGAGAATATCTACAGTTCCAGGCGTGGTAAGTCACGGACAAGAGGCTGAGGGGCTTTTTGAGGGAGAGATGAAAATTCTTAAACTATTCAGACTTCTGTTACTGCCCAGAGGAGGATCTCCACATCTTCCGCTTGTTATCCGAGCCAGCCTTGGCATGTTTTCAGCTCTCAAGACTGTTGATGGGTTTAGGCAAAGGTTTGGCAGGCCCTCACCTGTTCTCGCCTGCGAAAAGTGTCAGTGTCAGGCTGAGTGCTGGATTTTTATAGAGCAGATCCAAGGTCTAAGGAAATAAGAGAATAAAATGAAGTAAGGAATGTATAGCGCATACATAAAAAAAGCATATGCAAGAAAAGTATTATGTGTCAATGCAGGAACAGTCTAGTTTATCTGAATTGGACGGACATTACATTTCTCATGGCTCCTCCCCCGGTTCAACACATGGATCTGCTGGTTTTCCCTCACCCCTTGCATGAATCATGTATCACCTGTGCAACTGTAAGCACACGCACACACACACACACGCACACACACACAGCGGTGCTACAGTACACGGGTTATTATAACTCCCGAGCTGGTCTCTGCGAAGGTGGTGTGATAACAGTCATTAGGGTAGCCGTGGGAGGAAACTGAGTCTTATTAGAGGAGCATGGAGATTCATTGGAAAAACAAGCACTTTCATTAACAGGTGTGAAGCTATGCAAATATATAAACACACCCTGGTAGCCCATCGTCCTCACACCTGCATGTGAAAAACGGCTGCTTATTAACACAACAACCCTGCAATTAGTTTGGAAGAACCAGATTCAATTAAACTGGACCGCAATGTGTGCAAATGTCCAGATGCACATGCAGAGATGTGATATGGGAAATTAAAGATGCCAAGTTGATCACATTCAAAGACGTAATGCATGGTATACAGTTGGTTATAAATACACGGCAGCCTTGCAGTAATTGTGTCGGTAATTAGAAATGAATTTAATTTAAATTTTTCCCTTAATGTTTCTCCTTATTTAAGAGTGACCTAAAGTAAAATGGAAACAACAACAGAACACTTAGTTTTATGTGTAGTGGAGCCTTTAATGATCATTTGTATTGGTTTTAGCTGTGGTGATGACTGAATTAATATATTATAATCCAAGGACATTGGTTTTGTGTCAACATTGTGGGGGGTAACATATAAAAGATGAGGTTAGGGGGTCCTCTGCCAGAAAGTTTTCTGCATTCTGGTGAATTTTGATAAACAAATTTGTGCCTTCTCCGCACCAGTCTTTGGTGTAAATGTCCTTGATTTCATAAAGAAAAAGTCCTTGCTTTCATATTTTTATCCAGCAGGACAATGCTCATGTTCTAAATATTAAGGGGGACGTGTCCCCTGTGTCCCCCCCAGAAACCTGCACCTATTTTGTAATCACAAAGTAATCTTTAATGGCACAAATATGATGCTGCAGAACTTGTGGTGGTCCTCATAACAATTAACATAATACGCAGTTAATAGTTAATGTTTTGCATGTTGTATTCAAGCTCTTTGTTATGACTCCAGTCTTTGTTTATGCCACTGTTTGTTCTCTCTCCCATCTTTTTTTGTTGTTTTTTTTCATTTTAATGAAACCAGCACAAGTACATGGCAGCAGCACTGAGGTCTGGAATCAGACGGATCAGACGACACTTTCCTGTGTGACACATTTAATGCATAACATGCTTCCAGTGAGAGCTCTTGAATGGGTAGATTTTTGAAATGTGCCAGAGTGGCTCCCCACTGAGCAGTAAGCTAGGTCTTTGATGTATCGCGCTGTAATGTGGTTGTTATCCATAATCGGCTTGAATTCAGGAGGGCCACGGCTGAAAGAGGTACAACGGTAACATGTTCCTGTGGTACATTAAAACGTGACTGTCTCCCCATTAAAAAATCCTCCACCCTTTGCCCACCGTGACCAGAACTAAACACCCTGAAAATCCTAATGCCCTAATATGCATTCACAAAAACACTAAGATTCAGTAAAACCCAAAAACACTGGTGTTTTTACACTTTCCGACAGGATAAAGTATATTAGTAACAGAACATTGTATATCGTTTAAATCCCGTGAACCTGTAAGATGATGCGTAAATGGAGTTTCTTGATGCTTGTGCAAATCTCCCGTTTCTGCACGTTTGTGATACCATAAGTTTAAACAAGAAATAATCCCGACGTTATCGCATTAAGCCGCGATGTGAAAGGTGGGAGGCAGACAAGAGTTTGTGATACGCATCAATGTGGGGCTTGCCAGGAATATGAAGATGATATTTTGCATTGCATGAATAACAATCAACAGTTGAGGGAACAAAGAAGTGTTTTGAAATATGAACACTATTAAGCACTAAAATGAGACCCCCCTAGTAATGGCGCTTTAATGTTGCACGGAGCAGTGAATTTTGTGGGGAAAAACAACCGTGGAAGTGACTTGGACCGTAGAAATCTTAACATGTAATAATCATGAGTTGTTTTGCTGTCATGCGTATAATACCAAATAATATGGGCGCTCTCCAAAATCAAAAGCCATAAACACTGCTCCACTTTCGTGCCCATGCACACAGCCCAACAGATACTCATCTACATTAGCTGTAATATGTATGCCGTAATAAAGATATTTTGATGATGCAGTTAGAGCTCCTAAAAACAGTCTGATGGCCTGCCTAGTAAAAAATAAATAAAGTTAAGCACCCAGGTTGTGATTGTTGCTCTAGAGATCTACAATATTATTACCATCCAGCCCGTGCTTAGGGTTTTAATTTAGCGGTGATAATTTGCTTATGCAGGCCTCCACTGATTAGAGTTCTTTGTTGCACCAACTGTTTTTAATATAGTGTGAATTACCCACTGTGCTTGTTTATGCCACCCGAACAAGACTGAAAACCAGCAGTGAGCCGGTGTTGAAATTAAAGATGCTCGAAGAACCAGAGAGAGGCGGACTGAGCGAGAGGTCTTAGACGGAGAGAAACGGATGAGATTGTGGGTGTGGTTGAGTGGGGGGGGGTGGTTGAGTGTTTGTAAAGGAGAGTAATCAAACTGCAAAACAGACCAAAATATAATATTGAATGCAGCTGACTCTCTGACATTAGCTAGACTATAATAGTCAGGTTTGAGAGGCCATCCTCATTGAGGCTCGCGAGAGTGAATGGATGTGGACTAGTTATGCATCATTACAGGGGGAAGAGCTGTCCACTTCCTGCTGGGAAGAGATGCCCTCTGCTTTCACACTAAGCGGAGTAGTTCACAAAATAACAGCATACCAAGTGTCTGTCCCCCCCTTCTCTTTGACAGAGGGCTCATACGAGGAGCCCGTGGAAAAGGATACGCCTCCATTTAAACTTAAAAGCAGGCGTCTAATTCACAGCTTACAAGAGAGAAGTCATAATAGCGCACAGTTAAAAGATGGCAGAGGAGGAAAGGGTGTCAACAGTACATAAAAATGCACAATTACAATAGTAAAACATGCAATTTGGTGTTTTTCAACTGAAAAACGGCACAGATGCAAGATTTTAAATTCAATTATGAGACACATTTTGTAAAAAAAAAAAAAAAAAAAAAAAATCTTTCTTGCGACTGTGTGTGAGTCGGCACAAGGTTGCCCTACGCATCATCAATCTGTATTGTGAAGAGCTCCTGAGGTTTTTTTCATCAAGGTCTTATCCACTTCAGAGGTTCAACAGATTAGCGATCCACTGGGGTGCAATGGCTTTTCAGCGCCGTGCTTTACGTCCAATTTGAAGTGTCTAAGAGCATTCTTGTCATTAGTGTTTACTCGAGACTGTTTTTTAGAGAGCCCAGACTGAGTGTGACATTAAAGACAAATAAAACCACATCAGCCGTGTTGATCTTTTTCGAAGGCTCTGGAGAAACAGGGCCCAACATTTTATCTTTGCAGACAGCAGTTTCAGAGGTTATAGATAGGCCAGCTAGCCGACGCTATTATTTACCAATGGAGCAGAATGTCAGCCCTCCTATATACCTCTTTGCTTTTCTCTCTGTATTGTTTGCTCCTTGCCTTTGTGAAAGGGGGCACTTTATGGAGGTGAGCGGCGAGAGAAAATATTTCTATCTTGCCATCAATGGATCAATGGAGATGTGTTTACCTGTCTAGGGGCACAATGTTCACTCCATAATAATGGATATTAAACAGCTTGTTGACTGAGTGCTTTTGTCCTGGTCACTTGTCAATCCCTTAAACGCTGCTGGCCAGTGGAGGGACACACACTGCCGCTGTAGGGTTACCACAGACACCTCCAGCCACTGGCGTCTGTCAAACTGTCCATGAACGCCCCTCCCTACCCTCTCTGGACAAAAAGGGACATGTCGGGTCAATGAGATTCTCAGTAATTAAACTGAAAGGGGTCATTTTCAGTGCAAACTCTGAAGCCCTTTAGGTTTAAGTGGAAGGTTGGAAGGTGCTGGCCTCTGCACACACTTAGTCTGAGTTAGCAGTGGCGGCTCCAGAAATTTTTCACAGGGGTGGCCATATGGCGCCACTGAAAATTTTGGGGCGGTGCATCAAAACCAAAAGCCAGATTTGAATTTCAGGAATTTGATTATGGTGTTAAAATAGGTAGGTAGTAGGTATAGGTTAGTTGAAAACTGTCAATCTCAATATAGAGATAGTTTGGTTTCTAATTTTACAGTTTGTATTACTGATTGTCAAGACTAACACTGGTACAGTTAACATTTTGAGTTTTAACACTTTGCCTGCGAGAGTATTATTTTTAAGTTGGCAGCTACCGCAAACATTTTTTTTTTTTTTTTATCATATTCACTAATCTTTCAAGACCCACAGAATAATTTTCTATGAATATGTGAACAGTATATACATGAAACTAAAGAATAGACCTTATTCCATTTCTTTTTATAAACACTTGAATTTGTGCATTTTCATTAAAAAACAACAACATTTCGCACAAAAAAAGCACAGAAAGAATTTCATTTTCAGGTATAAAATCAATATCACATTTACATTTTTTGTTTTTTCTCATGTCCTTACGTCAGTTTTAATTGTATAAATGAATGAAAATAATTTTCTCTTTGAGGTATAGAGGAACACGTTGTCACGTTAAGTGATCGTTCAGTGTTCTGTTGTCTCTCCTCTGTGGTTGTGTTGTCCCTGTGTCACTGTTACCATCATGGCGATCCCGTTTCGTCCCCCCAAACTCGTTTTCTTCTTCGTCCAAATTGGAGTCAGAATGTTGATGAAAACAGGAATTATTGGAGTGTGACGGAAAATCTCGTCAATGGCAGGGAAAGAGTTAACGTGTTGTCTATACATTGTCCTTTTCCTTAAAAAGACAAATATTCCGTTTTGATTTGAAGGAGCACATTGATTGTAACCAAATATTTACTGGGAACAAGCCTTCTCGAGTTTAGGGGAGACATGTGGGCACTATACTGAACCCATTTTTATTCGGATATCTTGAGGTGAGAGTTCAAGGGACCCCTTAGAAAATGGCCATGGCAGGTGTTTCCTCGCCAAAATTTACCCTAACTCTGTAGCGTCATGTAGACCCCATTATTTCGCACTAGCTTAAAAAAATTAGCACAGCACAGCCTCTTAAAGATGGTAGGCCTCCAGTTAACCCCCGCTTTAGGGGCGCCACTGTGAGTAAGTACTTGCTCAAGTTTCTGAAAGGAAAGATTGATCGGCACAGAATGTATATTTAAAACAATATATAACCCTCACCATGGAGGACGGATCATCTCTTTAAATTAGAACTTTTGATTAACGGTGCTAAAACAGTGATCAAACCATTAAGATTTCAGTAGCCACCAATTATACCTCACATAAACTCAACTTTACAAATGTTAAGCTGTAGGGAAAGTATTAATATGTTGCCAGAATCATGATCAATGACAGATACCTGCTGAATATTAGCGGATTCAGCTAAATCCTCCACCCCCCTCCAGTTAGACAGGACTCAGAATGAACCACCCCTTTGTTTTTAATCATGACTCCTTGCCTTCTCCATAATCCAAACTGTTCTTCACTGTGTAATAACTGTCTCTCATGTGGAGCGGATTTTTAGCTCATACCTCAATAAAACAGAAACCCATGGTCATTTTGTGGCTGTTGGGCTACTTTGGGGAATGCCGAGTCTGGCTTTCTAGCCGCTGCAAAGTGGTGCGATGGGAGCAGCAGAATGAAAAGGCTGGGTTTGTTTTACATAAAGGCTGCAGCCATCAGGACTCAGCAGGACAGGCGGAGAGCGGCTCTCTGGGCCCGATAAATCATGACCTGCATTCATTCATTCAGCACATTCAGACCCAGACACACATTTCTCTCCCAGCCATCTCTGCTGACTCCTCATTTCTGCTCCTGTTTAATATGTGACCTTATGCTAGGATTTTAGTTTCACTGTTCGGGGGGAGAAAAAGTGAGCCGGCTGACAAAAGAGCTGTGAGATGCTGGTTTCGGATTTGCAATACTTGGGGAAAGAAATCACGTGAGAGAACATCTTCACTTTTATTTAAAAAAAAAAAAAAAAAAAACGCAAACAGCCCATTTAAAAGTTGTGTGTGTGTCACAAATGCTCCCCAACTATCGGTGTATATTTTTCCATTCTTTCAGGTGAATGCACGGCACCCTTTAGGTTAAATGGAATTCATAGCAGTGAGTGACAGGGTTTGAATAGGCTGGAGAAAATGGGGAGGTAAAAGGGGCATTAGGAGCAGCTAAAGAGGTGGGGGTTGGCTAAGGACTGACACCATCTTCTGCCTGTGACACGAGCACACAAACACTCGCACAGATATTCAATAAAGGGTCAAGGTACAATCATTTGAATACGTTTGCTGTGCATGTAATGTGCAAAAAAACCCCACCCTTTTCACTTTTTGTTTCAATCCCTGAAAAGATCTGCAAGACTAAAGACGCAGAGCTATTTTAGCTACTGGTTACTCACACACACAAGACATCAACGCAATTTAGTGTGACTACCGGAAAAAGACAAAAAACATGAAATGCAGAAAATAAAAAACACTTTGAAACATCGTAGTGGAAGTGGCTCAAGTATGAGCACAAGAGCTCACTACTTTCTGTATTGATGGAACGTGGGTAAAGGGGTCAGGGGCAGAGGTTGGTGATGGTAATTGTTTGTTGGTTTAATGCTCGGTGAGCTGTGTTTACTTCCCATACAACATTGGCTAATTATGTCCTCCGACTGAAGGCAGAGCTGATTACCACATGACAACCAGACTTCCTCGCTTGTCATTAGCACCGCGTGATGGCAGGAGAACATGTGAATGCACTTGCTTTTGTCTGACTTTGGCCAGGGATAATTGTGTCTTGTGCCACAGAAATCACCTCGGCAATAATCTTAGCAAATTAATGACACAAACAGAGTGAAATAAGAAAAATGCCGCAGTCAGTAACTCCTGACAGACTTTTAAAAAATGCTTGGAAGACACAAACATTTCCTTGGATGGAGATATAACACTGTAACGTGCGAGTGTTTAGGACTGGCAGACGTCTGGATTCCTCACACACTAAACAGACAGCAGTCTGCGATAAGCAAAGGCTGCCATTGTTATTAATTTGTTATTTCTCCTCTGTTTGGTTCTTGGCTGGATTATCGTGTTGAACACACAGTCCAAATTCCACTGTAAACATTAACAATTAATCTTCTCGCCGGCCCCCCTCCGTCAGATGGCTGTTTTACATAAAGCTGATCAAATTAAGTTGTTTGCAGTGGACAAATTCTGTTGTCACTTTGTCTGGAAATGATACAACATTCATTTGCCGACAGACACTCGTGCAGTTCTTTGTTACAGTAGCTCACCAACATCATTTTCTTTTTTCTCCTCTTGCATGTCTCATGTGTAGTCGACATTCTCACTTGGAGCTTTGAACCAGAATGGGTGTGCACAACAGAAAACAGCCAGTGCGATTTATATTAGAGTAATCCTTTAATTGCTTCATGGCAAAATGTCTATACCATATTAAGTAATTCAATACAGCCAGTTAATGGAAAGGCAGGGAGAGATATCATGCTTTGCATAAAACCTTTAAAGCCACTGCCTCACAACGTGGTCTGCCTTTCTCATTTTGATCACATTGACATATGCACAGCCGAGGTAATCCCCAATCTATTTTGGGGCTTGGACTGAAGATGATCAGACTTGCTGAGAAGGCGAGTGCATATTCCTCTACAAAACCGCTGTTACAATCACAGCATGTTTATAAAAATACCACCTTTGTTGTCCTGGGTGGATCAACAGAAAGAATACAATAATTTCTTGTTAAAAACTAGAGATATATAAGCAGCCAGTAAGAAATGTACATCACATATTTTTCATGTTTAATCTGAGGTAAAATATTACAAGTATTTTGAGTCTATTAGTCAACTTTTTTCTCACTGCTTACAATCATCACTCAGGTGTGATATCAGTATATGCTAAACTGTGCAATATCTATACTATCCATCAACCATTCAATGTCTCTTTATTTTATTTTGCTTCTTTTTGCTGCTCAACTATATTTTTCTTTGTTTTGTGCAGTTTACATATTACACCCTTCTGTGTGTTTCTTTTTACTGATACATGCTTATATATTGCTTTTAGTTTTTTCTACTGATTCTTCCTGTTTTCAGTATTCCTCTGCTGCTGTGGGACGACTAAAGGATTACCTTATCTTATCTTAACTGCACAATTGTTGTATTTCACGCTCCATCTTGATTCATAATCTTTGACATACATTAGTGCCAGAAATGTGATTACCTTAAAAATTTTCATGTCAGTCAATATTGATATTGTCTCGATAAATGTCAAAACACTATTTCTTTTTCAAGGCTATTTTTTGGTTTTGAGTAAAAGGTGAAGAAACCATACTGTTAATTGTGGTTTGACTTATCCTTTACTGTCAGAACATGACAGACATTTGCCAAACAGGAGAGTATTTCCCAGACCTGAGGTAGATTCAAAACAATTCTAATCAAAAGTAGTGTCAATAAATCAATCAATCAATAGACAAACTAAAGCACTCGGAGAGCTCAGACCTCCGCCAAGCAGCTCGGATTTCCCGCCATTTTATTATTTTATCCACTTCGCTTCAACCGATCACCACCAAAATTTTATCATGTGTTCCTTTTCCCATTGTCAACCTTTCCTGAAAATTTCATCAAAATCCGTTCAGAACTTTTCGAGTTATTTTGCAGACAAACAGACAAACACCGGCGAAAACATAACTTCCTTGGCGGAGTTAATAAATGTTAATTGTGGTCAGGAGCATTTTAAACCCTTTGTACGGATGGTTTAAAACATTTTGAAAGTGTCTTAGTCGACAATTTAAACAACAGAAACTGACAAAAGACAAAACTCAGCCACGTTCGGTTTATTCTGTACGAGTTTTAAATGCACAGTTTGTAATTTTTTGCCAGTTTTCAATAAAATAAATAACAATGACTTTGAAGACATTGTGAAGTAGCATTTTATGATTCATTCATTTTCCGTAAGTGCTTATCCTGTTGAGGGTTGTGACCGGGTACACCCTGGACAGGTCACCAGACTATCACAGGGCTGACACATAGAGACAGACAACCATTCACACTCACATTCACACCTATGGACAATTTAGAGTCACCAATTAACCTGCATGTCTTTGGACTTTGGGAGGAAGCTGGAGTACCCAGAGAAAACCCACACTGACACAGGGAGAACATGCTCCCCCAAACCGAGTTCAAACCAGGAACCCTCTTGCTGTGAGGTGACAATGCTAACGACTGCACACCATGCTGCCCTCTTTTAGTCATTGCCGATCAAAATCTATCTGACTTGACTTAGGCAGAAATGTTCACAGACAAGTTTATGTATTGAAGTTTTATTCACATTAGCCTTAGTCAGTTGTCATTTCATTCTAATGAAACAGACGCAAGTCAGTTTGCTAGCATAACGTTAACTTGATAACATATCATTAACTTTATGAGTCAACAGCCCATACAGCTACTGTAGCTAACGTTACGTGGCGAATTCAATCATGGGGTAGCTCAGCATTACTATGTGCAGTCAAAACAATTATACTAAAAATAACTTTATGAGCAGGTTAAACGTTTTTATAAAGTTAGCATACTTATTAGCTTGGTGACGCTAAGCCTTGTGGCTGGTCTAGTCTTCCTCATTTGTTTAATGGTGAGTTGCGACTACCATTTAAGGTGCAATAGTGCTCCCGCCTTCCAGTGTTTGCGTGGTTTAATTATATCAAACATTTTTTGAACATTTGTTGTATTTCTATCAAGAAAAATTATAGTGTGATAGATATTGTTTCATCGCCCAGCCCCACTTTGGCATGGGTCTGGTCAAAACGAATAACTAATGTGTAAATAAATGCGATCACTATTTCACATATGGCTCCTCAAGATTTTATGACACCAGTGGGATTATTGTGACAGCGCAGTACACACGGTCATGGGTTAAAGAAGAGTGAATATTCTATATCTTAAATATTCCTATATGTGTTGAAAATGCTGTCAGTTTGTCATGTGCGGGCCTCTTGTGATGGCCTGAGGGACATTTTGAATACATGAAGACATCAGGAAGCCGATTGACTAATGCCTGGAGTAGTATCTTTACCTAGCAGCCATTTTTTTCCCGAGGATGACTGACAAAAACAAAGAGTCTATGGGCGGAGCATCTTAAAAAGCATCTGACCTGCATCTGCATAGCAAACCCTGTCATGTCACAATGAAAGTTTTGACAATATTCAAAGAGGACATGATAGAAAGCAGTAAACCATGAATGCTGTTTGAAGATGTGCAGTGCTCTCCTGGGAGAAGGCTGTCTTAGTTGTGGACCTTGCTTTACTAACATCATTCGGAGGGACTGGTGGGCCTGAATGTTTTGGAATCATCTGCTTTTCATATGTATGCGTGTGCGGTGCATAATGAGCTCCAATTAAATCATTCTTTCTTCACTTAACATAGAGAGCTCAGTTTCTCTTGTTGTGTCGTGGGAGGATGAATTAAGTGTTGCAGAACAGATCTTTTTTATACATATAAATGTGTCTGTGCATTTATATGCTAAATTATATAGAATGCAAATTCCACCAGGAAGATATACACATATTTGCTGAATTTAGCAGTGATCACTCAAACACCAGACAATGGTATGTTTGATCAAGGCTTTCAACGAAACTAAAACAGAAAGGGCCGACAATGGACACTGAGAGAGCAATGGCTTGTTGACACCGTTTGACTGCTGGCACATAAACCGTCCATTGTCAAGGCCAACAGGCGGCCATTGGCTGCCCTGATCACCATGTGAAACAAGCTTAGAGCGACGGTCCAGCCAAGCCTTCTCATCAATGGGACTCCTCCGGCCCCTGAAGGACTTGGGGTCTCAGGGGTCACAGCTACGGGCACGCCAGTCCAATGCTAAGGTCAGTAGGGCTGACTCAGGTTCATACTCCAACAAAAGGGTGTGGATGCAGAGAGTGAGACTCGCGGGTCAGATAGATTACTAAAGAGTTCAGTCCGTTTGTTGTTTGGTGTCTAATCCTCTGGGAACAGAAAATGGTCAGTGTTGCCCTCCATACAGAAAAGAAACAAGTAGGTTTGCCATGCAACGGAGTTAGAAGTGATTTATATGGGAATCAAACCTGTCACCATGTCTGTAGGAGTTAAGATACTTGAGCTGATTTTTAACGGCGGTTGATTTGTAGTTCAGAGTAGGAACAACTTTGAAAAAATATGTAACTTCAGTTATTTTGACTGATAAAACTGAGATACGATTTGCGGTATTAGAGAGAATGATAATTTTTACATCATTATTTTCTTGGCGGTGCAGTGGTTAGAATTGTCGCTTCACAGCAAGAGGGTTCCTAGTTCAAACCTGGAGTGGAGTGTTCGAAACTTGGGGTGGGGGAGCCCTTCTGTGTTTGCATGTTTTCTCCGTGTCAGCGTGGGTTTTCTCTGGGTACTCTGGCTTCCTTCCACAGTCCAAAGACATGCAGGTTAATTGGTGACTCTAAATTGCCCGTACGTGTGATTGTGAGCATGAATGGTTGTCTGTCTCTATGTGTCAGCCCTGTGATAGTCTGGTGACCTGTCCAGGGTGTAGCCTGCCTCTTGCCCAATGTCAGCTGGGTAACCCCTGCAACCCTCAACAGGATAAGCGGTTACGGAAAATGAATGAATATTTTCATTACTGAAAATCAAAATGTTATGGTGTAATTTTTCTGGGGAACTGTACCAAAGATATTTTCTTGAGTCTGCAGAATATGACATGTAGGCCAGGATATCTCTGCAGCACGACATTAATTATTTTAAAATGGTATTTTGACAACGCTTTGCCTTTAACAAATAACGCGCCTCCTGGGATTTGAAAGTTGCAGCAGGCCATATTGTGATTTTAATAAAATTTAATTTAATTGTTCAGCTCTAGTTCTGTGTTGGACTTAAACTACTGCACACTAGACATATGTACTCGATCAGTCTGTATCTTGTGCTTTAATTATATTCCTCAAACTGACTGTATTTACATTCTTTCATTAACTTATGATGTACAGCGACGATGCGTTACACACAACCAGCTCAATCTGACCAATCGTAGTTTTTTTTGGCCTCCATATGGTGTCTCTGTAACTGCCGTAGCCTCCATGTATAGTAACGTTTTTGAGGCAGTACATCTCCTTTATGGCCGTACTCCAGCAGCTACGTGTGGACGCTCCTAAGCTAACCCCTTAATGCGGAAGTGTGAATCCCTCTTTACATCCTCTGATTTTGTAGCCTGTCTGTCTGAATGCAGAGGCAACATATTTGTTTTTCTCTTCATAGTAACAAGTCAGTTTTGGTTATTTTGTTTTTTCATTTTTAAGAAAAAAAAAGCAAAATAATGTATTGTTCCATTGACTCAGTGAGTCTTGGTGTTGCATTTCAAAGCACTGTTCATTTAGAGGTGGCGAAATTTTAATGTTTTGTGATGTCAGCTGGTCGGGGTTGCTGTGGAAACATGGTGGCTAACATTTGGTCGGTCCCCAGTTAACCCCTGCTAGTAAGCGGCTTCTTTTTGAGTCACAAAACCCCTTTAGCATAGTTAATTAATGTATGTTAGCGCCACTAGCCATGCTGACATAGCTAATGGTGCTAACAGAGCTGGGTGATAATATAGGCATAGTTAGTTATGTTAAAGGGGGTGGGGCAACCTTGGGGGAGACTGGAGGGTAGGCATAATGTTTCCACAGTAACATGGTTCGGTAGGGACAGTGTTATTAGTAGTAATGCCAAATCAGTGGCGCCGCTAACTAGCTATCACCACACCCAGGTGGTGTGCAGTGAAGTTAGCTAAAAAGTATCAAAAGTAACCCATAGAACGACATGCATAACTGGTTAAAAATATTCTCTGCGGTTAACCATTGACATTAACCTAGCCAAGACTTTTTGCATGTACTGATTTTTCTGGCTTGCACAATTTCTGTAGCTTAAAGGTAAAGATCTCAATCCGCAGAGGATGAGTAAGGACAGGGAAGGCCAAGAAGACAATGGATACAGGCCAGGGGACAGGGATCTCATATTTAGCTCGTGATTGCACTCAGGGTAGACAATAAGTAAGATTCATTAGGTCATTTTTTACTTGCGTCTGCCAAGATCTGGAATGAAATGTTAAATGTTTCATGGGCTAAGAAAAGGGCAGAATTTGTCTTTGTGTTTGCCATCAGAGAGAGAGGGAGAGGGGAGAAGGGAAGAGAGGGACCATGATAGACAGAGAGATATAAAAGAATGAAAATAAGGAATGATGGGATGAGACAGAATGTGAGGGGAATACTGTGAGAGTCTGGGAAGAAAGAAGGGAAGGAAGGAAGGATAAAAAAAGAAGGGAAGGAGCAGAAAAGGGAGAGTAAGTGGGCGAGGGAGTCAGGGGGAGCAAGGAAAGGAGGGAGCATGGCTGGGTGTTTTGGGCTGTCTGATGGATGAGGGTGTAGTGGGGTTGGTGGGGGCGGTGTCTCCTGAATGATGATGGCCTAATATCATCATCCCCCTGTCAGGCCTAATAGGCTTTCCTTGGTAGAAATCACTCACACAGAGCCGCCATAATGCCCAGGCCCCTGACAGCATCATCCATCCACTCAAGCCAAGCGAACGTCTCCAAACTAATAAGGAAATATATGGTTCAAGGAGATCTGAAAAATTAAACAGGTAGCTTATGAACAATTTGTTTCACAGGGATGTTTATTATATTTATCGAATGTTGTAGCGGTTGAGGTGTCTCTCTCCCTCTCACTGCGGCTTCATGTTTGAGACATTGGCTCGGAGCATGATATGCTGACAAGGCAGGTCTGTAAAGTAGGAAATAAACACCCTCTCGTACACCTCCTCTACCTCAGGGCTGGCCTTGTCCTCCAGTGTTGCCTGGCCTTACTTTTGTCATCCCTAAGCAAGACAGAACAGCTCCTTCATCTTGGTAAAGCTATATTTTCCACCGTTGTTGAATTAACAATATGCGCGAGTGGGGAGGGTCATTATCAGTTGGAATAAAAATACTTTTTTTGAATCCTTAATCCCCTGATCTAACAGTCCATTGTTCGCATCTTCTAAAATATTCTAATTTTAGCTGCGGAGCTTTGGAGGAGTCACCCATTGCTGTTTTCCTCGCAGCAAGCCTATCTACAGTACACCTGTCATTGCTTTCCCTCATGCAATGGCTGATCACAGCACACTTTAAACATGGTTACTCTCCTCTTATCTCTTCCCATACCCTACCAATCCTGCTATCTCCAATCGCTGCTTTAATCATGTGGCACCTTCTCAGCGACACCCCCCTCCCCCCTCCTGCATCCACAAGAGAAAACTGCCGCCATCAATAACGACGAGAACTTTTTCAAAGTCTGCTCTTAAAAGCCCCCGTCCCATCAAAATGGTCAGATTTCATTATCGGCCGGGCGCTATGAAAAAGAGACTCTCTCGCACATTAGGCAATCATTGTTTTGGCTTCACTTTGAGAAGCTATACATACATCCCTAACATGGCGATAATACATATACATCGCGAGTCCTCCACTGTCTTCCTTATGCATATAAACTAATTACCTGAATATTCTTCACTCTTTCTGACAGTCAATATTTAGAGTCGGAGGGGGATGGAGTGGCCCTTATACACATTCACAAACGTATACATGTTCTTTGAGTTATACTTTGCATATGAGGAGTCTTTGCAGTGTGACGACTAGAAATTTTGCAATTCTCTTTTTTCTTCCCTTTTTGGCAGTCTGGTTAAATTTAGATATGGCCATGGACTCACAAGTATCCTGTTTTTTATTTAAAGGAACAATACCATAATCCAAGCCCCATAACCGCAGTGCTCCGCCAGGCAGTGCAGCGCCGTAATCAAACTGTTGGCCGTCTCGCCCGTTTCTTGATGCCGCTGATTAAACTTTGCTCTCTTAAAGATCACGTTCCTGCGATTCTCTTCTGCTTGCGTCTCCAATCCAGAAGCAATTTGGAATCTGTCGAAGCGTTTAATCCATTTAGGCCAGTCTTCAGCCTTGAAGGTGAACTTTTCCAGCGGGGAGACTTGAAACTGTGTCATGTTGCCACTTCGTTTAGCTAACTGTGGCTAGGCTAGGTAGCTCCGTAGACGGTCTTCCGGTACTGCAAACTTTCCCGACCTACAACTAGACACTTTTGTGTGTCGCTATATGCAGATTAAGTCACTAGTACTGTCACCCGCGTCTGACTTTACTTCTGACACCTCATGAACCATGCAGGCTTCAGGTACTTGAGCAACCCGTTAATTGTTCCCCTGCAACACAATACAGCATGAGTTCCCACCTTACAGGCTGGGACCTATCACTACAGTTGACCCACATCTTCCGAAGCTGCTGGAGCATCCGTGGGCGGTGTTGCCATGTTGTCTCGCTAATGTTTGTTTAGCAGTAGGCTAACCTGCCGGGAAGGTGCCAGTGAGAGATCATGTGACCACCTAGGCGTACTGCGGCGTGTTGCTGCACGCAAGTTATGTAACTCTTGTTCGGTGAATGTGTGGGGTTTCAATCTGGTTTCAGAGTGTGTTTTCAGTTGTTTTTGTGAAGTCATTTGCATACTCGATAACGTAAATTTGCACAATGACGATATTATTGTTAACAATATATATGTCGCCCACCCCTAGATAGCACTCAGCTTGTGGTGCTCAAAGCACCAAAAACATAGTTTTAAAACGTCAGCAGCAACGTCTTTAACCAGAAATCATGACCTGGTTACTCAAGATAATCCACAGACTTTGTTGTGAGCAGTTTCATGTAGGAACTATTTTCTCCCTGCCGAACTACATCCGCCAAACGTATCAACACACAGAAGGAAGCGCGCATTTCCTGTTAGCTCACCTAGCCCCACTGAGTTATCTAACGTTACAGCTCAGCCAAGGAAGATCTTGGCTGTTATGAGCATGACTCTTTTGTCCATGAATAGATGCACACTTCCTTCTGCACAGAGATGCAGTTGGCAGGTGTGGTTTCAAAGAAAGACAATAGTTCCCACGTGAAACTGCTTGCAGTAAGGTGTGTTGATCATCTTGTGTAACTGAATCATGATTTCTGGAAAGAGGCATTGCTGTTGAGTTCTTTATATGTATATTTTTGGAACTTTGAGCATCACAAGCGGGATACCATCTAGTTCCATTAGTTTAGAACAGTAGTTCTCAGCTGGTGGGTTACCATCCAAAAGTGGGTCGCAGGTCCATTCTGAATGGACTGCAAGTGACTCTGGTACAGAGCTTATTTTAAAGTGCTGTTTCTTGCTGTAGAAAGAGTGACTAACGGACCATTACGTAACAGAGACAGTAAACTGGCTTGACGACATGGCCGAACTCAGGTATGATGCTGAATATATTAAACTGTGTGGACCTTGACCTAATGATTAAAGATAAATCTGGATGCCTTGGCTGGACCAGTTGGGAACCACTGTATTGGAGAAAAGGACATCTCTAGACATCTCTATGGCCAATATCTCTAGTAACTCACACCAAAACAATTTAGATTGATAATATGTATTTTGGATTTCGGGGTGAACTGTCCCTTTAACGTCTTACTTTAAACGAACCTGCGTGTGTTCAGCTGCATCTCAATTGCGGTCAGCTTTAACGCTGACATACACACATCTGCAGCCATGTTATCATTGTGCACATGGCATGCAGTCCACCCTGCGTACGCCCCTCTCCAGTTGTAGGTTGAACCTGCAGTACGAAGGGTGTGTGTTAATAAGAGAGGGCTCGGTGAGGTGCGCTGCGAGGCCATTGTGGTCTCCACGCTCGCTGGTTTCCTTTGTGCCATGAAAGCCTGGCGATACAGTAACAGCCAGAGGCAGAAAGGAGCTGTCTGTCGTCGAGACGGCTGGTAACACTTGTTTCACCCACCCTTCCAGGGGGCCGTGGAGAATAGAGGAGAGGCAGCTGGTAGGCTTAACAGGAAATGCGATGGTAACAGTGTCAACAGCTGCCCCCATGGCCACGCAAGCCAAACGGCCGGCAACAGCAGGCCATATGAAAAGCTACGTGTTTGGATAGCTGGGGGGATTTGGTGCATACTGTATCTGTGTGTAATGCAGTGATGCCAAATGAGCGCCTTTTGTGTGTTTTCTCATTAGAGCTTTATGCTCGGAGCTTAGTCATTTCACAGGTGATGACAACGTGGACGCCAGTGAATGTTGAGTAAACAAGACAAAAACAACAGCTGAAGGGGAGCAGGCCTCTGCTGAAGTGAGAGAGGCTGCTGCTTTGAAACCTTTAAAAACACCAGATTATCAGCTCTGTCCATTGTTTACTCACGCAAGCCTGTTTTAATTTAATGAATTTTGACATAATAAAATGTGCAGTGTAAAAGTGTAAAATTCTGACGTAGTGGTTGTGAGTTGCCCTGGTACGTATTTGCATAACGCATGCTGCACAGTTTGTGTA
Organism: Epinephelus fuscoguttatus; assembly: GCF_011397635.1. Lineage (NCBI taxonomy): Eukaryota > Metazoa > Chordata > Actinopteri > Perciformes > Serranidae > Epinephelus > Epinephelus fuscoguttatus. The sequence continues at coordinate 16,542,481 of NC_064765.1, read as the reverse complement.
AAGTGAAGATAAGGGCACGAAAATTCCCATTACCCGTGGCTATTACAGTGACCTCAAACGCAGGTCAAGATGACCCCCCGAGGAGTCAATAAATCACGATGTCACCTCTGCTGCCCGATCCCCTCTTGCTATCACTAACTTTGAGTGTCCTTAGCATTCTTTCACTTCCCCTGCTCCTTGCTTGACCCCCCCCGTCCAAACAAACCGCCTGTCAGCGCCGCAGCGACAGGTACGACAGCTCCAGCTCAACGTGAGGAGTGATCTCCCCAAAAAGTAACACTCTCCCCCGTCCTCGACTCTCTGTCTCCAGCGCTCTGTCTCTCCTCCCCTATCTCTCAGGAACAACTCAAGCCTCACATGTCTCTCCCTTTTCCTCTAAATCATAGTTGAGCTGTGGAAATATGTAATTATCACATGCACACTAAGTTGTTTGAGGATGAAATTTGTTTTTAGTCTGTATCCAAATTCCATGTGAGAGTTTTTCAAATAAGGAACACGGGGGACAGCAGTATAAATTTCAGTCCACAATATCCAAGTCTTTATTTAAGTCTTAGTTAGATCCAATTTGCCAGGAGCTTTAATTCACCCTTACAGGATCATTGTTGGACATACATCTTTGAATCTTGTGGTATTATCTACCATTTGCTAACTTTAATACCTTGCTGGGATTGCTCTGCATTAGAGCTTATTCTATGTCTGACTTGAAGATTTGGAGTTCCCTTTTATGTACAGTTCATTACTTTAATATGAAAGACTCATTGGGGTCATCTTGGAATGAATGTAGCCCTCAGTTTACATTCTTAGTCATCATTAGACGAATAAATATCAATGAGATTACCTCATAAGCCTTGGGAAGTTCCCCCCGTGACCCCGCCGCTAACCAAGTCTCCTCAGACATGGGGGAAGTATTAAAGGGCTATTTCAGTTAGCGTGTAAAATCTTAGCTGTGAAATAGCCTCCGTTTTTTGAGCCCTGGGTGAATTATCCGAGATCTTTTTCATGTTGTGAGAGAGACCAAGGCGTTTTCTCGAAACATGGCTCTGATAATAGTAAAGAGGAAGGCCAACAGACAGTGGAAGCTGCTTTCAATGACCTTAAATACCTTATCTGCACCTTTGAAGCCAGGGCGAGGTGATTGGCAGGTCAATTTGTGATAGTATCGGTCGATGTACTTGGCACTCTTAATGCTCTTTGCTGCAGATAAGTCTGCTTAATATGAAAACTGTCATAATTCATCCGCCTTTCCCGCAATATACATTTTCTTGTGGAATCATCAATCCGGTCACCTGTCAGAAAAGACGCGTCAGGATTCCCATTCCGCCATCCGCCCTTGTGTGATTTCACTTTATGGAGATTATCCCGCACTATGAAGCAGTTAGGATTATTCCTCTGGTATGTTGAATCAAAGTTAGTTTTTTCCCTCACTGAACGCTGCGTGGAGCAGAGATAGGGGGGAGCGAGCGGACCCCGCAGTGTGGATGTTTTCACTGTGTCCGCTCTTTGTCCAGTCCCCTGTCAAACCCATCACAGTCCCGTCCCCTCTCAGCCGGTAGTTTCCTGTGTAAATTAACAGACTCAGTGGTGAAGTAGATTCCAATTTCGAAGCAAAGTAGAGTGTGCAAATTAGCCATGTTTTTTAATTAAGCCCAGTGCACGGTGCGAAGGCAGAGGGCCATTGTTCCGGATGGACCAGGTGCAAATTTATTCTCGGGGGAAGCGCCGCGATGTCCATCCTCCAGCCGAGTCCCATCCTCGGCCTAATCAGTCCCCAGCTTGAAAAATGTCCACGTTTTGGCACCTTCTTGCTGAGAGACACTGCTGAGAGTGGTCAGAAATTATTCATTATTTGAGGGCCTCATTTGTAACATTTCCATTAAAAGTTGCCACCATGCAGTCAGGCTCAACATTTGATTTTTGATAATTATAGTTGCTGGACAAATGTATCGTTCAGTCTCTTCAAGTCAGTTGCCTCTTTGTGTGTTTCTCTGTGGAGGCCTTGGCATCTTTTTAGGCATTCTCTGTCCTGCCAGTTTCTGTCAGGTCCCTCAGGTACGATGTCCTAGGAAGCTGTCAGGATCTCCCAGTGGGGTGGGGTGCAGAAAATGTAAAACACTTTGTCATATTTGTCTTTTCTTTCTTTCTTTTTGTAAATGTTATGAATTTATTAAGAGGAGAGCTTATACGATTAGATGATCAACAGAAAAGTAATCATCAACTGCTTCTAGGAATGCACCGATTATGAAATGCTGGATAGCGATGTTTAAATTAACAGTTTGGTCGATAGTCACAACCAGTACCAATGCTTTATTGTTTTTGTGATTTATTTTGTTTTTATTGTTATTTAGTCCCCCTTTTGTGCCAGGGAAAGAAATATTGATTATACAAAAATGACATCTCATCTCTGTGAATGGGCACAAATTCAACCATACATGAAACAACCTTAATATAACCTCTTTCACATGAAGACAGTCTTTTACTATATATAACATATAATAATTCCCATTCTCACATCTGTTTTATATTTCTGTGAAACATCAACAAATTTCTTCTGTATTCATCTATTTATTCAAGTTTCTCACCTGAATAACATTTTACCAGATTACATTTGAACACATAATGAGAACGTTATAATTTACCTTCGCCCAATACTTTTTTTTTAACTTAATAGAGCTTGTATTTATCATGATGTCATAAAACGCATCCCCCGTTAGCTCTTAGTTCGGGCCACTGGCTGCTAACAGCTAATGCTAACTAGATTTGTTGTTTACATGTAGCATTATCAGGGAAACAAAGGGTGTGTCCCCTGGTGCGTCGATCGGGAGATTACTACTTCCTTTCAGCCTGATGCATCCTGAAGAAGATCTTTGTTGGTCCTGAACACAATTTCTATCATCCCGTGGACAACAGAATACCGTTAGTTTCAAGCTTTGCTTTTGAACCCACACAAAATTGATATGACACAACAGAAAATATTGGCCACTGCCATCTGTGAGTGTCATCTAATTTGCAGATAGGCCATTGACAGGCCGATACCAAGGGTACAGCCAAAAAATCAGCGCATCCCTTACTATTTTGATAATCTGTTTATCATTTCAGATGTTTTTTAAGCAAAAAGAAAAATAGATAAGATGCCAAAAAGTCTCTGATTCCAACTTCTCTAACAAGAGGATTTGCTGCTTCTCTGTCTTTCATTGCATATTGAACATCTTTAGGTTTCAGACGAGGTAGTGGAAGTTGTGATGGGTATTTTATATGAAATTACATAGATTAAAAGATTAATCTGAAAAATAATCTGCAGATTCAGAGATAACGAAATAGCCTTTAGTTGCAGGTCTAATTAACAGGAAATTAGTTATTTGAAAAATGCATTTCTTTTGGTCTTCCATTAGAAATAACCCCCTCACTGTGAAATAATTAAGATGTTTGGGATTTAAGTTGAGAAAAGATGGTATTTTAGCCAAAATGAGCAATGAAATTCAGCATCTAACTCTGGAGTGGGTGGGACCAGTTATATGAAAAAGGCAGATCCTCTTTTGGGTGACAAGGACAATTGCGCATCTCTTTGGGTTGCACACATTGCTCTGTGGGGGCTTGAATCAGACAGAGACTAGCCACAGATAATGAGCTGTCTTTAATCATGGGAGACAGTACTTTGAGACGCTTCGCATCGCATTTGCAGGGAAGAGAAAGGGGGGGTCTAATTACTGTACTACAGAAAAATCACACGGCTTCCTGTCCGTCGCAACTGATGCTGAGTCCTAACCAACCTTGACAGGAAGTGACAACAAAGACTGTCTCTGTTCTGAACACCACAAAACAAAGAAAAGTAAAAGACAACAAAACTGAAGACGCTTATGATTGCAGGATGTAGATTAATGAATCCTTTTCTCTTTCAGAGCCGAGGCACAGTGATTCTCATTTGCGCTTTTCTTTGGACATACAGATAACTATGTATGCTGATAAGATACAATATACTGCTTACAGTTGACAGCATATACCATATACTTTATTGATGTTTTAAAAATGCATTTCCTGACAGCTTTGTGCGAACATTTCCAATGCATATCCGCGATACACCCCTTCCTGCTGACAGAATAAAGATGAAACAGTGTACATCAAAATAGAAATGCATCAGAATGTGAGCTGAAGTTGACTTTGACTCAAACCAGGTTCTGACTGAAATTGGCAGGAGAGGAATCTTGTCAAAAAAACAAGTAAAGAAGCAGCGAATTCATTTCTGGATTGGTGACATAAAAAACAAAGCACACGTCCTGCACTCCCTCAGTGTCTCAAACACTAATTACAAACGACACCTTAAGATGTTTTAAAAAATAAAACATGACTCGTATCATTCCTCTAAGGTTTTTCAAACTCGACCAGCTCATGAAATCCAAATTTTCATCAGACCACACCGATACACACATTTGTACAAATAAAACAATCTTGATGGCAGAATCCACCTTCCTTCCTCACCACCATGTACATTCCATTAAACTAAAACAGCAGCCTGAGATAAGTCCTCCAATCCCTCCACTATTTCATCCATGTCCATATCCATAAGCAGCAAAAAAAGATTTGTCCCATAACCCCGTGTGATCATTTGCATCTAAAACGATATTCGACATTTGTTATTCCATCAATCAATACCATCTCTCCCATTCTCTGCGTACATAATCTCAAAACCTGCATGCAAAACGCTTAACAATAACATGTATGTTGTACAAGAAGCCATATATCATCCCTGGACGCATTTACATCCTGTTAACAATTTCTCAGGGCAGATTAGAGGGCGCTGAGACAGCAGCCCAGATCCCATGAGAGGTGGGCTTTGGGAGCTGATAAGGCCAGCCATAGGAAGGCAGGATTAATACATATGACCAGGACACATGGAGGCCCTCTGATTATTCCGGCAGAAAAACGGCCCTATCCCATCGGCCCCCGCGTGATTAAATACAGCCCGAGTGCGGACAGGGAGGCAAAGGGATGGGGAGATAACCGATTTTATTTATGCAAGCCGGTTAGCCTGGCAGATCACGTCTGAGGATTGTTCACGCTACAGGGGTGAGGGATCGCACCAGGGGAGCTCACCCCTGATCACACACAGGGCTGCTTTAGCTGTCACTTTTCCACCTTGCCTTCCTCCCTCTGTAGAATACAGATCAGGCGTTCCCAAAATATTTCATGTCAAGGATTGCCAAATAGAAATGTGTAATGCTCCAGACGTCCGTTTGATATTTACTTTTTTGCTGCTGAGGAGGCAAATTGGAGATTTTTCCCTTAAAGTGATATTTAGGTGGAGAATTAACATCAAAACTTTTATATTAAACCCTAAATATTTTTAATTTACAGTCTAAATTTCTTATTTATCTCATATCGTCAAGGAGCTTCTGAGGTTGTTTGATCCCACTTTGTTTGGTCTGTTACCACCTTTACCAAACCTGAATGAATTCCTGATAGAAATATGAGGAGGTGTCACCCAGGTTGGGTAAACACACATCCCTTTTTTCATATTAAAAGGTCCAACTATTTAGTCCACATCCTTGACAAGAACTTCAGCAAGTTTTAGCAGTAATTGTAGTTCACATTACATTCTGTACACAAGACTTTGTAGGAGCAGGGATTACCTAATTAACTTCTTCAAAAACATGTACTCATTATAGATTGAATTCCTTTTGGTAGTTAGAGGGTGCTTAATTAATTAATTGTGTTAATGACCCATTAATGGTGGTGCACAAGAAATTCTAATGAGCCACCTTAATTAAATATTATCTCACTGTTTAATCAATGCGTTTAATTATTCACATGATATTTTCCGTGGAATCAATTTGGTCCTGGGTCGCAGGAGCAAAATGCTGATTGTGTGCTCCGGCACTGATTCATCACTGAATTGGTCATTCAGTTCAAAATCCTCTTTTAATCACGGCGGGAATATGAGCCATTTGGCTCAGATCCATACATTTTTGTGTAAGAGAGTAATTCTGATCATTTTGATATCAATTTTAATTGACCCCAGGTCACGTTCTACATCTGTTTGAGAGACATGTTTTAATTAGAGATATGAGATGCAATTACATCGCCACGGTTGCAATGTGTTTCTAGCCATTAGGGAAGATAAATGGTAGGATTCCATATATTTTCATATATCAATGGACAATCTACCTGTAATTTTCTCATTGTACGCTGTGCAGTGTTATGTTAATGACAGTAATATATGACTTTTTGTATTTCGTAGACCTTAACACAGTGTGGCTTTACCATGTAAAATCTTGATGCTCCTTTACAAGAGAAGCCAAGGACAGACTCCATGTGGTCTCCCACACATCTGAATGAGGGCTGAATGATTAATCAAATTCACATCGATATCACAATGTCATGGTACCCAGTTGTCAAATCAGAAAAGCAGCAATTTTTTTTAATGCTATGCAATCTAACAGAGCAGAGTTGAGCTAGATGAAGAAAATTACTTGTAAAAAGCCACATGCAGGCTTTGATGCTTGCAGTACTGTGCGGAAATGGCCAAGGTCAGGTTTAAATGCAACCCACATGTTAACATTGTGGTAAGAGTTATGTAATGTGTACATAGTGAGTGTGTAGTCGAGCAAGCAAGGCACTGGTTCCCAACTGGTACAGCCACAGGGTCCCAATTTCTCCTTAGTCATTAGTCCAAGATCCACACTGTGTAATATAGTCAGTGTCATACTTGAGTTTGGCCGTGTTTTGGAGCTAGTTTGCTGTCTCTGTCAAGTAGCTGTCCGTTATTCGTTCACTCTACAGCAGGAAACGGCACTTAAAAATAAAAACCCTGTGCTGGAAATTCACTGTACTTCAAAATAAAGTGTTTTTTTTTTTTTTTTTTACGAACTTGACACATTCGAGAGTCACTTGCGGTCCATCCAGAATGGACCCATGACCCACTTTTGGTCGGTGGCCCATCAGTCGTTAACCACTGAGATAGGGAGTGATTGTGGATGCACTCAGAGCAAATGGGTGTTGGCGATCAGAGTGGAGAACAAATTAGCAGTAATGTTGTCAAGGGGTAGTTGATGTACAGTGTATGTTCAGTTTGTCCATGAATAAATGCTGCAACTCATCAAGACCAAGGAAAGTTCTTGCGTCTTGCTTCCCAACTGCTGGGTTAAATAAAGGGCCACGAAGTGAGTATCAACGTCCCAACCACAGTCTGGAAGCTAAAGCAGAAACAGTTAACATGTTTACAGCGAGGCTTTGTATTATCTGAATATGCTAGAGTGGTAGAGCCTTAGTTGGGGTGCACTTTAGTTTGTGTTCTGATAGAATGTTGTAGGGACATTGTTTTTCTGTGAGCTGATGCAGAAGTTAGCATCGGCCTGGTTCCCTCAACAAAAAGCCAATGTGATTTTTCAATTGGATTTTGCATTATTGCAGAAAATAAACTCGGGGACAAACAAAAGGTTATGATACTTACATTTTTTGTTCAGCAGGATAATCTTCACAAGCCAATTTTATCATTTTTAAAGCGTAAATGCAATCACCAGAAGTAAAAAGTTCACTTTAGGCTATAAACGAACTTCACCATAGTCACATGACTTCATCATCACCACCACCACGAGGCTATAAAGCTTTGTTTGGTGTGATGACGTTCTGTAGTCTCATTTAGCCACTTGTTAGCAACCGTCTTTTTTAAGACACGTAAAAGCTTAAAAATTCTAGCGTAATGAAAATCCATTCAAAAAACCGATTGACTTGGAGACGAGGGAACCTGAAGTGCAAACGTGCTCATGTCAGTGTATGTAGGACTCGTTCCTGCAGCACATACTGTAACTGACAAGGGATCAGGAAGATTCATATTTATTTTTTAATAACCACAATAATAGCACAGATAAGGAAGAAGATAGAGAAAGATAAGGAACTTAGGGAAAAAAATGCATACGAAATCTCTAGTAGATTATTTTCCCATATCGTTTAGCCCTAATCTGAGTGCACGTTCACAACAATATGTCATTTCTAGGTGGAGACACATCTGTGAAAGAGAATGGATGTTCACTAAAAATGGGATTCATTGCCATGTCATCACCAAGTTTCTCTCTGTGTCGTGTCCGTGAACCTCTGCTGTTCCTCCCTCTTCCCTCCTCCTCCCCTCCCCGCTTCTCCACAGCAAACTGGAAGACCTCAGTCATCATCCTCGTTTTAGCTCAAATTTGGTGGGATCAAAGGTGGCCAGCTGGGCGTGGGCGGGGAGCAGATGGTTGCATGCTCAGGGGGACCAGGCAAAGGCCCTTCAGGTTTTAACACCTCCTCTCCCCTGGGTGCCCGGGTGGGGGGGATCCGGCTCGGGGAACCTACCTGAGCTCAGTGGCATGACCAGCAGGCTTCCACTGCACCACCCCCTACTTGGCTCGCATATGGCGCCAGCCACGGGGGCCTTGAGCTGGGGTTCTGACCTGAGGAAAATAAACTGTGGAAGGGCAGGGGAAGGTAAGCCTCACTCATTAGGATGAGTGCATGAGAATGAGTCTGTTCATTTACAAAAATGAAGCCTGAGTTAAGGGAAGTGTGGACTGGAATTTGACATATAGTGCCTCAAAGGGTAGGTTGTTGACACATAAATATTGTTGGTGGCCTGTATTTTAATTTGAGAGGGATTTTTTAATATATGTATACGTAGTTCTACCTCTGGTAACCCGCTGTTGTTGGGTCTCTACAGGCCAGGCAGTGGCTGGTTACAGAGACTGCAGGTGCTGGGGCAGATTAATCCCTTGCCAAATCAGCTCCGCCTCAGCAATCTCAAAGTTCCAGGAAAGGAGCCTGCTGGGAACGTGAAGTGGTACTTGTGGTCTGGGATTATGACTTTCAGACTTGTTGGCCTTGAGAACACAAATGTAGCCTCTTGAATTGAATTTGCAGAGGGAATAAGTTCTGTGGAGAGGGGGGGGTGGGGGGTTGTGGGGGGGCGGATTCATCCTCTGACCAGTGTTTTTTTGGGGATAACTATTTTTCCATAAATCCATCTTAAGTAGTCACATTCTCCCTGTGGCTAATAGGATCATGATGGGAATAATCTTTACAAATCTGACAGAAAAAAAGAATGTCCTGGCCTTCAACTTCTTCCTCTCGGTAAATGAACAATTTCAAGAGTCTTTCCTGTGGGACAAGAGGGGGGGACGTACATTGGCAACGAGACAAAAAAGTAAGAGAAAAACAACATAATTTTCTCAGGAGAAGGGTCGGCTGCTATTACTGAAGCTATATAGGTTATAGTGAATGTCCTTATTTCAGCTATGCAGCTGTGATGCAATAAATAAAAGAAGTAAGATATATAGATTTATGCCTTAGCTGTAAACTAGAATTTTCACATATTCTGGCTGCATGTGAAAACTATAAATATAGATAAATTGTGTTGAGTTTTACAGATTCATAGAGAATTAGCCATAAGAATAATACAAGTGACCCACAGCCGTCCAGCGAAGACTCCTTTTAAAATGGAACTGCATCCTGTTCGCAGTGGATTGAAATTGAAATGGTGCCCGATCAGACATTTGCTCCCCATTCTCACCTTGTCACTCACACCCGGTTCTACATCGCCCCACAATAGCCCTGGACGCACACAATATGACCAAGCAAACCTCTTATTGTCATATCAAACTCTGACAGCGCTGGGATATGGGCTCTGCTCTGTATTTACCCACCTGCTCCAACATACAAACACATTTCATTTTTCAGCCTTCACAATTTCAAACAACAGAAATGACACTGGAGAGAAATGTGGAATTTATTGCTGATATCTATGATTTTTTTCCTCCACATGTCTGGCCTCTTAAAGCAGATTAAAAGTGGTGATACTATCACATTTCATGATCTAATTTTTTTTTCTTTAAACATAACATGAAACAATTGTCAACATTCTCTGGTTGCAGCCTCTCAAGTGATGATGATTTGCTGCTTTTCTTAGTTTAAAATATTCTAAATTAGGAATCCAACCAATGGTTATTTTTGCAACACATTAAACTGATGTTCAATCAGCTGCCAAGTCTATGAAATCTCAAAAAATTTGTGAGGGAAAAAATACTCATCACTATTTCTCAGAGATATCTCTTATTGTCCAACCAACAATCCAAATCCCATTTAGTTTAGACCAGCATAAAACACAGAACAGCTGCAATTTCTTACATTTGAGAAGCTGGGAATGATCAATAGATGATGAAAGTAGTTGCAGATTAAACTTCGGTCGAATAATTGTTGCAAATCTGTTATAAATTCAGTATCTTTTGGTCTCTTGGTTCGACAAAAAAAGGACTCTGTAGACGTTACCATGGGCTCTGGGACATTCTATTATTCTCTAAATCATGGCTATATTCTGTCACATCAGTGATTAGTACTTACTATATACAGACACATGAACCAGGGTGTCCACAGGTCCTTAAAAAGTCTTAACATGTCTTAAATTCAATGTATTAACAATAAGACCTTAAAAGTCATTACATAGTCTTAGTCTAGTCTTAACTACTACAAACATTTTATGTAATTTCATTTATGTATATTTAGATTTCTTCTTGTGAAAATAAGTGAAGCCTTTCTGTGTAAAAGTCCATATTTCTTAGGTTGCAAATCTTAAAAAAAAACAAAAAACTATACTTGCACCTGTTGGCAAAATGTAGATTGACATAACTCACTGTAATAACCATATTCCTACATGACACTTACCTCTGCACAAGACCACAGATATACTACTTACCTGCAATGCTTACCTGTGATGCTTAAATAAGTAAAACATGATTTGCCCAAAAATCTGGACTCTTGGTTAGACAAAACAAGCAATCTGTAGATGTTACCATGCTCTGGGAAATCCTATTATTCTCTATATTATGGCTTTGTAGCATGATGTTAGTGATTAGTACTTATTATATTACACACTATATGAGGTCTTAACTACTACAAATATTTTTATCTGATTTCATTTATCCATTTTTGAATTTCTTTTTGTAAATATGAGTGAAGCCTTTTTATGTAAAACTCCAGATTGACTTAACCCACTCTAATAACCATATTTTTACATAACACCTACCTTGGCACAAGACCACATATATACTATTTACCTGTAATGCTTACCTGCGATGTTAAATAAGTAAAACAGTAAAAGATCTGTCCTAAATTTGGTTCAGAGGTGTCTTAAAAAGCATTAAATTCAACTGCTTGATACCTGTAGACACCCTGATGAATGCCAAGTATCAGTTTTTAATTACATTTATATTATTGCAAATACAAGTTAAACATTTGGAAGCCCAGTACAATAATAAAATTAATTGCTTTTTTAGTTTACATGTACATTTTGCTGCAATATAAAGGATTAAAATGAGATAAACAGACTGAAAACTTTATCTTATTAGTTAAACAGATGTTAAGGTTTTCCTTCAGGGACATAATTTGCAGTTGAAAAAAGGTCATATATGTTATTGCAATATGTGCAATAACATTTAAAATTGCAATAATATTGTATTGTGATTTACGTATCATGATAACATCATATCTGGGGTTTTTGGTGATTCCCACCTCTGATATATATCACATACCAGAACTATTAATAACTAAAAAGTAAAGAAATCCCTCAGTATTGATTCGCCTGGCGCTCACAGTGTTTTATCACTTGTGTCCGACTCAAAGACAGTGAAGGTATCGGCTGTGTTGTAACTGAGATCCACAACTTAACAAAGAGCCTCATGCTGCTGGGCCTATTGCATTGTGGGACAAAGGTGCCATCCAGGACCCATCTATCTTGCAGGATCTCAATGAAAGCTAGGAGTTGATTTAGCTGGCATGTGTGTTTTCTCTCTGTGCCTTTTGTTTGTGTGTGTGTGTGTGTGTGTGTGTGTCTGCGTGTGTGCGTGTATGTGTGTATCTGTGAGTGACCCATTGTGGCCAGACACCTGCCCACAGGCTCCTTGTCTGACTGATGAATCAGTGTCTTCAAGGTGTCTTTGAAGAAGTCTATTGTATGCCTTTGTTCTACAGTCTTAAGCATCCTGTCCTGCGTCTCCCTTTGCACACTAAAGAGAAAATAAATCCACTGCTGACACCGCCACAATGAATGGCCCGGGCCACTGTCCCATCAGCCATCTCTTCCAGCTCAGAACAGAAGGAGAAAAGGATAATAGATGTTGGAGAAAAAAGAGAAATATAAAAAAACAAGCATGTATACAGAATCTGACAATAGACCTCCATCTCTTTCCCACCTACCCGTCACTTCTGTGAAAGAATAAATTAAAAAAAAAAACAACACAACTCCCCCAAAAAACTTTCTCTCATTTTTATTCTGTTTTCTCTCTTTATTCACTCCATTTGATTTCTCTCTTATTTGTGATGTCACACCTGCTATCATTCATGTGCTGCATGGTCTGTCAGGGCAGATTAGAAGCAGGGGCTTGTGCCTCGACAGCCATCGTACAGTATCAATATTGTGACGGCTGAGGAGCCGCCCGTCCTCACATCTCCTCCGAGTGCAAAGACAATTGAAAAGAGGAAGCGTCACAAACCTGACACCCGAGTCACTTCAAGGAATCCCTTTCAAGAAGAAATAAAACCTCACCTGACAAAGCAAAGCTAGCCCAGGACAAGAGTAAATAGCATCAAACAGCAAGGGTATTTCCACTTTTAACAAAAGGAAATGCACCCGCTGGAATCAATTAAGACGCAGGAAGTGAAATCGATTATGTCCTCACAGGTTTTATTTTGCTGAAGGAATTTTGATTAAGATGCATGAGCTTTATTGGGCGTTTGTTTTCTTTAATAAATAAAAATAGACTAAAGGAATTCTGCTTGGCTCGGCAGAAAGTAGGCGCTCATTGAGAGGAGGTGATCTCAATGCCAAACAGTCTCATTAAGCATCATAAAGTATTTTCTATACGGGCTAATGCATGTTGTAACATTAGGCAGAGTCGCCTTGGATATTTCTTTGGGTAATGTCTGCCACTGAAATGTTTCATATTCGTAGCCCAAATGTAATAATTTCCTCTAATACAGTACCACTCATTAACCCCAATTACTCTTCCAGGAGGCTATCAAAATTACTCTTTTTCCAGTGTTCTCATAACTCCAGCTGCTCTCCTCATCAACCAGTTTAATCTGGGCGAGTTAGACTGGGATGTAAGCCAAATGAAAAAATGTAACATGAGGTTAATCACCCTGAATGCATTCTCCGAGTAGTGTAATTCATCCATTTTTCTGCCTTTTCTCTTAGTTTGTGCTCACTCCCGCCCCGCTGAATGTGTCATTAAAAGTTGGTTGCGTTCTTTGGGGCAGATTAGTGGAGTTGGTGACCTAGTGACTTCTGGGAGTTGGATTTTCAGAGCAAAAGGAAAACTGTCACTGTGATTTTTATGCTTCTTTTTTTTAATAATTTCACCAGAAGTTTAATTGACTCACTGTCTACCCGTGGTAGTTCTGACCCACAGTTTGCAGAGCCTGGTGAGGTATGCCAGCAAACGGAGCACTGTTTGTGCATGCCACTTAAGATCTCTGCAGAAAGCAACAAAGGTCCAGGAAAAAAAATACAACAAGATGAAACAAATAGAGAGAGAACGTAACGTGGGGGGAAAATAGAAAAAATACCAAGCCTCCAAAAAAAAAGGAAAAAAATTCCAGAGTGATTACAAGATCAGCATGCCACGGTACAATTACCATCACTTTGAATTTGAAATGGCCATTTAAAGGGCAGTAGAGCATCCTGGAAAATTAAACTGGAGCCTAATTAGCACACTCCAACCTGACAACGGAGCAGCTTTCAGCCTGGCTGAGCAAAGCAGTCAAGCAAGAGGAAGTGACTGACTGAAGGACTGAAGGACCAAGGAGGCCCTGCCGCTCCTGCTCTGAACCCATCACACACCCAACTGTGAGACACACTTCTACACAGACACGCATGTGCAAACACACACGCACCCTTCTTTCTTTTTCCAGACACACCCATCTTCACAGACGTACAAAAATAATCAGTTTTACTCATCTTCTTTTTTCATGTGTTGAAATCACTATCAGATAATATATATTTTAAAAGAGCAAACTATTTCTTAAGTGCACTTTGTTTTCCGACAGAATGGTGGCGCTCAAGCATGTCTTAAAGCCTTCTTAGCCTGCCAGCAGTGGTTGGGTCAGGCCCACGACCCCTGACCCCTCACTGTTAAATTAACTCTGCCCCCAGTTGGGTGTTGTGCCAAATGTCAGGAGCGGCCTCTAATCCTGTCTTGCTGTCTCGTTGGCCACTCAGCACCAGACTACCTTTCCTGTCCAGACCAATCTACCTACATACCAACCTCAGCTTAACTCTGCTGCAGGCTCTCCTGCACAGGGAAGAGAGGACCACCTACAGCACTCACTCCACCTGAATACCTGCACATCCAACTGAGACTTTATTTTTATATATATATTTATATAAATGGCACCAACAAAATGATGCAGCAGAAGAGTTTTAGTTTTGGGCTGAAACTTTTGACCGTCAAAGTGGGTGAAAAGTGGAATTGCAAAATTCTGCCGGAGGGATGGAAAAGTGCTGAGGGGAGGTGAAACGAGACACTGTCAAGACAGCTCTGTCTGTGAATGTGTGTGTGTGTGTGTGTGTGTTTTACCTCTGTCTTCCCTGAGCCCTGGGGTCTTTACTGAGGTCTGGTCAAAGAGAAGGAGAGCCCCATGGCTATATCTGTCACAGAGCACAACAGGTCGACTTTAACTTCCCCTGAAAACTTTCTGCAGTGCAGCTGAGTTTGATAGTTAGCTGCGACCTAGATAAAGTTAGCCACACAATCTGAAATAATTTAGAGCTACAAAGAATATGATTCACAAGGTACAATGTCACCGTCGTGATGTACCTTTTGCCGTATTGATTGTGGCTTGAGCAGGAGATAATTTCCTCCGGACAGATCAATCCAAACTGGTTCCAGAGACCCGTGCGACCTCTCCATGCCACAGTCGTGGAGCGGCGGCATTGTCTGAGGGCACAGCTAATTTGATTTGAGTCAAATGTGGGGCTCAATCACTGCCTATTAGCTTAGATTTAATTAACCCAAATCGTGTTATTGTGTTTGATGACAAAGAGGTTTCTGTGCGGGGACCTCATTGTCAGATCATTGTTCTGTTGTCTCATTCAGCTCAGTCAAAGGTTGACAAAGAATGGCCAGCTGCTAATATGGACTATAGAGGGACACAAGGGTCTTAGATTATTGTTAATGGAGGGCGGCTACTGGATACCTGGACAGATAACACTGTGTATTGAGCGACAAAATGAAGAGCTTGATTAATCTGAGGGTTCTCTTACGATATGAATTATTAAGGCTGCCCATGACCCAGAATTTTCCTAGTCAACCAGTAGTTGTCATTTGGGATAGATAATATATTTTGGGCACAGCAACACGATGGTTTGAGTTCAAGGTCTGAGAAAATAGTATACAACCGTACTAATGAACCTTCATTAATATAGGCCTATACTTTATCTACAAGTGCACGTCACACACTGAGCGAGCCGCCTGTTAATGACGCTGTCGGCAAAGCAGTAACGATTGTGCTAAGTGGCTAATGGGCATGTAGCTACTTCCATGTTTCAGATGATACGTCATGTTTGTAGTCGACCAATGAAGATGAGTTCATATCACGTTGGGTTCGTCCTTCACCTTCTCAAAATGATCCCACACTTTGGATTTCCTGTCCGACATGTTATTTTAACTAGCCTGTGTAACCAGGGTGCTACTCGGGCCTTTTTTGTGCCAGCTTTCAAGAGCACGGCAGCAAGTTGCTTCAGAAGTTTCTAAGAAACCTTACCAAGTATCGTATAGCCTATTTACCTGGAATCCTGAGTGCAGAGCTGATCTTCTTATAGGAGCTGTTTATAAGTGTGTAGGCCTATCGTCTGTGGGACAGATGTAAAGCTCTGGGTAGCCCTGCACTAACATGATCAACTTTTCTGTATTTATCAGACTGAATATTTACAGAAGAAGGGAAAGATATCTGGCGGCTGTGATTGGTTTGTAACGTGACTCCCGTCTGACTGCTGAGCGTGGCCTCTTCCTGTGTCTGTCCTTTCAAATTAAATTCCCACATGGTCCAGTCTTATAGGTTTTGATTTATTTTGACAAGGCGCAGCTCCTAATATAGTGTCATGTTTGTTTGTTGTTGTTTTTTTCTGCGACTAAGTGACCGATGAAATCTTGCCGACTAATGACCTTTCTGGTCGACTAACGTTTGGCCGACAAATTATTCGGACAAGTAAGGCATGACATCCTGAATTTTAAGATAATGGAAATTGGTCTCAACATAAAATAAGAAAAAACTCTTTGCTGCCTCACATCACCTCTTTTCTACATTCTACTTCCTCAATATCTTGACTTCACTCCCACTAATGATGCTGTACTAAGGAGGACAGTATATATATAGCATTTAGACAGATTTAAGTGGTCTTGCTGGCTTGTCACCAACGCGTCATGTATATTTGAAATCAAGTTTCTGTTGCAAGTCAAATTAGTGGAGAAAAAAAAACCTGACAGGCAAAGAATGAAAAGTGCAAATCAATCACCTTCAAAGAAAATGACATAAATACCATTAAATTCCATAAGATCTTATTTTACCTCACTCTGCTCTTAATGCCTTTCTCTCATCTGGAGTGACATGATATTTTTTCCCTGTGACACGCGCTGTAATTGACAAAGCCTGGCTGCACTTTGCCAAAAGCGTATTGAGCTGCTATCTGGTTGAAGAATACAAATTCATCCAGAATCCGAAGGTGCTCAACACAACTGCTGCCAATTATCTGAAGCCCTGTAAATGATAACTCTGTGGCCACTCGAGCATAAAACAAGGAGATGAAGATGAATCTTACTCTTCCCCATCATTTCATCCCATTTAATTGACAAGCTCTCACTTCGCTGTTAAATTTAGAAGATTACAAATATGAGCTGAATCTCGAGCACCCAATCCACCGTGCTCTAATCACATGCAGAACCAGTCGCAAATTAATCTACATATTTTAATAAGGTGCCAGTAGCAAGGAAGGTGTGTGCAGACATTTAACGGATTATCATCCGCCGTCCCCCGAGTTCAGAAATTGAATAAATATCTTTCATATAAATACATGGGAACCTCGGCTAATATTGAGGAGCTTTTCTCTTTCCAACTTGCTCATATTCTCCTCTTGCAGGCGAACATGTGGACTCGGCTTTCAGAGGCTTTCACTTCACTTGTGGTCCATAGTCTTATACTCGGGCCGATTAACAGTCCAAGCACTTATTGAACAAAGAAGATGTAATTTCCCGGCCCTGCTAATACCAACAGCTCCTGGCTTTCTTGCTTGCAATGTAATCTTTACGAGCACAGGAGTGAAATATGATGGCTTTATCGAGAATTAAACCTGCTTTGGAGATGAGGAAGCCTTTGAGTATCAGAATGGCCATGTGTAAAACACTATTATAACTTGCACTTTTAAAAGTTAATAGGCAAACTAAAAGCTTATTGGGGTTGACTCATGTCGGTGTCTAGCACTGTACAGGAAATACTGCAGGCACAAGCAACAGCCTGATTAAGCTGAACCAGTGAGTCAAGACTACAGTGTGGGTCTGCTCTGAACATTTTTTGACAGATTAGCTGCAAATATATGTAGCAATTACTCAGTTTAGTGCAAGCATGTCCAGGAAAGCAGGCTGGCAAAGGCTGGTGTTATTCAAAATATGCTTCTAAACATTCACCAACTTTTCTAGGCCTTAGCCCAATATCTAATGGTTCCCACTGCAGATGCAAATCTTTAAAAATGTGTCACACATATACACTTTTATTTATTCATTTAATTATTTTAGAAGACTAAATAATTTCTCAAAACAGATGGGCATTGTAATTTTTTGCAAATGTTACTCACACAGGAATAAATGGGGCATTTGTTGGGGACTATTTTCACCTGGGGAATAATACGCTTTTGTACAGTTGTGAGTATTTGTGGTAGCAGAACAGTGTACATACATTGAATTGATTCTAAATAAACTACAGTCTCACTCTGAACTTTTCAAATACAGACACTTGGTCAGTGGCCCTCAGTGTCTGATGCCAATGCACAGAGGCACCCTTTAGTGGCACTTTGAGATGCACAAGGGGGCTTCATTTTTTGCTGTTCTGAGCAACTGCTGTGGTATAAAGAATGGGAAAATCTGCAAAGGGTGGGTGGAAGGGGATGTGAGTGAGCCAAACAAACTCCGGACTTTCACCTTGGAGATTGCTGTCCGCATCCTGTGTGAAACCAAGTCACTCAAGTTTTTTATTTTCATTTTGCCAGGGCAGCATTAGCTCAGCCCATAGGCACTTCTCTGGTTGAGACACAGAGGATCGCTCAAGTCCCCGTCCAGGCCAAATATGAAGTGTGGACTGGTGGCTGGAAAGATGCCAGTTGACCTCCTGGGCACTGCCGAGGTGCCCTTGAGCAAGGCACCGACCCCCCAACTGCTCAGGGTGCCTGTCCTTGGGCTGCCAACTCACTCTGAAATCTCTCAATTTAATGCATGTGTAGGTCCTGTTGGTGCATGTGTGTGTATTTCGGGCTGGCGTGTGTATAACAGAGTGAAAATTGAATTTAGTATATCTCTGTCTTCTGCGTCTATGTTAGTAACAACATAGTGTGCCATAATGTGTAGCCCACTACACTAGTGACGTGTGTGTCATGATGCATGTCACATGATGGTACGTTAGGTAAGTAACAAACACACAATTTTAAGGCATGATTTTTGTAAATCTAAAAATGAAGTTTTTTACCTACGTTCTACGTTTATTTTGGAAAGAGACTACATTTAACAAGTGGAAATTGCATATTTCCTGTTCATATAGCAGTTTATTTTGAAAAGACATAATGCATGAAACAAGCGTAAATTAATCGACAGCCGTCATACTTTATTAATAATGTGTTAACAATCCATATTTGACGAGTAGGGAATGAGAATGTGTTGACAGTGTCGCTTATTAATGTGTTTTTAATTGTTTTGGTTTTTTTGTTGTTGTTTTTTACAACACTGATGTTCTATGACACAGAGGTTTAGTATATTTATGGGATTTGTTGACAATAAGAAAAATGTAGAATATCACCAGACACGTCCCTTAACATTAGCAGTTGACTAAGTGCTTTTCAGAAGTATACAGTCATGATATTACACCAGACCCATGCACTGCCATGCTGGGTGGAACACGACATCTATTAGCTCTGTCCCACTTGCAACAAATGACAGTATGGCATGGTTGTGGCAAAAAGGAATATTTTAAGACCTGGTTGGCTTAAATCACCAACTTCCACATGGAGAGAGTTGGATACTGTGTTTTCCTCGGCTTTGTAAGCTTTGATGAAACATGGCAACCATGCCATGGCCTTATGTGTTTGTATGTATGTAAAGATACTTGTTCATAATGGGTTGGACAAACAAAATATGTGTACTTGTACTATATGCAAATGTACAGACATCCACCCAAAAGAACTTTTTATGTCTTCTTTTGGTTTAGTACTGTTCATTTCTGAGGGTAGGGGAGGGTGACTTGTATTTGTGTTGTGTTCAAATCTGAAAATCTACAAATATTAAAAAAAAAATAAACCATTAGCAGCCGACGTTACAGTTTTCTTGACCTTTGTAGGTCACTTGTGTCCATATTGTCATTATCTGTTTTTATTATACTCCACTTAAATCCCCACTCTAAACAAACACAAAAACATGAACGCCAGAGCCGTAAAAACACCAACCATGAACCTGCAGCTTAACCTGCTATTCACCCTCTTAAACATACCTATTTTCCTTGAGAAACACTGAAAATTACAAGCTTCCTCATTCACCGCAAATAAACCGCTGATGGGAGTCCTTAAGTGGCAGTACAAAGAGTTATAAATTGTTTTTTTTTTCACCTTTTCACAATGCCAGGAGGAATATAGCCCCATTACACTCTTGAGGGTCACTTTTAGTGTCTGAAGGTAGTGCTTACACAGACTTTACAACGTGTATCATTATAGCGCGCCATATAAGGAAGCGGCTGGGATGAGAAAGGGAAAGAAAGAGGAGGTCACCAGGGCTGTCAGTTTCAGAGGGAAAGGGAGGACCAAAGATCAGCACTCAATTATCACCACTTAACTGAAGTGAATCTCCCTTCTTATTCGTGCCACCTGTTTTTGAAATCAGCTGTTTGAACCTTTAGCACATCATACAGTAGCCTAATGCGTTCTCTGTGTTTTCTGTCAGCTAGCTCTCACTTTAAACTTCCCTTTTGTGGAGACATTTTAAACCCAAACTATCACACAGAACTCACAAATATCACTCCCCAACCAAACACATATTTATCCTCAATCAGTGATAGACGTATCTCAGTACCAAGACAAAACGGTGATAAACCACCACCGCGACAGTGATTTGTCATTTAGAAGTGATTCGTCTGGTGCTGTCCCATCTCCTGGCTGAGTAAGACATCACATGTCAGCGGTGATTGACAGTTCCCAGTTCTGTCAGTTAGCTGCGGGGGAGCTGCAGGGAAAGATAAGGACATCTATCTGTGTAGTCCCCAATGGCAGGTTGGGGTCACGTGAAGGTCCCCTCCAACCATGATGATATCTGTTTCTAGTAGGTCTGGGTTTACTCCGACTGTAACACCTGTCCTCGGCTGATCTTTCAACCCTACCTGACCCCTAAGACTTATCTGGATCAGTGTGTATGATTGTTGTTGTTAATACAGGATGTGGATAGAGTAAACACCCCAAAGTGAAGCAGACTGAAAAGGCGGTTGCCTGTATCGCTTAATTTTAAGGTATGTTGAGCAAAAACTCAAAAAACATTTTTTAATGTAAATTATGTAGAATCACATAATTCAGTTCTTCCCCTTTTGACGCCTACTCTCTTGCTGTCTTCACCTTCTGCTTCATCCTGCCATGATTAATGATTATCAAACACTAGAAGACCTTGAAAATTCTTTTTTTTAAGACTAACGTCTGACACTACCTCACGTCTAAAGACAATGTGACTTCGTGTGACACATCGAAGATTCTGCAAAGACTGGGGATCTTGCAGGGACACTGTTTGCAAGACCACAACTAGATTCCTTTGAACTTATTTCCCATCCTGTTCCCGGTGGAAAATATAAAATGCTAAACTCCCTTAAAGAAATATGACGTATTGGGGCGTCGGTGGCTTAGTGGTAGAGCAGGCGCCCCATGTACAAGGCTGTTGCCGCAGCGGCCCGGGTTGGACTCCAGCCTGTGGCCCTTTGCTGCATGTCACTCCCCCTCTCTCTCTCTCTCTCCCCCTTTCACACTTGTCTGTCCTATCCATTAAAGGCAAAAATGCCCCAAAAAATATCTTTAAAAAAAAAAAGAAATATGACATATTGACAATTTTTTAAATGTTTGCAAAACACATAATTCTAGAGGCCCAAAAAAGTAAGGTTCACATGTCAACAGTGTTCTTGTCAATTAGGCATCAATAGAATCCATATTTGCTACAAACTTTACATTTTTGGATTAAGTCGCCTTGACTCGCGATTCACCACCCGCCTCCACTGGTTTACTGCGCTATTTCAGTTGGAGGACATCATCAGAATAAGAGACAAACTGTTTTGAAAATAATGATTTCTCATTAAAATAAGCCCCGTGTCCACTGAGCAGTGCAGTACACTTTTCTTTTTTCCATTTCCACTGTGGATGGTACCAATGAAACCGTTTGTAATGTCCCCATTTTTGGTCACCCCTTCTGTTGGGGTCCCTAGCATTTAGATTCGAGAGTTTTACATGCATTAGTAAACTGTAACTATAAAATGAAAGGATGTTTTGCTGCCTCTTGCAGCAGCTGTAGACTGAGCAAAAAATAACTCAAATTCCTGGGCTGACTGCTGGCAACTTTTAAGGCGGAACATTTACTTGTTATGTAACTCAATGTATGAGTTGATGACGTGAATCCATCTGCCCACCTTAAATTTCAACATGACAACTTTGACCATCACTTTAGTTTTTATATGACATACACTTTTAATAATGTCTGGATCTTCAAGTATTCAAAATATATATCAATTTCGACCGGGTTATGTGAACTGCATATATTCTAATCGTTACTTGGAGGGAAAAAAGTGTCATGGAGAGTTGTTCCTGTGGGCTCTGGCAACACTAAACCCCTGAGCTTCCATGAGAAAAACTAAATGCACAAACTCGCCTTTTTTAAAATATCCCACAGACTCTCACTGCAGCCTGTTTTGTTTTGCTCTGAAAATGTTGGCATGCAATCTTGTTCCTTGGATGATAAATGAGGTGCAGACTGATAAAGCAGGAAATATAGTGAGTACTGGATGGAACAGTGAGTGACAACAACCCCGCCCACAGTTAAGAGAACTGTTTGCAGTGGAAACGCTAGGGTCTACGTAGGTACCATGTCTGAAGGGTTACTTTTGGTTCCAAAAGTACCATACTAAAAGTGTTTGGTGGAAACAGAGCTATAAGTGCTGGTTGGTGGATCAGCCAAATACACGGCAAATTAAACACGGACTTTTGTTCACACCATATTTACTGTCTACCCAGTTTGCTGCTTCTTGTTTGGTGCTGGAGAGAGCGCAGATATTCTTCACTATTCAAATAATTTGTAACATGTTTGATTTTGTAGGAACTGCAAGATAAGAAAAAGACTGACAGGCTTGGACCACTTAACACCAAGTGATCAAGATCATGGGAGCGCATACCAACTCAGGTAAAACTGTTTTTTTCTGGCATTGGAAATTAATCTGCGACAGTGAAACCCTTGAAAAGTCATTTGGTGTGAGGCTGGCTTAACATGTATTTACCTGCATGTTGCTGTGTCAAGTCCACAGTGTGGCATCTATTAGTATTTAGTGTCGGTTGTTGCAATGCATGGTAATAAACAGTAAAACCACACTATAAATGTTACTCCTGTCCTTGAAAATTTTAAAGCTATTAAAGGAACACTACACAGATTTTACACATGTTCAGCTTACTTGTCACAGGGAGTAATACTGAGCCTGTGGAAACAGTTAAATGTCTTCTGTGGCTCTGGAGGAAGCTTTCAAAATGAAATGCACTGGCCTGAACCAGACTGCACAATGCCATAAGTGTGTTAGCAGATTTAAGCACCCATTACTTTTATCTCCTCAAATCTCCTTATTTGGCTTTATGCAAAGCAAACGCAGAATCAGGCCTTGCAGGGGGCACCCGAGGGGGGGAGGGGCAAGCCCTGTGCCACTTAACCTTAAAGTACCTTGTATTTAAATCCCTCAACATATGTAGTCTGGCCATAAGATCTGTGTCAGAGTTTGTTTAAATGTGTTTAACCAAGTAGCTCTTTTGTAATGTGATTATCTCGGCATTACCATGTTGACTGCTACAGTAAAGAGGTTTTCCGTTCCCCGTACAGTACGGTTCAGTATATGCTACGTGGAGCCATCTGAGGTCAAATGGGTTTGCCAAAGCATTGATGGGCTTAGAGAAAAACAGGCCAAGTGCTTAAACAGGAAGACATTTTAATTACAGCATAGGTTTCACTGGGCATCTGTCACAATATCAAGAAAATCCTGTCCGATGGACTAAAGGAGGTTGTGTGTGGCCTGTGTTGGCATGTTTGACTGTTTCTTGACAGGAAAGCCCTCTGAGGTCAAACAGGGTACTTAAGTGAACTGATGTGAACTGTTCTTATGTATTAAAGGTAACAAAAGTCACTAGACCACAACCTTGCCATGGAGTTATAGGGTTCAGTCATTTAAAGATGAATTTTTGAAATAGCATTTAAAGCTATTATGTGTAACTTTCAATATAAAAATGTCTAAAAACAAGTAGACCAATGCAATATATTTTTTTGAATTGTGTACTGACATCATCCCAAACATGTTCAACAATTTTCATACCCAGAAAAATCTGCAATTTTTATCAAGGACATGTCCATTTCATTTGGTTGCAGGTCATAGCCCCCATAAATTCACTTTAATCCAGTTTAAGACACATTTTTATGAAACACTTTGTAGATCTTGGTCATTTTTAACAATATCTTTTAACTAGATGAAGGATTTTAGTCATCGGATATCTGGATCTTAAGTTATCAGAGAAATGAGCTAAGCTAAAACTGGTGGCAGCTCTGCTCCAGCCCCTGCTGTGCCGAACAATATTGGAGAAACACTCATTTTTAACATAAAACTGCTTTATTCATTGTTTTTGCCAGTTTAAATCACCAGGTCCATTTGTCTTGGAGAGGAGGAGACCTCTGCAGATAATTCGGCTCCCAGTAAAAACCTTCTGAACATCTTGATCTTAAGTTATCAGAGAAACGAGCTAAGCAAACACTAGCAGCAGCTCTGCTCCAGCCCCTGCTGTGCCGAACAGTATTGGAGAAACACTCATTTTTAACATAAAACTGCTTTATTCATTGTTTTTACCAGTTTAAAAAAACAGGTCCATTTGATTTGGAGAGGAGGAGACCTTTGCAGATAATTCGGCTCCCAGTAAAAACCTTCTGAACGTCTGGATCTTAAGTTATCAGAGAGGAAGAGTTTGACATTGAGTTTTGACATCACACTGCTTTATGCAGCGTTTTTACTGGTTGAAATCACTGGTTTGTTGTCACTGAAGGAATTCTAACTGGGAGAAACTGACTACAGTAACGGCATTGTTCCGTCTTTTGTTATTCATTTGATTAAGAGACCCCTAGCGATAAAGAAGTACGTAAATTATATGTTTAACATTAAAACTCGTGGACAGGATTCTAATATTGCTGCATAGGAAAAAGGTTAAAAAATGGACGAGTAAGGATTGATGCAGACATCTAAAAGCAGCAGCTCCAAATCCATAAATGACCTTGTCTGTGAAAGAAGAGAGGGAAAAATGCAAATAGCAACGGGAAATGACAGAGTGGAACAACAGGACATTTAAAGGAGAAACGAGACAGAAAGAGTCAGGGGGGGAGTAAAGGGTAAGAGAGAAAGCCTTGCTTATTATCTCAATCATCGAGCGGAATAATAGGACAACAAAAAGCCTGAGTGTGCCCAAACCTAGCAGCCCGCCTGCCCGCCAGTCGGGCCTGATGTGGTTAAAAAGAGTTTGGCTAATCGACTAAGCTCTCGCCGTCCCCACCCCAGTGACCCAGAACAGCCATCTTCCTCTCCCCCACGAGACCCCTACAGAGCAAACACTGCAGGGACATTAAACACTCATACACATTTTTAACCATTATCCTAAATGGCAAGGACTGTTCTTTTCTCCTTCCATAAGGTTTGAGCCATTGAATAAACTCAAATGATAATCCATCAATTTATTTCTACTTAGGTTGGTGAATAATGGCGCAATATCAGTCCTGGAAGGAGCATTAGGGAGTACAGATAAGTTCATGAAAAATTGACATCATTTGTTTCAGTAGGGACCTGGATTTTCCTTTAAACCTTTTGCAAAACGAAAAAGAAATCCTAAATATAGTGTGCCAGCTACTTCTTCACACTGCCTGTCTCTTATTTTCTTGCTGCCCCATTTCACCCTCCTACTATGCACTCACACATGGTTATGTGGCAGCAACATGGGCAGCGTGCCAGACCCATTGTTACTGTAAATACTCAGGGGCTAGTGTTTCCCCAGAGGAATATCATTTGAATTGTAGCTATATCTTAACCACCTGTAACATGTGAACTAAGTTTGATCCCTCAAACGTTTCCTGTCCCAGAAGAGAACATAAGGCTCGGTGGTGAAAGGAGGGTAAAATCCCCGTGTGTGGATTTCCTTTAATTACAATACCATTTGCAGTTAATTATGTACAAAGTATTCTAACAGCACAGGTTGCTTGACCTCCTGTGTCCCGAGCTATTTTAAGGGTAAGCAGCAAGATAGGATAGCGAACGAAGACAAAAAAATAACTGAAGCCATGACAATATTGCAAAATAAATGTAAACATACAGGAAAGCAGCCACAGTATTACTATACCAAATTGCTCGAATAAAATAAAAGCTTCAAAGACTGTCTGTACAGTTTGAGGTAACTACCCAATTTTTTCCATTTTATAATACATTTATTCTTACAATCCACCACATTTGAATAGGAAATATTGTACTTTTTAATTTACTACAAAGATTAACCTACCCAACAGTATATTAAGTAGTTAAAATAGTCTCACTTCCACCAGCTACAACATTAAAATGCTGCTCAGACATTAAAGCATCAATAATATCCATAAAATAATATTATATTTATGATAATACAGGCTGTTCTCATGCATTGTTCATATGTATACAAACAATGTAATGTACCAAAATTGTATGCATCCCACATGATCATGAGCCAGTACTTGGTGTATAACCTATGAATTTGTGAAGGCTGCGATCACGTTACCAGTGCGCCGATGGGAGTAAGGATGGAAATATTCTGGTGGATGAGTCACAAACACGGTACTCTCTTGCAGGACACAGATGTTCGGAACTGTGTGAAATCAAGTGAGTCATTTTAAGATACGTCGTCACCATGTTTTTTGTTTTCCTAAACCTGAGCCATTGAGCTTAACGAAAGAGTGTGGAACTTGAGCTCAAGTGTCTAAATTAATTTGAAGGGCGCTAATTTTTTAGATACCAAATGAATCGTTGTATGAGGATACATTGAAAGATAAGACACCTACATAGGTAATTTTTCAGCATGACAGGTATTTTTACATTGTGGTATTGCTGCTTCTACTTAAAGGTACCCTGTTGAGTTTTTGACCACTAATGGTGCTATAGAGCAATGTTTTATGAGTGAACCTCTGTTTTGTGTTTATTATGTATGCATGTGAGCGTAGGGTACTTGATACACATTCCTGTTACTATTCCAAAGCATTCCACTGTTTGACATTTGGAGAAAATAATGTGCAAAAAAAGACATAGCTATGCGCATTTCCAAAACTAGACCCTATCCACTGGAGTCATCATTTGTTGGAACTTTTCGTAACCATGGAGAAAAATAAAGCTTAATCCGATTGGAGAAAAATAGAACTCTGTCCCATTTTATGTTATTCATACATATTTGTAGCACTTATATTTAATCCGCATGTGCTGCTATTGTTTAGGCCTACCTGAATTTTTGTATATTGTGTTTTTTATCATTCAAAGAAATACATTACTCGATAAATTGAGATAAATATGTAAAAATAAATAAATAGAAATAAAACTTACCTGTAAGCTTCTTTCTTCTTTCTTTTCTTTTCTCTTTCTAGAGACTAGAGAAGAATATTTTATCCTAAATACAATGTAACCTTTAAGATGTGAACGTTTGTATGACAGTAGGCAACAATACAGCGTTGTACATCATCAGTAAAGGCCTGAACATACTCGGGCGGAACGTACGCGGAACGGACTCTGCGAGGAATGTCCGCAGTCATTTGGGCTTCCATAGTCGAGCGCACTTCCGCGTTGTAGTTTCCTGTGAAAAATCCCCGCGGTGTGAAAAATACATGCCGAGCAGTCACTGTTACGCGGAGCGGAGTCCGCACGGTCGTAAAATCTGAGCTTTGCGCACACAGGGCTTGCGGACGTCCGCTTTGAGTCCGCGCAAACCTCCGCAGAGTCCGTTCTATGTACGTTCCGCCCGAGTATGTTCGGGCCTTAAGGCAGCATCGATGCAGACTCACTGTGGGAGGGTTTTATAACTCACTTCCACTCCTCACTAGTTGCTCTGGCATGGCACTCAATGTAGCGGACCCTCCACATGAACAAGGAAACAGAGTGAGAGTGGGTAGGGAGAGGGCGTAGGGGGTGGTTTGGGAAAGGCCAACAATTTAAAGGAGCTGCAAACGACAGTCAGAACATATCTGTGATTCATCGTCTGATTTACGTTGTCTGCACACAGTTCTCAACATGGAGGGGGCTGAGGCGGCAGCTAACAAACAGCTAACAGTGCTAACAACAGCAACAGTGCTGACAGAGGTGACGGTGTTAACCTATAGGGGTAACTGGATGGTGGGCGCTAAGATTCCACAATGACACTATGGGTCAGAACAGCATTATCAGAGCGTCAGCAATTAGCTAGCCAATGGGAAACACACACAGGGACACACTTTCACTAACATGCTCGCGCTGCTTGACTGTCTACTGAATCAGTACATAGTGGAATCTTAGATTACAGCACATACAGAGAAACCTTGACTCCATTCTCTTGTCTGGACTACTCCACTTTATCTTTACATCACAAATAGTTGCTCCCTGCTATATTAATGCTCTGAGAGGTGTATTCAGCTCCTTTCAAGATATTAAAAAAAACTGACTTTGATGCCTTTAAGTGAAACTTGTTCTTCCACCGGCTACACGTCAGGTGAAACGGTTAGTTCTTTCCAAGTGGTGCTTACTTAAAAGGTCTACCAGGCAGCTAAGAAAACAATGGCCCACTTTTGTCAGATGCTCCTCCAATTCTCTATTGGCTCGACGGAGGGAGCAAGTTGGCGTGCTGACTTCCTGTGTGTGGGTGTGTGAGAGTGTGTGCACATACAAGTTTGTAATAGCGAGGTGATTGTTAATT
The DNA here is from genome assembly GCF_011397635.1 of Epinephelus fuscoguttatus. NCBI lineage: Eukaryota > Metazoa > Chordata > Actinopteri > Perciformes > Serranidae > Epinephelus > Epinephelus fuscoguttatus. The sequence continues at coordinate 16,514,016 of NC_064765.1, read as the reverse complement.
TACATCCGTTCATTGCCATCTCCTGGTTTTAATTCCGCCATTAGAGCATTAAAGGCGCTGCTGGCAGAGGCCCCATTACTCTGTTATGGGGGGATGTTGGAATGAAACAGTGTTATTATATAAATACCATTGCACTTTTGACTCCAGGAAGCTACTTCCTGAGGTGTAACCCTTAGTCATTCAGGGACCTGATTTACAGTAACTAGCCAGGGGTGGACGTGCTTCTCTAACACTTTATTTCACCCCTCTGCGCGCCTTCCCTCCTTTCTCTCCTTCTCCTTCCCACCCTTCACAGACACCCAGGTTTCTCATCTAATTTTAGGACTGGAAATCTCACTCTTTGACATGTCCTGGGGTTGATTTTCACCTCGACCACCGGCACAGCTGTCCGTCCATGTGACGTCCAGAGGCGAGATGTTCTGCTTTATTAAAAAGTGTGAATATAAAAAAAAGCAGAGAGGGAAAGAGAGTGAGACACGCACACATGAAACGAGGTACAATGGCAGACACTGTTAACATACATCTGTCCAATTTGTACATGCAGAGATGCAGGCTCGCAGTAGCCGGGGCCTAGGTGTGTTTGTTTGAATTATAACTGGCCATCATGCATGTTGTGTAGTGTACAAATCCATAGAAGAAAGGGTGCTGTTGCGGATCTATTCATCTGACAAACTTCTCAGGCAATTTGAGGTAAAAGACAATAACAATTTACATGACACAGAGGGAGAGAGGGGAGGAAAAAAAGATGCAAACTCCCTGCCAATCAAACTTGCTTTTGTGTACACCACAGCAGATAAAAAAGAACCTGACTTTGGAATCAAAAGATTAAAACAAAAGCTCCCTTGTCGAGTGTCTGTAATAGCACCAACTCTCTGGCTACTGATTATATAGAAAACAACTGCAATTACATTTCTGAGCTCACAAGAGAGAGGCGAAGAGGCAAAACCAGGCCCAGGAGAGATGATTAATAATTAAATTTTTTATTCAAACGCAGCCAATGCGCTGACAGCCACACCGTCTCACTGGTTCCCTCATCAGCCAAATGCAAAGCATGGCCACCAGGAGAAGGGAGGGGGGGAAAAAAATAAAGTGGCTGTTTTTCTGGCACAAAAAAACACATACGCATCCTACTCCTTTTCTTCTCGTCTCACATTTGATGAGAGAGCAACAGTGGCGTTTTAATTTAAATGTGAAAATCCCAGTTCTCTGAAAGAGAATGATGCTATTTCCCCCCTAGTGAGTCTTTGGAGAAATCCTCAGCTCCCCTGTGCCTCTGTAACTCCTAATTTATTTCAAGAGTGTGTGTGATTAGAAAAACCCTCCTAAATTACTGTATCGCGCAAAACGGTATAATTAAATTAATATTGGATGTAATAATTACTTTGTGGATTCTCATTTTTCATACACACAGCTGCTTTGTTGCCTGAACCATTAGCATTTGTCTGCTGCAATTAACAAAGGCTCTAATGAGATTTCTTCGTATGTGTGTATGTGAGCGTGACTTTATGGGGGCCTTGTTTGAATATGTGTGTGTGTGTGCGCGCACATGTGAATGCTTATGCATGCAGATTTGACTGTGGGTTAGCAGGCGCGCGCCCCGCACTTACAAATATATAACAGCTCTGCATTTCCTGACACGTTAAAAGGGTTTTGTCATGGCGGGGTTTTTTACGAGTATCTTCGGACAGAGTAATTTAGCTTCAATGAGAACATGAACTTTAAAGAAAAGGTGGAAAAGTTCCCACTTCTTAATGACTAAAGGTTGAGGAATCTCAGTGGTGCCAAGAAAGGTACATTACTCTCAATCTCAACTGTAATGTATTCCACTACTTGTGAAAAATAGCTACATTTGTCTAATGCATGTCACCGAACTGACTTAATTCTGAATGATGATCCTGTCCACCGATTTCATTCACATTCTCACGCTTCGCAAGGACATGAGTCATTTCCTTTCAACTTTTATAGTTACAATTTTCGATGCACGGTTACTTGTACAAAGAGTTGGATGTTTAGGCTCGGGAAAGGGGAATCCAAATCAGACTGCTTTCCGAGTTTGACGTCGGCAACAAATAAATTCCATTACATTAATAAAGTGGCTAAATATGTCAGGTAGTCAATAACTGTCACATGCTGTTGGCAGGTTTGGGACCCGCTCAACCTCCTCCAGTGGTCTTTGAGATAACCCTGTCCATTTGCAATGACTGCAGTGTGTGTCACAGTCGTCTCTGCGTATTCTGACTGACAGGTGAACCTCTCTTTTCTTCAAACAGGACAACAGTCTCCTTCCCTCTCTGTGTCTGTCTCCCTCTCCTCTTCTGTCTACGACACTTCTGTGCCAGTACTGTCACTGCAGATGAAAATGTCCCCTAGTTATCTGCCTGCGTAATTGCTGTCTTGTTTGGTTAGGAGATTAGAGGGCTGAAACTCTTTGTGTGGTCTTGCAGATTGAACAAACAGGCACCAGTAAGGAACCTCTGTCCAAAAACCACAAGGCAGACTCTTGTCTGTGTGATGATAGCGAGCCAGATGGACTGGCGCAGGTGATAATTGTGGAGGTTGGCGTGTTGATGGGCCATGTTGAGATTTGACGATGTAGCCTCATTTGAAAGCCATTCGGCTCTGTGCTGTTACGTCTCCAGATATGAGAGCTGAAGTTTCTCTCTGCTCATGGATACATCACACTTAATGACTTAGAGTTTTTTTCCTATAGCAGTGTCTGTGTAGTTACACTTGTCAGAACTCTTTTGAGTTCTCACTAGGGGTGGGCGATATATCGACTTTACTCAATATATCGTGGCTTGTTCCACCTGTGATGTATAAATGGCTATATCACATGGAGTTAACCGTCATGTCAGTAGGCTTGCTTTAGCATTTGGCTTTCTCCCTCTGTCAGACACAATATGAAAATGAAAAGACTTGCAATCATGATAACATTACATATGCATCCAGACCATTCTCTCTTGGGTGATAGTGTTTGAGCAGGCAAGGTGTGTGTTTTTGTATCTGCAGGGCTCCAGACTGCGACCATTTTGTTGCATTTTTGCAACCATGGAGCACCAGTACAACTTGCACATTTTAAAAATGAACTGAAGCGCTGTTAGTTTGTTTCCTGCTCACAGTGTATGAATCCGCACGTTTAACAGCATCACTGTGACAGTTTAACTTTCTGCTAACTGCTAACAGCTAACTGCTGACCAGAAGCTTATAGGTCACAACAAACATGTAAACACTTCCAGTCCGAGACGACCAGAGTGCTTCAGAATAAAAGCACCAGTGGTACTTTATTAAATTCAATTGTAACATTATTTTAACTTTATCAAAACAGTTCTTTATTTAATTCTATTGTAACAGTACCTTTTTTTTTACTTTATTAAAACAGTACTTTATGAAGCTTTTTTGTAACATTACATTAATATGAAAACAGTTATTTAAATTTATTGTGACAGTATTATATTTAACTTTATTAGAACAGTATTTTCTTTAACTTTATTGTAACAGTACTTTAACTTTATTGTAAAATTACTTTAACTTTAATAAAACAGTTCCTTATTTGTCTTTATTGTGACAGTTTTTTATTTAACTTTATTGTAACAGTACTTTGTTTAACTTAATTGTAACATTTTTTTTTAACTTTATTGTACTTTATTTAACATTATTGTAACATTACTTCAATTAACTATATCATACCAGTTATATATTTAACTTTATTGCAACAGTACTTTATTTACCTTTATTATAACAGTACTTTGTTTAACTTTGTTATAATATTACTTTCTTTAACTTTATTGTAACATTACTTTAACTTGATTAAAGCAGTTCTTTATTTAACTTTATTATAACAGTACTTTATTTAAATTCATTATAACATTATTTCAATTAATTTTACTGTAACAGCACTTTTTAAACTTTGTTATATCACAGTAGCTATTTTAATAAACGTTACTGTACCTGCAGTTTATTTATTAGTTTAGTATTTTTACTAGTCTACAGTAGTTTGGAGATTCCAAAATATCAAGATATATATTGTGTATCGCGATATAACCTAAAATATCGCAATATTATTTTATATCGCCCAGCCCTAGTTCTCACAATCTGTGGCTATTAGCCAGCTGGCTTTCTCTTTAGTGTACTGTATACAACTGCTGCACCTCTCCGAGTGGTGAAGTCTGGTTCGGTCCTCTGTGTGCTGTCGCTAGTCAGAAGTGACAGCCTTTATTTCAGCAGCCTGCACTTTTCCTCCCTGTCTCTGAGGGTGGTATCCCGTCAACAGCACAGCCTCAGCCTCAGCCGCGTACAATACTACGCTCCTCACTATTAAGGCAAAATCTCCATCCCAAGCCCTCCCATCTCCTTTGGCCCTGCATGCTTTTATTTCCCCTCTTCTTGCTCCTTTTTTCACTTTCTCTTTCTGCTGTCCTCCATTCCGTTGAAAAGCGGAGAGAGAGAACGTCAGGCTCCTCTTGTCACGGTGGTTCCAATCAGTGGGGCAAAGCTCAGGGATCATGTTTGATACTGTCAGATGGCCTGGAAAATTAAAAACCCAATTAAAGTGGCAGTCCAGAGGTCAGCTCTTCTGCATATCAAAAGCTCTCCTCTGGCTATTCTACACAAATTATATCCGTTAACAGCTCACTTTGCTTAGGCTGCACCAGCACAGCACTTAGGGAGTAATAAGTGCTTTCCCCTCTCCCTGTTCCATTTCAAATGTAAACCTTTGCGCCTGCTCAGCCAGAGGAAATAGAGACGAACAAATCATTACCAAATAATTTTTCGTTGTTTCTTTCTTTGAGCAAGATGCAAAGCTCTGTCAGGAGTGTGTTATTAATGTAACAGGCGAAAGAGAAATACAACCAGTTTATTTTTAGATATGTTGCCACCTAACTCTTTTTCTCCTCTTTCTCCTTTGTCCACACATGACATGCTACATTTCTGCTCGTATTTATCTTTCTGCTTTTTGAGAAATAGCCACCGACCGAGCCCCCCCATTCCTCTCTCACTTTCTCTATCTCCCTCGTTCTTTTGTGTTCTCTGTTTTACCCACGATTCATTAATTCCTGTACAGTGGTAGGGGAAAGGACAGAGAGAAATGGCCAACCAAGCTTAATGGCATGCGTCTCGGGCCAGGCCATTAATATTCAGCTTAATGTTTCTGATAACAGGGCTGGGGGCCATGAGGAGCCGCTGGCCCAGACAGCCTTATTAAGCAGCTGAAGTGGAATGATGCTCGCTCACGTCAGGGATCAAATGCAAGAGTAAACACATATGCACGCACGCGCACACACACACACACACACACACACACACACACACCCACTCACAGTCAAGACAATTGTCTTCGGGACTTCAGACAGCATCAGGATCTTCCCACTAAATCGCTCCCACCATCCACCCTCTCTTTATCTGTGTGCCAGTAGCAGCCTCAAAGCTTTGGTTAGTTGCAGTAGCTGTTTGTAAATGCACCACGCCGTCATGTGATGATGTTCTAGTTCCTTGTCACAGGTTGGTCAGCATAAATGAATATATAGCCTCAATAGCTTGACATTTCTCTTTTTTGTTATCTCAGATTTTCTTTTCTTCCCCCTCCTTTTCTCTTTTTCTACAGCAAGCCACAAGTCCTCTGCGTTGGGTCTTTTAGCTCCATCTCATTTACATTTAATGACATGATAATACACATTAGCAGACTATTTCAAATAATTACAGCCTTTCAATCGCTTTTTACCCTCACCTCTCTCCCCCAAATGTTCTTCTACATCCTACATGCTCTGTTCACGCTTTTTTTCCTCTCTAAACTTTCATATTTTTAATGGCAATAATAGAAAATGCTTTTCCTCAGAAACAATGTATAATAATATGGCACAGGGACAGGGGGAAAGAAAAGATTGAGCAATTTTCGAAACGGTGCAGGGCGGAGGGGTGAATAGGACATTAAGTTCTTTTTTCTGGTAGTGGTGGTGGTGTTTTTTTTTTTTTTTTTTTTCCCTTTTCCCTGTCATGCTGACGGGGTCTTACGTTAAAGCTAACAGCGGCCGGGCAGACAGGAAGGTGACAGCTCTCCTGTCAGGTCAGCCATGGCCGATGGTGAATAAGAGCAGCTGTAATTCTCCCTTAAGTTCAAAGAATCCATTCAGAAAACCCGTCGTATTATGTTCCCTCATACTTTTTCTTGTTATATGACGAAGTCAGACATGCTGTAGACAATTTAAGATGGAGCAGGGGAGAGGAGTTGAGAGGCGTATCTGATGAGATGTTGAGAGGTAGGTACAAAATAAGAATTGGGAATTGGCAAAGTCCTCAGAAAATCAAGGAATAATTGTGGTGTGTTACAACTTTGGTCTTACCTTTATAATTTTGACCATCATTTCTATCAATAATAATCTGGGAACATGGCTTCACAACAAAGTCTGATGGGCGAAACAACGACAAGCCAACAGTTTAGCCAACACTGGCATATACCGAGATAACTGAAACATTAACACAGGGTCACATCCTGGAAAATTTATTTCATATTTTCGTTTGAGCACCAAAACAACAAAAATAAGATCCAATGTAATAATCCTGAGCTTAATCTCTCATATTTTATCTTTATCTCCTTCTCCTCTTCCCAAAATGTCCAGTGTTTTCCAGGATAAAGGCTAAAACATCATCATTCTTGGCTCCGGAAACCACTCCAGAATCTATTTAGCCATGTGCATGGGGGCCTTATCAATTTTGGAAACATAATGAGAGAACAGTGTTGGCACCCAGTGGTCCCTCCTGTCCTGTAAAATGGCTTCATATTCCTTTTGCAGTTATGGTACCCTGCAGAGTGATCACTAGACCTAATGACTCTGAAAAGTTGGCTGACCAGACGGTTCCAGTCTTAGACCTTGTTAAACAGATGCCAACAGGCGATGTGGGGCTGACCCATTTGAATGTAGGCAAAGGTGTGAAAGATGTCTCATCATCAAGGCATATTACTTTCTCTATGGCCCCAGGTGTTTATGTGCCAATGCATGTAATATACCGGCTAATGGCTTTAGCTGCAGGTGGTTTCAGGCCATGCTATTTGTTTCTGTTTAGCATGTGGTGTTGTGGTTTGTGAGAATGCTGCTCCTGTCACAGTCAAGTCATCTGGCAGTTTTTGTGAGTGACACATCAGCAATTTAGGCATCGACTGTTTTCAGTCTTGTGTTGCTTTTAAAACTTGCTATCAAAGTGGTGATTGTCAGACGTTCTCAAGAGTTGACACATCAGTAACTGACATTTAAGGGTTCTTTCAGACCTTGAGTTGTCTTGCTTTGGTCCGAATCAGAGACTAATTTTGTAAAAAAAAAAAAAAAGTTGCATAATTGCCTAGAGCTGGTTTGTGTTTTCATGGCAGCATTTACAGGCGGACCATATCAAATGCCTTGCATGAGAAAGCTGCTCTTGATTGGTCAGAATTTCCATGTGGGAAAAATCCAGGAAGTAAACAAAATGTTGAAGAAGAGTACACTTGCAAGATAAATGTGACACTTTCTAATGTCTCAATGGAGGGACAACTACGCAGGTTGATTTTAGCGCTGCTCATCGTGGACTATATTGCTGTCATTGTTCATTTTAGTCAAACCATACAGTTTGAAAACGAGGCGCGGCTCCAACTAGAAAACAATGTTTTGATGCATTGGATGTGCTGAATGTGCATATTAAGGCAGTACAGGAGGAGGTGCACATTAATAATCCTCCAGGACTGTAACATGCTCATGTTTAACCCAAACAATGTGTCATGTGACTGCAGTTGGTTCAGATCAAGGTCAGAACACGTTCTCAAATGAACCACACCAGAGTTTGTTGTAACGGGACTCAGACCACCTCTTCAAGAAGGTCTTGGTCTGGTTGTTTGGGTGCGCACCTGAGTGCGATTGCTGTGTTCACACCTGCCCAAATGAACCAAACGTAGGGGGCAAACAAACTTGAGTTCAATTGAACTGAACCAAACAGGGCAGGTGTGAAAGCACCCCAAGCTAACATGGGCCAACTGTGAATCGGCTTTTCTGCTTAAAATTGTCCATGTTTCCAAATGGTTCTGGTAATCCATGGTTTCTGGTTGTGGGGTGAATTAACTGTAGTTTTGGGTATAGCTGTTTCTGTTCTGCTGAACTGTTCAAGAACACTAGACACTGGTAGAGGACTTTTTACAAGTTGCCAAACCAATGTTGACTTTATATCCACAGCCTTTACTCATATAATGATCCCATTATTTTGTCCACTGCTTTGTTTCAGAGGCTCCTGTTGTAGAAACTATTCAATCAATGAAGGATTTCTAAAGTATGAAGTCCAAACAAAGAGAAAATTAGAACGTGGAACATTGTAATTCTTTATTATGTACCTAAGTCACTTCATATGTACATTTTCTTATGAGCCTATGACAAACACACTGAATGTTATCTTTGCATTAGCACGTGCTTACGTATGAATACATTAGCATGTATATGCACATGCATGCATCCTGGTCTTGGTTGAGGAAACGGGACTTGTAAATGAAATCAAGGTTTCTTTGGGGTGTCTTTTTTTCCTCCCATAATATTGTGTGAAAGAATTAGCCATGTGGAAGAGTAAGCAGAGCTCCCTCGTGGTGCATGTATGAATCTATTCCTTGCAGTTGCACTGTACCGGTCAAACAAATTAAATTACCACACCAGTATGTAAGTAATTTTATGTAAATTATGGTGTTAATGTTCTGCGTCGTGCTGTTGATGATTGGCTGGTGCGTTCCTCCTCTGGTGGCTCTCGTCTGCGGGCCCCGGCAGTCACCGGCTGGAAATGAACATGTACATTTGCCAAGAACAGTCGACAGTCTGCCCTAATTTTTTCTTCTTCTTCTTTCTCTACTGTCTGTACATTCACAAGGATTTAACATATCTTAGTTGGCTTGAGGCTAGAGAAGCAGTGAGACTTTGTGAGAATAGTGAAGAGGGTGGTTAAGATGCACAGGCCTATTGCTGTCAGTACAGATATATCTACATTTAGGATTTTTTTGGCCAGGAGGAACACTTGTGTTGAAGCTCAGTGCAGCATCCATTATGCTGTGGGTATTATTAGACAATAAATATTGCTGATGCATTACAAGGTAAAGCAATATGTCTTCATTTCGTATGTTTCCAAGGCATTGTTTAGTCCAACTTTCAAGCCAGGAATGTCGCAATTAGAAAACCCATTTATGGACTTCCAGACTCAGTTACACCTCAGCTCATATCAACCTCCATCTTCTCTCTCCCTCACCAAAAGTCTCTGCTGGCAATGGCATCCTCCCTCCCTCACGTTTCCCTCCTCTGCCTGCTACAATTTATAGAGCCACAGAGGAGTGCAGGATTTACGCTGGGATTTTTGTTTCAGCCATCTATGGAATTAAGAAGTCTATCCTTGCATTTCATTAAATCCTGCCTAATGAGATGACTGTCTCTCCCCAAAGAGCAGATGATAAAGTACCCTATGCCATGGTGCATAAATTAGTATGGTGAGGTTAAATGCTGGAACTGACTCGTGTTTCACAAGAGGACCCTATCCAGCAGTTAAATCAACTTGCATAAATACTGCCAACTGCGGGCTGAATTCAGCTGCCTACTTAGAGCCTGCATCCAAAACCAATGGATCATTTGTTGGATCGTGATGAAATCAAAAGGCGAAAGAGTGAAGTTAAGGAGAACTTGACAACTTTGTTGACTGCACCTGCTCACACATTCAAATGTGGTGTTGTGATTTAAGTTGTATTGTACAAATTAGGGCTGGGTGATTAATCAAATTTTATTTTCAATGACAACTTTGCCTTCTAACAACTTCGAAAACAAGATAATCGAGATAAAACGATAATTGGGCTGCATTCCATTTCACAGTGTTTTGTCTTGTGCTATAAATCCACCACTTTCCTTTACAGGAGTTTGCTCAATTGTGCCAACTTGGTGACTTTCAAGCTAGATTTGGCGACTTCAGACCCTCTTGGTCAAGGGTGTTGCTTTTGATTTAACACTGAGGGGTGAGGACAAATGAAATGGAAAGATTGAGGGTCCTCTGTCAGAAAATTTGGGCATCAAACACTTAACATGCCAATATTTGCCTTTTCTGCGCCAATTTATGGTGTACATGTCTTTAATTTTGTCAAAATAGAAGCTCGGAGCTACTTAAATGTTTTTGTTTGGGGGGCAATATGCACATGTTCTAAATAAAAGCGACCGTTTGCAAATTTAGCGACTTCTTTAAACCATCAGGGAAAAATCAAGAAATGTATTCAACTATATTACATTTTAATTAATTCCCATGAATTCTTCTTGAAGCAATTGCAGTATGTGGCGCTTCTCTATTTTAATTTATTTTATTTCATTTTATTATTATTTTTTGATTTTTTTTTTACATTTTTTTTTTAAAATTTCTTTAATAATTAATAGTAGAACATTTTAATTGAAATCATTTCGTCAACTATATTTAACATTTAAGAATATCCACTTTTAAAAAGACAATTTTTTTTGAAGCTCAATAAATCCATGATGTTTCCAAATGCAATGAGTAAATGTGTTTAATAATTACAATCCCAGCACTGACCAAAATAATCATGCATAGGACTTTTGCCATAATCAAGCCCTAGTACAAATTCTCCATTGCAAGTAAAAGGCCTTCATTTAAAATCTAAGTCTTAATCTAGTAACTACTCTTTAAAGCTGTGTAATTAAATATAGCAAAAGTAAAATACACCATTTTTCCCATTGAAATGCACGGAAATATAAGTATGTAGAATAAAAGTAAATGTACTTATTTCCATTCCACCACTGCAGGCTGTGTGAGCCTCTTCTTGTACTGACCCTCTCTGTGTTACTTGAACAATAGGTTAAAATATTCAGTCATAATCTATTTATTGCATTCATAATCTCGTCTGCAAGTTCTGTGGCTGTGTGTTTGAGAATAAACAATGAGCAGTGATAAACAGTTTGATATATATTTCAGCCAAAACTATATTACTATAATGATGTGCCCCACATGGCTCTTGCACTTTGAAGGAGGCATTTCCGATGTATTAGTGTAATTACCAGTGATGAGAAAGCGAACCAAATTTCCTTTCATGAGTTCATCTGAGCCGCGGATACACCACACAGGCACACACACACACACGCACACACGCACACACACACACGCACACACACACACTCATTCATGCACAGAGTGAGAGACAAAGGAGGAAAAGAGAGAAATTGAGGGAGAGACAGACAGAGGAATCATCAAGAACTCAAGAGTGGGGTTCATGCCTGATTTGATCATCACCTCTAATTGGAAGATAATTTTCATAAAGCCTTTCAAATAGCTGACAGCTTCTGTCCTCCATTTCTGTCTATCCCTACAACTCTTTTGCCATATTTTTCCATGTTTTAAAAGATGCCCTCGGCAGAACGGGAGCGATCGGAGGGGATGCTGGGAGTTTGCTGATATTTCAGGTATTTTAAGCTTTTGGGTCCACATGGGTGTAATGGACTTATTCTCAAGCAGTTCTTGTCTCTCTAATTAGTGGTCCCCCCTCGAGCCGTAACAAGGGCACTGACGAGAGAGGCTTTTTCCCAATGATAATGTGAATGGATACCTGCAGGGGGAGATTTCTGCACTGTTCCTCATCCTGTCAGCCACTCTGGGTAACACAGGGGCTTAATGAACCTGAAAACAAGACACTGTGTGTGGTGAGGGTTGTGTGTGTGTGTGTGTGTGTGTGTGTGTGTGTGTGTGTGTGTGTGCGCGTGCGTGCGTACATCCAGACGGGGAGCTGTACAGTACCACAGAGCCGGCTGTGGTGTATTTTAAACAATACAGTGCATCTCTGCTGAGAAATGGGCTCTCCGTGTTATGATGATGAAGTCAATTATTTGTCCGCGTGTTTACGATTTCACAGAGTACGTCAGCTGTAAAGGTGAAACAGGCATCGGCTCCTCGCCACATTCACAGAGGCACAGTTTACCTTGTGTGAGAGTGCAGGAATCCGAGTCAAACCACACGTGGAGCACAGGAGCTGCCGAACATGTAATGTGATATGTATGTCCTGCCTGTGAGACGGTTTGACTGATAAGTTGACACCGCCGAGATGCATATCTAGGATGCATGCAATGTCACAAATGTCACGTATGATCGATCGAACGCCACACTGTCTGAGTGAGAGGTTATTGCTCTCCATATACAGCCCGGGGGGGTGGGAACGGGACAGAACGCCCGGTCAGCACATGGTCACATTTTGGACGCACCATTTTCCCCCCACCTCCCTCCCCCTCCTGAGTGGGTAATGAGCTGAGTTGTTGTTGGTGGAGCACACGTCACTCCATGTGACATTAGACTCACTCGGTGCTGCCAGAGCTTACCCCGTGCTTTATCTTGGACACTGGGCCCTTCCAATGAGGGGCTGCAACTACCTTCTCAAGCTCGCTGACATTGAATGATGTGTTTGTTTATTATTGCTGATAGGTGTCATGTTAGACATGCATTAAGTCCTTGCAAAGTGAGCCATGCAGTTTTTTTTTCCTGCGGTAATAGTGCTGTGGACCAAAGCGGGAAAGCACTTGCTTGAGGACGAAGTGATGGGGAAAGTCTAGGACAGACTAAGCAGAGTTAAAAAAAAAAAAACTGGAGGGAATAAAGTATAAACAGGAGAAATGTGGACAGGTTGTATGTGAGGAACGCAGAAAGACAAAGAGACAGAAAAGCCGAGACAGAACGAGGGAAAGACTGAGAGACAGAGATGGAGGAAGGGAGCCACAGATGTGGCGGGGCCTCGGGCGATACAAGTCATTATGGTGTAAACTGCTCCAGTGGTGATGTTGTGGGGAGAGCAGAGAGGTCACCAGCTCAAGCAATACATGCAGGCATACACATAAGTAGACGCGCGCACACAGGAGGAAATTGAGAGAACATCTGGATATGTGCCACCTGCCTAGAGGAAGTCATCTAGTTTACACGCAGTACAGGAGGGGGGTTTGTCCCTTCCTGGATGTGCAACCTTCATGCTAGCCTGCACCACTGGGAGAGGATGGAGGACAAAGTGGAGAGTGAAGAGCGTGCAAACCAAATGACACACTTTACAGGGATTAAGTGTTAAAGTAAACACGGATATCGTGAGTTGGGACAGGAAATGGAGAGAAATACACACCGCCGTCTCCTCTGAGGACCCCTATCATGTCACTGCAGTTGCTTGTTTTACTCAGCTGCAAGGCCCTGGTCCGAGGTGTGGGGTGGATGCTTACCGACAGGGGTTTTAGCCACAGCAAACCAATCCACAGGCGTTAAATTGAGGAAAATAAAGAGATGTTAGAGTTTAAAAAAGATCAAATGTAATTAAAAAAATTTACAGTTGTTATTTTTTTTAGGCGTTTTGCTTCCTAGTCGTAAAAGCAAGAAATGCACGACAGAATGGAGGGAAAATTCAGCGCTAAGTATTGACCATCTGGCTCCAGCCCAAGCTAGCGTGCCACAAAACAATTGCATTCATTAGGTTAATTTATCATGGTGGTAAGCTCAATTTACTTTTGCTTGTGCGAGCGTGGCTCATTAAGATTCAGTCTGCCGTTTCCTCAGGCCGTCTTGTGATCATTCACACAGGGTTAACGCATTTTGGACCAGATAGGAAGCACTCCGGGGTTATCTGCCAGACCTAAACTGTTTAAATAAAGGCAGCAAAAGAAGAGGTGGAGAGGGGGATTACGGTGGCAAATGAGAGAATGAGAAAGGGATGGGGAGGAGGTGGGGGGGGGGGAGTGTCAGCGGAGGAGTGATCTGAAGAAGAATGCCGTTGAAGAGAAGTGGGGAGAAAGAAAGGCTCGGCTCTCAGTTGACAGAATGGATGTTGCGGGCCGTGGTGGAAGAGCAATGGAGAAAGAGCGAGGGAAGGGAGGCACGTGACTAAATGTATTCTGATAACTGAACAGCAGATGTCTCGCATGGAGCTCCTTTGTTGCCTGAACAGCAGGACCCTGCACTTCAGTGGGCTCACTTCACACCGCATTCATTTGCCTGCCAGCTGCCAATTTAGGGTAGAGAGAGTGAAAAAGAAGGAGAAAGAGAGGGAGAGAGAGAGACAGAGGAGGGAGGGAGGCTCACACCAGTCCGTCCCTCCCCTCCCTCGGCATGTCTTGCAGAGAGGCTGCCATTCCGTTCTCTCTTTCCCCCGGTGGCCTGTACAATTAGTGATCTGCATAACCACCCACACCTCCACGCACCGCTCTCGCAGAGCAGAGGGGGAGCTGCCTTTGTCTTTTGGCTGCTGTACAATGAGTCGCTTTAGACTTGGCTGGAAGCCAGGAGCCGTGGCACAAAACTGCATGTTCTTGATGGATGACGAATACTCCCGGAGTCTTGTTTCCTCCGCAGCCGATATGGCAGGTCAGAGATGAAGTGCAGCGGCGGCCGTCAGCGCAGGCCTTTCGTTAAAACACCTCCTAAACTGTAAAAAGGGAGAAGTTGCTGGAATCGCGAACACTTATTATCCTCCCAGGTACCTTTTGCTCGATGGAAGCACGCTCTCGTTAAGCCCACAAAGCCCACAGTTCATTAACGCCTGGGCGAAAACAAATTCACACCCCTCCGCTAAGTGATGCGGGCCGAGGCGTGATGGCATCGAGGCTTCGGCTGTGTGTGAGGCGAGACTTGGGTGACTAAAACCACAACTTCACAGCTCACCTGATGCTCGTGACCTCTCTGAGAACCAAATCACATCTCACTTTGTGCTTCACATCCTCCACCTTCTAAGCACGAGAAAGAGTGTGAAGTTCCTCTTTAGCTAATATAATTGGTTTTGAGCACACTTCTTATGTAATATCAGAGGTAAACTTAAGGCTAAGGCTTTATTTTCCTTTAAACTCCTTTGGCGTGACTTTCTTCCGTATTGCACAGCAGCAGCATGAACTTCTGCTCTGTTTGACTTTCACCATGTTATTATCTTAATTGTGAAGGCCATTCAGTGACGTGGGTGCTATGGTGGTTTGTAGGGATTGCTAGCCCCATTATTAAAGCTTGCATGGTGCGTCGTATGGGAGATAATGCGCGTATTGATCGACGACCACCAGCTCATCTAAATTGTGCTCACTTGTTACAGTACAAAAGGCAGCAAGAGCAGATCCCTCTCATCACCCTCCCCAATGTCAATTCGCAGGACGAGCAATGGAACGAGCATTATCCCCACTTCCTGAGTTGGAGAGGGGGGGGGGATGATAAAAACTTTTTGATTAAGGGAAGGGAATGTTCTATTTCATTCTGATTCGGGAAGCAGGAGAAAGAGCGGAGGATTAATCTTAAGGCCGTCGTTTTACTGCCTATCCCCACTCCTGTCTCAGAGCTGAAGAAGCGCGAGTGAATAATGGGGTGTCCATCAGCCGTGGGCTCAAGCCCAGATTGGGATTTTCTCTGGGGATAATACAAAGCAGGGCGACAATTGATGATTCATAATGTACAGTTTTAGCCTGGCGATAGCGCCAGCTATTGTGGCTGGGCTGGCATTAGTATTACAGTATCTCCCGATGAGGTGTTCCCGCCTGACAGCAATCTCTCCAAGTGTTCTTTTGCTGAGGATGGGGGAATCACGAGTTTATAAATATGGATACAGAGAATCATATACTCTGTAATTCAGATATGTGACAAATTGCACTTTTAAGTCGTCTGAAGAAACATCCTCATTCAGTCATACATGCACAATATTTAAGGATCCTTTGAAAGAAAGGGAGGATCCAGCTATGGCAGGAACCAGCGAGGAATAATGGCGCCTTGTTGCGTTCACTTACCCGACTCCCTCATTTTGTACACCGCAGCTTTACGCTGAACCGAGAACAATCCTGCTAACAAAGTTGTCTGCCTCTCCAGTCATGTGAGCAGCACCTGTCGTGTCAGGGAGTGGAGGCAGAGGCGGCGCTGGGGATCCATGGAGGGGACGCTATCCATCAGTGGTTCCATTTGATATTTAATTTAGACTTTTATGAGCCTTAGAGGATGGGCCATGTCATTTTTCTCTCCCAGGCTCTCTCTATAGGGATTGAGGATAAATTCCTTCCATCCGTGCAGCAGCCTAACCAAGGCTCCCTCAGATTTATAACTGTATGTGATAGCGGTGATGCTGGTGGTGGACGACGACTGGGCCATGTACAGGACAAAGCACATGGGTCTCTGTCCGGGGTCACACCTGCTCTATACTTTCTCAAACTTGAATAAAAGTAAAAGACGCGCTGATTCATTGCGGATTTTAGTAGTTGCCATAAAAGGTGACTATGGACATTATTACATTGGCATTATATTAGTAAGAAAGAACTGATGATGATGTCATATCTGGCGTCTTTAGAAGATTCTCATTTAAAAGCAGCAGAACAAAATCAATTAATTTAGCATTAATCAAAAGAGTGTGATATTATGCATACATGTTTTTTATTTCCATGAGTTATGGATGGAGTAAAATACGCGATATTCTGAGAGGGTAATTTTAAGGAGCAGCAACGAGTTTTATAAACTAATCCTCTCCTAATGGTCTGTTTTAATGTAATTTATAGCTTCATTCATTACCCCTTTTGTATCAGTAATTATTTCTAAAATACCAAAGAGCCATCTTTTCTTTCCTGGTTCTTCTCAGGCTCTGATTTATCGCCTCGGCTCTGGCCTGATGCTGTCTTCCCAAGGTGTGACATTTCAAAATATTTATAGCTCTGGCACATTAAAGGCCTTCCTTTGAAGGTGACCGACCGCTCTTCCACACCAGTGTAATTAATGGAATCTCAGCTTGTTCGCCTTGTGTTATTTATCCACTGCATTCTGCTGAAACACTATGGAAAACAGCAAGGTGTTGGCTTAGCTACCCCAGCTCATAAACAGGCATTTTATACCCGACGCTACCAGGATGCATTGCACCGGGGGCGACAGGGAGACCATTCCACGTCAAAGCCCCAAAAGTTTAATATTTTATTGATTAGATCTAAACCTTCTGTCCAAAGTGGCAATTAAAATTCAATTAAACTGACTGAAAGCATCATATTAAACTTCATCTCTTTATGAGCTCCAGGATAATGCTGGAGGACAGGACTTGAATATAATCACACCCTTTTTAGATTATATTATCCTGTTCATTCACTATAAAAGTGACACTTTTAGGTATACTTTCAATATTTCTTGTCTATAACATTCTAATGAACACATTTTATAGCCATTAAATCAACTGTTATTGGGCATTGTAATAAAGAGATGGTTGCTTTTTGTTCCACACTCCACATTAGAAAAGAATTAGTTGTGCCAAATTTTTTCACACAGGTAAATGAAATGTCAACGGACCAGTAAAATATAAACAATTGGTTTTATACTTATTAAAACCTCCATAATGCTCACAAACTTTACACATAATAATGATAAAATATTCTTGTATTGCAGTGCTGGATAGTTAATAATACAGCCTTAAACTTTTGATTGAAATGCAAATATCACACATGAATATTGTAAACAGTTTGCTTTGTTTTAAGCCTGTTTTCAGCAAGAAATGAGACAAAGAGTCTGCAGCCATGCAAGTGGCTGTGTGAGGCTGAACTTGTGGGCACAGCACAGCTTTGATAACATGCCGATACCTTTATCAGGTATGACGCTGAGCATGTTCACCATATTAGTCCAGCATGTTAGCACACTAACATTTACTAAATAGCTTGAAACACAAAGTTTGTTACAGCTGAGGCTGATGGGAATAGTAGTTTTGCAGAGGCCAAATATTGGATCAAACTGAATTTTGGTGACACTAGACAGAAGGCGTAAATGATGACAACTCAGGGGACAGGAATGTGTGTGCCAAATTTCATAACAATCCATCTGACAGTTGGCAAGAAATTTCACTCTGAACCAAAACTTTCAACCTCATGGTGGCACAAGAGAAAAAGTCCTGGGGTCAACAAAGTCATGAATGTCCGTACAAATATTGTGTCAATCATTCTGGTATATATTGAGGTATTTCACAGAATGATGGCTAATTTATGCTTAACGTTAAATAGGAATACAGACACAGATGGAGCCTTCTGTCCATGTTTTGTGTTCATTTTGTTCGTACTTGCGCACATTTTCTGAAACCTTATGGATATGGTAAAAATGGAGCAGTACCATGGAGACTGTGGGGCCAATGTAGCATCGTCAAAGCTAGATACGACCATAAGACACAACAAAGACATTTAAAAAGGGTAGAACTGAATGCATTGGTAATTTAGGGAAAAGAATTCTCTGTGCACATGTCGTGATGTACTTAATGGCCTCACAGATCACCACTGTCTACAACCTCCTCCACTGTCGCCTTGTTTGTTGTTGTCAGAAACTTTTGACTCTGCTCTCAAATGCCATCTATCGGATGTACCTATGCCAACGTAAATGACGCGCAGAAGTATGTGGCAAGTGACCGTCACCATGTTTCAAATGTAGGCATCTATTTTTGCATGTAAATAAAGTATGAATGAGCCATAAGTGAACACTTTGACCTACTGGTGGCTCTTCTCTGGGGATCACCAAAGTCCATGGCAATCCATGTAATGGGTCTACTTGGTAGACCTAATAGGTCTATGTCATAGTGACGCTAAAGGATAAGTAAAAGGAATACCTATCCACTAGGGAACATGAGTGTGTGCACAAAATTTCATGGAAATTCATCGAAGAGTTATTGTGAACGTATTGGACCAAAATGTTGGACAAACAGACTGACACTATGATCCTTGAAGCTGTACAGCTAGCATGGCTAATAATGCGGCCAACATGTCTCAATTCTAACAAAAACATCTAAAAGAATCTTCTGTTTGTTGATCAGAAACAGTGTCAGGACTCATGTCATAGCTCCACAGCCTTTTATTTCTTTCCGACAGGCTCTTCAGAGGTTAAAGGTCAGTGCTAAGACACACTAAGACCATTGATCTCTCAGCATCCACCACAGTAAGCAGGCTATTTAGATTTACACTGAGAGCAGTGTGGGAGACTGAGAGAGGTTGTTATTACTGAGTGCCTCTCTGTTTCCCCAAGACTGTTTGCTCTGTGTGATTATTCTCTCCAGCTCCCTGAGCATCCCAACTCCTGCCTCTGTGATAAAGATATTCATTTACCTGATATGAAAATCTTGTTCATGCCTATCCCCAAATGACTCTAGATAGGAGAGGGAGAAAGCGGGGAGGTGAGGCGAAGGGAGGATGGAGGAAGTGATAGGATGGAGAGTGGCTGGAGAGAATGACATGAAATATTAATACAATCTGAGTCAATGTGACACCTAAAGTTTGCAAGATAACAAAATAAGGCTTTGTATCAAATGTGGGTCCAGGAGCTTTGTATTGATTTGTAGAGAAACCATTACCAAAGTATACAAGTCAGATGAGGTGGAGAGTATAAACTTCCCATTGGTTTCAATGTGTTTGTCTGAGAGTGATTCTGGGAAATGTATGAATGAATGGAGACTGTGAATGACCAAATGTGTCTGCACCAGTGTTGGGAGGTAAAAATATTACTTTTCCCAGAAACAAGAAGTGTAACAAATTACTAAGACACTTTCCGTAATAATATTACAGTCATCCCAAAAACAAATAACTCGTTACAACCTAACTTTTGTTGTCAAACTCCTACTGATTTGTAATTCAACAATTAATCACATTCCTGGATTCATTTTCATATTCGTCATGCATGTGCACGTCACAAAGCTGTAAACTAGCTTTGACAATCAAAACTCAAATGTACATTAAGGGGCTGGTGATATTCCCAAAACTTTGAATTTGTCAGGAGTGAAGATGACAAGAACTAGTTGTTCCAGGTAGTGGAAAGTACAATAAAAACAAAAAAACAACAACTTCAGACTTCTTGAAATACCTTCTATAACCAACAGCACAACAGCTCGAAGCTCCAGGAAATACACCCCACCAAAGGTGAGCTCTCCTCAGCCACAGAGGATGGCTTTAACCCTACAAGGTTAAAAACAACACAAGGACTATAGTCTTGGATAGATGCATAGCACAATTGACAAATAACTTGTGAAGCTTGTGGCTTGATATGTGGTGGATAAAATGATGCCCATCTCTAAAATTGACACCCCGTCTTTCAGACAGATCCTTGGGAAAATACTGGTCACAGGCAACAGAAGACCCAGCAGGTAAAAAAATAATAATTTGCAAGTCATCTAACCTTAGATGCATTTACTGGAGATTGCCCTGACATTATGTCCTTTCTCCTCAAAATACAATGTTGCTGAAGGTAACAGAAAAGTAATATAATGAGGCAAGAAAATAATGGTAATACTTTTCCAAAGTGTAAGAAATAATACATTACATATTTTGAGTAACAAGCCCAACACTGGTCTGCACAAGCTCATAGCCTACAGTTGGTGTTGACAAGTATAGTAATAATTTTGCTTTCGATATCCCGACACTTATTATCTAGTAACTAACCAGTTATTTTATTTATTTTTTAGATTTTTTTTAGCTTTTACCTTTATTTGATAGGACAGTACTACTGGGTGCCCCAACTGGTTAATTTTTAAGAAAAAAAATGCAAAATGATGTTAAATTCAAGGTACCTTTACTTTTGGACCAACACACAGTTGACTCAGTGAGAATTAGCACCTTATTTCAAAGCGCCAGTCAGTTAGAGATGCAAATTTAATGTTACGTGATGAAATGTTTCTCCTTTTATTTTATTTTAGGCTGGCTTTGCTGACAGACACCTGGCTAACTAGTTAACATGCGGAAACATAGCCCCTACTGCCCACCCTCTGTTCTCCACTGGTTAGCAAACATTAGCCTATGCCGCACTGCACTGCATCAGGTTGGAGCTAGCTTGCTGAGCCACTCATTTGGCGATTACATGGTATCGGTGAAACATGGCAGCCATTCCCCGGTCTTCTTCAGGTAACTCTGGTGAGTAAGTGGCTTCAATTTGAGCCACGAATCCCTTTTAGTATTGTTAATCGTGTTAGCACAACTAGCTGTGCTGACACTGCTAACAATTCTAACAAAGCTAACATGAAGTTAGCAATGCTGAAGGGGGTTTAATGTTGAAAACTGAGCAGCTTACTCACCAGGGCGACCTTGGGGGAGATCGAAGGGTAGGTAAAATGTTTCCAGAGCAACGCTGTTGGGTCGGGATGGTTTTATTAGTGATAATCGATAAATGAGTGGCACCAGTAGCTAACATAAGCTCCCACCAGACTTCACTTTTGTGCAGTGCATAAACTGAAGAGTAGCAAAATTAACGTATACACCGACATGCATAACTAGTCAGAAATATTCTCAAAGGTTAACTGATTAACGGTTGACAGTTGACATCCCTAGTGTGAATATGTGTATGTATTTGTGTGTGTGTGTGTGTGTGTGTGTGTGTGTTCTTTACTACGTCCAGGAGTATCCCGCAGTACACATCCTCCCCTTTCTTCTAATGATGAGATTCATATCATTTTAACTGCCCCTGAATGAGGAGGCTTTGCTTGTAGTGCTGGCATCCATCCACTAACTCTTCCACGAATATGAAGTACAGAGAGATGGATATTATGAGCTGGGAGAAAACTAAATGTGTCCTCTCGAATGCATCCTCATGGTTAAAAGGGCAAAATGAGATGCAGAGGTACGATAGTCACTCGCCCTCGTCACGTATCCAGCCCATCTTCCCTTCCTTTATTTTGTTTGAGTATATGGCTCACTCATCTCAGGTTTTATTGTCTCTATCTTGGGGAGCGCTGCATTTCCCTATAACACGGTCACCATGCGCGGCACATCAGGCAAGTTCTTGATTCTGTACTCAGTAATTTAAAGCCTTTATGGAATTGCAATTTCAGGGCTCAGTGCTTGTTTTTCTAAAATGTACTCAAGGAATTAGCTACTCCAGCCACAAATCAGTTGAATTTATGCACAGTTGTAATACACTTTATGGGCTCATGGTACATTGCTTCAAAAACAGCAGATGTGAAATTATGATAAATATAATGAGGGTTTTTTTTCTCCTCCTCGCTTGCCTCTTTCTGTCCCTCACCCTCCTTCTCCCTCACCCTCTCCCTCTCTCGACTGTGAGGGAGAAGGATGTGAAGCGTGTTTACTTACCCCATACAATACATTTAATGTCTTAGTAAGGGCCGCCAACAAAACCTGATTAATGTCCTCATCTCTTTTATTAAAGATAAGAGTGGCACTGCAGTCAGGAGATAGAGAGAGTGCCATAAATCTCAGGCAAAATGAGCAGTCAAATAATCACTCATCAGAAATGAAATCTACATACATTAACACTCGCAGACATTCTGCTGTGAATATAAACACAGGGCTACGGGCGATGAAGCCGGGCTCCATTTATCCACATATTCGCGGTTAGGGGGAGGTAAAGGTGTCTGGAGAGGGTAAGCTCTCAGCTGGTGATGATGTTTAAGGGGGTCCTGTCCTGCTAAGCTACAGTCCACCAGACTAACCATGTGTCCAGGGAAGCAGACGCACAATCATTAGGGCAATGGATGACTTGGATGGCGGAGGCAATTAAGCATCACCCTGAATAGGACATAATGTTGATCCATCCCTACGATTAATCAAGGCATGCATTAGACAGTGATGGGCGACCCTGTGCCTTTGTGACAAAATGATTCTTCATCCCGTGTTTGGGGATTGGGATCCTGAGGTCCCTAATGCGCCTTAGAGGCGCCCCAATGAAACCCTGTCATTTATTCTGTTTCTGTCCCTGACAGCTATCAACCTGTCTTCTGCCAGCCAAGGAACATTATCTAAACTCCCAAGGCGGTTAGCGACAGGGACTTATGAGTGGTGCTAGCAGACAGGCAGATATGTAATGCAATGATAATGCTACTTATTCTTTTGTACTATTGCGAACTGCAACTAAGGTTCATGCGGTTGCCAGTTTACTAGGTACACCTAGCTAAAAGTAATACAGCCAACATTACATTAGCTGTACAATAAATGAACCTACCTTCACAGTTGCTGATTCAACTGTATTTTGAAGGATGTAGATCATAATGCTGTTAAACTGTATTCTGTTATACAGAAATGGTATATAGTCTACCCCGGTGGTTCTCAAGTGGTGTGCTGATGCCAATCCAGGTGTGCCGTGAGATTTTGGGATAACACGCATTACTATGTCAGTATTCAATTGGGCCTGTACAGAAAGTTATGATTGAATTTTTACTGTATTTTTGACTGTATCAATATGTTGTGCGCACCCATTTCTAGCTAAAAATGTAATTTAATTTCATTTAATTTAAAATAACCTTCAGGGCAAACCTATTTGTCGCCATTTGCACATGTGAATTATAAATGTGTGATATATCAAAAGCCCTGATTGGCAGCCAGTGTTAGGGATGATAACATTTAAAAGGAGAAAGCCGTGAGAATGATAATGCATTGCTTTATTGTACAGAGCAAATTTCAGTAAAGCACCAGCAAAAATGACCTACCATTGGGGAAGAAAAAAAAAAGCTACCTGCCTAATTTTTTTAATCTCTAATATCGTGATCAGAGTGGTAACACACATTATATAGAAGCTGTTGTGCACAGATATAAATACAGGTGTGCCTTGAGATTTTGGCTTGCCCTCTGGTGTGCCTTGGGCACAAAATGTTTGAAAACCACCTACCCTTAGTGATGATGTGGAAAAAAATATATTAACACCATATACTTTATAAAAATAATGGATAGAGCCACTCGGATGCCACCCATTAGTTTGTGGACTCCAGTTTGAGACCTTGAGTTTGGCAATTAAGCAGTCACCATCTTAGATTTTTGGAGACAGACATTACCATATTTGGACAAAAGGGTGGAGCTGTGAAGGAGTGAAGGATGGATCTGACTCATAAGGCTTAGACACACCACACCAATATCAAAAAACTAGTGGCGACGAAGGCCAACTGTTGTCGCCTCATGTCTGTATCTAAGCCAAAAAGTTGCACCTGAATACACTGCAAAGACTACAGCCAACGGCCAGCTTGCACATAGATTCTTCATAGCAGCAAGCAGTGGTGGTCTGTATTTGTCATATAAAAAGAGAAACCAGAAGACTGACAGGACTGTGCGCTAGTGAACATTAACTCAAACGGGTAAAGGAATGCTTCTGCTAAAGAGCTCACTGTCTAAAAATCTCACCTAATATAATAAGTTTGTTTTGATCTCACGGCTTTTTGACTTCAGTCGTTTATTTGCTTTCCTGGCCTCTGTTTCTCATGTGCACTGAGTCAGCCTGGTGTTTCAGGGCATTTTGACATGGGTGTCTATGGGAATTAACTCGCTTTTGGAGCCAGCCTCAAGTGGCCATTCAATTGCAGTTTTTGGCACTTCTATGTTGATTTTATTTTTTCAGATGCGAGGTTGCCGCTTGATAAATACCTCTCATTATAACACAGTAAAATTCACAACACCACAAACTGCAGTCTCCAAAATGACCATACAATTCAATCAAAACCTCTCTAAAACAGTTTAAACAAAAACTGAACATTGAAACCTTCATGAAGGAAGGATTTATTAGGAGGCTGTGTCAGACTGGATTCCTTTTAGTTTGGTGTACATAATAAAGTGGAAACTGAGCAAAAAAATGTATATAGATGCATACAAGCATCTGTGTAGACATACAGTATACATGTGCAAGCACTTATGTCTGCACTCATGCATGAAGCCATATATAAACATACTATTATATATACACCACAAATAGAGCCACATGTACTCTTTCCATCTCACTCACATCAGAGGCCTACCTCTGACAGATGTCATGTGTTGTGATTAAAAACTTCTGGAAAATTAAAAACAAATGCACAATGCACTATGACTGC
Organism: Epinephelus fuscoguttatus; assembly: GCF_011397635.1. NCBI lineage: Eukaryota > Metazoa > Chordata > Actinopteri > Perciformes > Serranidae > Epinephelus > Epinephelus fuscoguttatus. The sequence continues at coordinate 16,489,259 of NC_064765.1, read as the reverse complement.
TCTTTGTTTTGTTGTCAATCATATCTTAATCATCAGAATTATTTATTATATTTTTTCCTGCACTCATTCGCCACCGTTGTGGCATCTGGCTGGGACAGCCTGACGAGGTGTCTGTACTGCGGAAATTACAAGAAATGGATTTTCCATGCTTGATAAGAGTGTCAAATGACTTCATATAGAGTTGTGCAAAGTACTGCAGCTCCACTCAAAATATTGACAGGGATGCGTAGCAACGTCAGTGGTCTCGCTGTGATAATGACTCGCTTGCAAGCTGATACTGTACATGTGCCGCATAGTCACGATGCCAGAGCACATTAATGGTCGTTAATCTTTCAGAATAAGTCACTCATGATCTAAATATCATGTCCTATTTGTTTTTTTGGGGATGGGTTCACTCAGTAACCTTTTAAAAAGCTGAAAAAGAATATGATAGAAAAATCTTTCATGATTTGCTGTGATTTAGGATTATATTATCCCATTATTCCTAATCACAATGTCATTTTATGTATTATTTAAATGTATAAGATGTCCAGTTGTTCTGCTCCGCTGTTTTCTCCTCTCTGTAGCCTCCGTCTGTCCATATGGTTACCTCTTCACCTGTATTGCAGGATCATGAGAATGTCATTACCTCCATCATTGAGCCCAGGCATCTAAGAGCCTGTTAACCTGGAACAGGCCTGGCTGTGCAGCCCTGTGCTGATGGTACAATATGCTCCTTGTTATTCTAGGATCATTGACGCTAAAGCCCTGGCAATCAAGTCAGTTTTGTCGAAGCTCATTGGCTCAGTGGGGTCTCATCTCATCTGCGAGCTCGGAATGAGGAAAGGAGTGTTCGGGTTAGTTGGGTCGTTAGGTAGAAATTCTTTGATAATGGTGCATGTTACATTAGAGCCTTACAAACCAAGGATAAGGGTTTCAGAGTCTGTGTAATGTAATTTACAGAATGGTTATGGTAGATAAGAAATTCTCTTGAGGTGTGAAGTATGGAGATGAATAGTTCCTTTTTAATCTAGACTCATCACATGCTATACAGCCAAGACACACTGGTTACAACATGAATAGATTCATACATATCCAAGACACTTTTATTGGAGATGATATATGGCTAAATGTATCTTTTCAAACTGCAGATCCAATACAGTTAGCAGAGGGGTGTGACAGTTTTTGATATCATCTTACTTGTTTAAAACAATTGTCCAAACAACAGCTAATTTCATGTAACATTAATAAGACATTCGTAAATGCCCGGTAGTTGTGAGAAATCTCTCAGCATTAACAGGAGCCTGATGAAATTTACACCCATGATGAAATGGAAACAGCTGAACAGCTGAGGCCAGAGATGTGACCTGCAGCCACCACATTACCCTCATATGAAACAAGGTTTGGTGGGGCACACATCACACATGAAACTTTATCATGCAGCTCGCTATAACCAAAGTTGCACCTTATATAATGCTATAAGAGTCTGAAATAGGAGTGGTCGATATAGATGGAATAGTGGATTGTTGAGACTTTTTTTATCAGCTAATCCAGTCAAGTAAAAATCCTGTAAAACCAAAGAACTTTATCAGATTGATGCAAAAAACTACAACAATGCGATATAGAGTCCTGCAGGAAAGGATCCCCAAAAAAATGAGTTGGCATTTTTGCACTTCCAGTTCCCTTGTCTCAAAGTCAATGGGTGTATTAAATGTTGCTAGTACAGTAGAAACCCAGGACTCTCCGGGATGGTGAAATGACCATGTAGATTTATGTCATGGTCACGATTTATTACTTCAGTTCTGTTTCTGAGAAATCATGTTTGTCATCCGTTTGTCATAGTGAACAGCTGTAAGTACTGTAGATCCCATAACAAGAAGCCTCTCAAAGGTGTGAATTCAAAATGCTTCGTTGTTGACTTTGTGAACAAAACACAGCACCATAGCTGCTGAATTTATCCAATGCACGAATCAGAATAAAGGTGGGAGAAAAATCGATACAGCATAGTAACGCAATATTTTTGTGTGGCAATGTCGTGTCATCACACAATGCCAAGTATTGATTTATTAAATTATATAAATTATTGATATCACAAATACAAATTAAACTTTAGGTAGCCAACTGAAATAATATAACCAATTGCGTTTTAAGTCCACTAGATACATTTTGCTGCTGCAAAAACAAAAAGGCTGACTGAAAACTTTCTCTTGTTGGATAAAACAGATGTTGACAAAGTTTTCCATAGGGGACATAATGTACAGTTGAAAAAAGGTAATAAATTGCAAAAATATTGTATTGTGACATAAATATCGTGATAATATCGTATCGTAGATCCTCTGGTGATTCCCACCCCTAATTCATTAGCGAATTGATTTGAGATGCAGATTGTAAAATCAGTTTTCTCAACACCATTAATATTAGCTTCTACCATTAGTGGCATTTTAAGCTTTGTGATTGGATCTTTCTACCCAACATGCACCTTGGGAGTTGTAGTTAACTTCCCACCTTGTATTTTTCTGATCACATTTTTATCAAAGAATCAGATAGTTTTAGCACAACTGCAACAGTCACCTATATATTTTTTAATTAAAGGTCTAGTGTGTAGGATTTAGTTGCATCCAGCAGTGAGGCTGCAGAACCGTAACCCCCCCTGCATGCCAAGCGTGTAGGAGAACTATGGTGACCAATGTGAAAACAAAATCGCAAATGGCCTTATCTAGAGTGAGCGTTTGGTTTGTCCGTTCTGGGCTACTGTAAAACAATATGGCGGACTTTGTATAAGAGGACCTCCTCCACATGTAGATATAAACGGCTCAGTCTAAGGTAATGAAAACGTAAAACTTCTTATTTTCAGGTGATTATGAAATAATGAAAACCTACCATTTCTGCCAATAGATGCTCCTAAATCCTACATAGTGGACCTTTAAGAGTTTTTACATAAATTAAATTTGATTGTACTTTAAGTATGTTAAATTATTCCCAAATATAAATTCAAACAGGCAAATGGGATTTCTGTTTTTAGGAATATTTAATTTAATATTTGTTACCATAGCCAACTTGGAACTGTAGCTTTAGATGTAGTTATGATTGAATTTCAATGTTAAGTTTAACAGTAAAATAGCACAAACTTTATGAAACCTCGACAGCCAGACTGCAGGTACTGTAATTTATCTCGTATCAACAACTCAACCCATACAGCAACTTTTACACGGTTCATGCCGACATATCACAACTATAAGGAATGTGAAATAAGGATGAAATGTTACCGCTATGATCTCATTCAGTGTTGAGTTGTGGTGAAATCCTCAGCAGCATCTCCAGTTTATCCCTGTCCCTGTGGGATGTCAGCCTCTCAGAGGAAGAGGGGGCCATCTTTGAGGAGGTGGCGTCACACAGCTGCCATAGCCCAGCAAAGCTCCTCGAGGAAAGACATGTTGTCAGTGCGCATTAATCATCGGGCCCACCATCGGAAACAGATTCCCCTCATAAGCAATTTCACTCATTAGAGTTACGGTGCTGATTTGCTGATTGGAGTTACGCTGAGGCTACTGCACTGCGAGGGAAGGAGAAGAGAGCTGGAGGGAGGGGGGGAGGAGGGGGAGGAGGGAGGAGAGGGGGAGAGAGGGTCTGACACATTTACAGTGATGTGAAAGCTGAGATGTTGATTAATGTGCATTGTTCCTGTCACATAAACTGAATAAATAAATATCAAACAAAAGCAGAGGGAGAGACTCATTTACAAACCAGGAAATGAAAGTTCCATTTAGTTAGGGAGTAGGGAGTAAGACGGACTAGGATGACAGTCTGTAGACATGACTGTAAACAAGAAATCACCACAGTGGAAGTCAAGGCCGTGTGCCCACATGCACAAAGCACCTGGCGTGGCTGTTTCAGGCATTCCTTAAACGGACTCGGTTCAATTCCCGTAGCATAGACAAAACATTAAGAGGAGAGCCCCACTGCCCTGCCAGCTCCTCTAAAGTCCGCCACTGTGATAAGTGGCCTTCCTGGTTAACATGACGTCTCGCAATCAGCTCTTGAAAGCCCCTCAGGCTGTGATTGGTTTCAAAACAATCTCGCCGCTCACAATTCAAGCGGGCGCATAAAAATAAATACCTTTTCACCGAATTTAAAACCCATCTTACACAAGTGATGCATGGTGATAACAGAATATTCCAGCCTCGTCCCTGTTGAGGTCATATTTAGGATCGACTATTCATATTGATCTTCACATCCCATTCACAAACACCCTTGTTTACATAAATAAACAATATTCTGTTTGCTGCCATGGAAACAGAGTTTACACAGGCCGCCAGAATCGCCATTTAATGGAGTAAGATGTTTACATGCCTGAGAATGCTGGCTAATAATGGCATATCTCAGCTGTCATACTCGGGTTTCTCATAACTGGGATGTGTGTTTATCCAGGCTATTGGGAGCGGGAGATGGTGTTTACGAGCTCCAACTCTTAAACCTAATTTTAGAATATTAATTCGAACGGCGCTCCTGTGATAATCCGCTGGCAGTAATGGATATGGATTTTTAAAAAACAAAGTTGTTGATCATTATTTTATATTATATCTCAATTTCTCTTAACGCCGTCTGACATGGAATCCAAGCAGCTATGTTGCCGCAGTAGCAGAACTCTGAGAACAGACTGGAGCCATTGTTTAACAGTGCCAACTTTGCACTGTGTTTTGGTTTGATCCTATCCATTACATCCTCTCACTCGGGTCCCTGTGTGACCCTCCCCCCGGCTCCCCACCACCGCCACCACCACCACCAGTCATTAGATCATTACTCCATTTTAGGGAGCAGCAAACATCCGAGGCCGTCTGAACTTTCCCTGTGGAGCGGAGCCAACAACCGCATGACTTAATAAATGGTGACAAACGTAAGCCAGCGCTCACATCAGCAACATTACATGCTAACAGAGACATGGAGCGAGTTCAACCAAGCAAATGGTCACTACAGGTTTTGTGTTTTATACATATATACGTGTGTGTACTCTCCTCGTCTGTCATGCCTGCATCATCTCTGCACTTTGATCACTTTCAAATGATCCTTGGCGTGTGATTCTTCTGTGTGACTACGCACAGATACATAGCGTGCACTAATTAGGTGAGGGCTTTTTTTTTTTGTCAGGTGAACGATGGCTACCGATACACCCCTCTGTCATTTTCTTCAAGAGAAAATGCACTCGTGCAGGAATTCCTCTCGTCTGCTTCCCTCAGCTCCTTTTTTCTCCCTGCTTTTGCAGATTCCTCCGTCCGCCCGGGCAGCCCGGAGAGAAGTCGTTTTACAGTTCAATCAGGAATTCTAATAAACTGACCTGTGCTTTAATGACTAATTCATTGTCTCCTTTACTACCTTCATGGGTATAAAGCGGATTAATGACTTGAGCAAGGTTAAAAACAGTACCACTGTGCTTTTCCTTCATCTATTATCAATCATCCTTTAGATTCTTAGGAGAGCAACGGAAATTGAAGGAAAATTAGTAATCCTTTTGATGGATGATAGCATAGGTAGGGGTGTATGCGTAAGATATAAGTGTGGCCATAGCATTAAATGGAAATCGCCTTAATAAGTAGCGTCGCATGAGGAGCTTGCATTTTAAGACGTGCCACATATATGGAACAAACCGTAATGCTGCATGACAGGGGAATTATCATTCTGTGACAACAAAGCCACAGTTTCAGACGGCCTGAGCGAGGAAAAGGAAGTCAGATTTCTCATGATCCTCACAAATACCTGGCCTGGAGATATAATCATATATTGCACAGCTCAGTCCTTTACAGTGTTTACAACAAAGAGCTTTTAGGGGGAAAAAACTCCAAGGAAAAAGGAAAAACTCCACAGCAGTTTAGAGAATAGAGGTTACGAATTTCTCGCGAGTTGTTAAACTTCTTTGACAGTTTCTTTACTTTTCCTCACACTGTACTTCTTTCTTGTTGTTCAGAAATCCCATGGAAGAGGAGAGGAATGAAAAAAAAAGGAAGAAAAAAACCAAAGGGGAGGCAAAGGGGAACGACGAGGAAGAGGGGAAGAGCGGGGTATGAGGCTGCCTCTCTTTGTTTACCATTCTATATTCCCATCATACGTACGCACGCCTCGGCTGCATCTCTGGGCTCTTCCCATTCTTGGCCCAGTCATTTCTGACAATGTTAATGATTTAGTGGAGAGCCCTCCACAACGGATGATTTGTGACATGTAGGAAGGCTGGAAACGGGGGAGGACGAGGCAGGTTTCTGTGGGGAGTGTTTGGGATCCAGGGATGCCTTGAAGATAGTGATTCATTATATTTAAGACAAGTGTGACATCCTACTTCAAGGAAGCAGCACACATATGTATGGCGGGGGGAGATTTTTTTTTTTTTTTTTTTCGGGTGGCCAAAGTGGGGAGGGGTAGGTAAGTACAAAGGAATGCCGCAGTGTTTTTTGAGATGACATAGGAATAGGAGGCAGGCATATGGAGACGGCAGACTGGAAAATAATGGGTAATGGAGGAATTTAGCCCGGGGCTATATGCCTGCTTTGCCTACTTCTGTATAACTAGTATATTTATAATTCAAATACATACCTTTAATAATTAACAACCAGTGAATATTAAAGGAGAATGCAGGGGATCTTTCCTACAGATGGAGTCAGGTGAAAAATAGCATTAAATTTCAAATTTGACAACAACACAGAACAAAGGGAGCGGGGAGCGAAAACAAAAAGTTGGCCGCCCAATTTTTTACCCCACAAAAAGAGGCCTCGTATGAGTGTGACATTTATTTTTTAACACGTTTGTGTCTCAGTAAAAAAGTAATGTCACGAGATTTTAAAAAGCTGGTTAAATATTTGCCTCACGTTTAAATTAAAGACACTGAATCGCTGGGTGCTTTACAGTAGGCTCATTGTTTCTTGTTAGTGAATCAGTGTGTTAAGTCGGTTGAGGGCAACTCCCTGGAAACTTGAGCGTGCTGTTACACAAGTAAACGTCTCACTGATTTTCTTGGAGTGTCTCAGTCAGTGTTTGATTGTTGTCTGGAGTCAGGGAGAACTTTTGCTCTGCTCAGCAGCACTTGCATGTGTGTAGTGTTGACACCCTTTTGTCTGGCCAAATTGTGTGTGACATGGATTATGACACACACGTGACTAAGTGATAATACTCACCCTTATTACAAGCACCCTACCGTACATAGAGTTGTGTAATTTAAGACACATTTAGGCTGCGGCCATTCGGAAACAAGAGCCGAGATGCATTTAAATCCAGCGTGTTTATGCAGAGTGTGCCTTTTAAACTAAAATATCCCAAAGGACAGTGTGTTTTGTAGTCGGTACACAAGTGGCACAGAGAAGCTCTCATCGACTGTGTCAACCAATGTTATGCAAACACCAGAGTTCAACAAAAACCAACACATTTGCATATTCGGGATCTGAAACGTGTTCCGCTTTCCGTGCAGGCCTCATTTCTATCCCTGCGCTTTGATGTAGCTCATACATATTGACGACCCTCTGAAGAAGCCAACCACGTTAACTAAAGCGCGAGCTCAATTTGTGCATCCTCCTTTAAAAGAAAAAAAAATGGTGCATTAGTTTGTCCCATTTAGTATATTTCCAGGGTTAATTAGCAAGTGAGAGATTGGACAATTAGTTCATCCGTGCTAATTGATTATAATATTACAACTCTGTGATGATAGGATGAACATAGACTCCTCGTTCCACGTTCCTCCGAGGGATTCCATAATATATACAATGCTTCTGTGTAATGAGGGTTTTAAAAGACCAAATCAGATAGGGAAATTGTTAATTCAATTCCACTCAGATGATACCGAGTTTTTCAGGGGCACAAATGAATTGAATTGCGGGGGATCTTACGGAATGGCAGCAGTGGTGTCCTTTTTGATTCTGACTCGTGTCAACATGGATGATGTAGATCACTGGTTCGTTTCTGTCACTGGCACAATAGGATGTGAACTCTCAAAGACCTGATTGTATCTAGGTCATTTTTTTTTGTTTCTGCTTATAATTGAAAAGCCTGCTGCTTCGTATCTCCAACTTTCACATGCATGGAGCTTCAGAGGGAGAGATGGAGGAGAAAATGAGCATGTGTGTTTTTCCTCAGAGGCGAACGTCAGCACAACACCCTCAGTGTCCGTGTTAAACGGACACACACAGAATTACACTTTCTTTAGTTATTCGCTGTAGAAGTCATGAAGGACCACTTTTCTCCCCGGCTGTCAGATGTGGGGAGTGCGAAGCTCAGGTATGGACCTCCAACCACCTCTCGCTGGTGGCCCCACTCGAGCTCCATCACGCTGTGACAGTCTGTCATGAGGCACAGCTGCAGGAATGAGTGCCGATGTAGTTCACCTGGAAAGTTACACAGGAAGTGCTCAAACTCCCACTTGAAATCTGACAAATCAAGGGAAATTTAAAAAGTTACCGCAGTCGTGTCACTACTTTTGATTCATCTGCTAAAACTAAAAGACAAATACATTTATTGCTCTGCAGTCACTTCATGTTAATTATGCATATTCCCACACTTTGCTCATATTTGAGAATTATTACTCTTCATGTCTTGAAAGTCATCATTCTCAAGCACGTCCTTAAATTCTCAGCCACACAATGACGTCTGTTTGGTGAGAAATGTCTGGAGATGTTCATCCTCAGGTGCAGCAAATAAAAAAATAAGATCCATGTGTTAAATGCTGAAGTATTACACTTCTTTACTGTGCTTAATAATTAATAGCCCGTCCCATCGCCCTATGAATATTTACACGCAAAGTGTCCCTGGGAGCCTTCCATATGCCAGAGGGAGGGAAGCCTGTGTGTTTATAGCATTAAACACTCAAACATCGTCACCAACCCTATTTCGCCTCCAACCATGAAAACAGTCACTAAAGCATCGCAAGCATTTTATTTGTTGTCGCACAATGTAACCTATTCAACTTCCATTTAGACGTGGCAAGTCAAATTACAGGTACTCTCTCTGTGCTCGAGCTGAAATCCCAGGACACCGCTTGTCTCGTCGGAACGCGAGGGGAGCAGGAATGAGGTTTTCGTACATAGGGGTTGTTTCCACAGCGATGACATTGCTCATTGAGATCACCTTCCACTTACTGTGTCAAGGTGTCAAAGGTCTTGTTGTCAGCCGTGCGTCGGCAGGAGGAATTACACAGCGTATTAAGTTATGTTGCAGCAGTAGAGAGAGAAAAGGGGTGCGGGACGATTTAAAAAGTTCATTTGAGCCGGTGCAACCTTCAGCAGGAGAAAAATAAAACACAAACTGTGAATTCTGAGTGATTGCTGCGGTTATCTGATCCAATCACGCTGAGGACTTTGGACTCTTGCAATGCCAGACATTAACACGCTATTCAAGTCTAATCTTGGGTTTCTTTTCATTCCTCTTTTTGTATCTGATCCACAAATATAGAATAAGTGCTGCAACAAAAGTTTGGGAACAATGTGTGACCGCTCTACAATCACAACCTCTGAGCACCTCTGAACTGACGAACATCAGGGAGGTCCAGGACTACAGCAAAATCCCTCTTGTTAAAGTTGCACTGCGGCCACTATAAAGAACACCACGAGCTAATAACGGACAAGTAGGATATGTAATACAAATAAATCCGCCGTTACATGGTGAACCTGGGCATGTTTGGCTCTGTTGCTTCCATTGGTGATATTTATCTAGGAAGGGGAAGGCTGAGTGTTGTTGTTGCCTCCCTGCAGGTCCCCGAGCTCTCAGATCTCCTCTCTGTCTCCTGTGTGGATAAGTAGTGGCTGCAAAGGCAATGCCGGTCTTTGATATTTCACTCCTCATTTGAATCAGTGGTCGCTTTATTTGACAATGCCAGGTAATTACCTGGGTACCTTGCTTGATCATGTGAACTCCTGCAGAACCAGAGTGGAGTGAGGGAAGGAGGGAGGGGAGGGGAATGAGGGAAGGGAGAAAGCTGGGCTGTGGGTATCGGAGAGAGGAGATGGAAATGGGAGCACGTAAACAGGAAAAAAAAAAGAAGAAGGGAGGGATGGGAGGGGGGGACAAAAACAAAACAAATACAAACAAACCATCTGCATTTGTTTACCTGCATTGTTTTCTGCAAGTAAGAGCGGAGTCACGAGTGAGACCGTGTTGGGTTAAGCAAGTGGTGTGTGTTTTTAAAAGCTTCGGCAGTGGGGTTTTCTGCTGGGACCGTCCCATGCTGTGAGGGGAGGCCGAACATGGAGGGGGTGACTACATAAACGCGTTACCAGGAGAGAAGTGCAAGTTTATTAGAAGTCAAATGAATAGTTTTGTTGTCTCTTGGGTTCAGTGATGTGATAAGCTTAGTCTCTGGTGTGTGTGTGTGTGTGTGTGTGTTTCACATGTGCACCCATTTTGCAAAAAGACAGGAGAGAAAAAAAGAGGAGCAAACTAAAAGACAGTTTAAAAATGTTTTAATGCCATAACATGAAAGCAGCAGGAAAAATTACAAAATACATTTTCTTTTGTTACAATAAATATTCTCAACTTTTTGTTTACACAAGAGGGGGGGAAAACATATGATTTTATTTTATTTACAAATTCAAAACAAAAAATGCCCATACTCAGTGGGGTTAGGTTGACTACTCCAAATAGCTGGATATGGAACCTTGTCAATGATGTTTATTGAATAGGAGAGCAGTGTTTACTCTGTTGTGTGACTAGAATATCAAAATCCGTCACTCCATGTGAATGCAGCTGCGTTCAGCCTGACTGACTGAGCTCTCCTTGGAGGAAACCAGGAGACAACTCAGGCTTGGCCCTGAAGTTGAACCGAAACACTGTGGCAGCATTTCTTAAAGCAGAAATAAATACACTCACATATTAATTTTTTTTAAAAAAAATCCAGCATTTCTAAAAATCACAGAAATAACTTAAAAACCCAAAGCAGCTGTTTTAATGCTCTCTCTATACAGGACATGTAATTAATTAAGGCTATAAATAAAAGGCAGAGTGATGCAGATCACAGAAGACAGGCTAAATATATCCAACTTTCCACAAAGACGCTTCTTCTCTCACCTTTTTAAATAATGATATGAGCAAAGCAGCGTCCATTCGTGCAGATACTTTTCCCCTGCTATCTTCGGCGTGACTTGGGATAAGATATGCAAATCCACTTTCCTTTACAGCCTTGTTGAATGTCTCTGACACTCCCCGAGTTTTGGACGCCGTATGTGCACAAGTTGAACAGTTTGCAGCCAATTTTAATTCACTTTCTAATCATATTGCAAGCATGGAAACATTTCCCCCTCGCTTCGACACTCGGACAAACAACACAAGAGTGGAATTTTCATTTCAAAGTGGAGAGGGGGGGAATTAAGACAATTTAATAAAGGCTTAAAAACCAATGGGGTTGTCTGTGCAGCGCCTAAAGCCATATTTCCTCTGATCAGCGGAGGAGGGCGACTTTATTGGACATGTTTCTATTTCCAAATCCGCATAACAGGCAACGATGCATGCATTTCCTATAATGTAGATAAGGGAGAGAGGGTTTGATATGTAATAAAAAAAGGTGGGTCTGTGCTGCCTGTTTAAGCCCCTTAAGCCTGATAAATGATGAGCGACAGAGGCACAGCAAGAGGGTCACCGCTATTAACTCCTCGCTTTCCCGGCCTCCACTTAAACTTCTCTCAATTACATCTGGTAATGTGGCTGGATACGGGCCTTATAGGCTTCGACCTGTTCAATCTAACTGGAATAAAGAAAAGAAATTCATACTTAAAATCTGCACAAGCGCCTTTGCGCATGATGGAGGTAAAGGCTGTCCCTAAAGCTACGTGTGAAGGGGGGGAAACACAGGGATTATAGTGTGTGGCGTTACTAACATGCACACCAGGTATTCTGGGACAAACACCCAATGCAAGCTCATTAAATCAGCATTTGGTGTATCCGCACAGGCGTTAACGACGGGCTCTAATCTCGGCGGTGACCTGTTCAAACTGTGTCACAGCCCGGGCAGAGCTGAGGCTGTGCGCAGAGGCTGCACACATGGCACAGGGCTGCATGGAGGATTTTTATTTTTGACATGTTGGAGAAATTAGCTTTGAAATTCGTTTGGAAAAAAATCTTTAAAAAATGTTATCGACGTAAAAAAGTATTTTATTTTTTCCTCGCATTTAATATTTTATTATAATAATATTTATTATAAAAACGCGCTGATTTTTAAATCAAAATATAAGTCATTTTAATCGTTTTTATTTTGTTTTATTTTTCATAGGTTTTGCTTGAGTGATAGTTTGCTTTCGTTTTTTTATTTTAACAAGCAGCAACACATATTAAAGCAGAAAATAACTCACAATTAAAATAATCATCAGCACCAGTGTGTTTTTAATCAGATATTAAACCCACGTTTAAAATAGCTGTTTGTCTAATTAAATCGGATTTATATCTAAATGCAGAAGTGCGACGTGCGTTCAAAATTAATTTAAAAAGCATAAATTCCCAAATTCAAAAATAATTGCTGCACATGTAATTAAAGAAACTACCACTATAATAAAAGCCACGTTTTTTTAGTTTGTGTCAACTGTGAAGGGTGCAAACACTTAAAACCCAATTTATAGTCAAAATGTTGCCAGTTAATAAATTAAGAATTATAAGAAACATGCATGGGACGCTGGGTTTGGACACCTCCAAAGAAAATCTGCTATTGATAATATTCATATTTTAGATTTGTCTGTGTTGCCAAGAATTAATCATTTGTTTCCATTGTTTTTGATTTCAATTTTAAGGCACAGTTGTGTTGATATTTGTGGGCACATTTGGTGTGATTTTATTTTATTATTTTTTTTTAATTTTCAGGCCTTGTCATTTGTTACAAAGCTCTCGACAGCTCGGCTTCCGCTGCAGCCGCCAGGTGTCGCTAGAGGGCCGCATAATTTCCAAGAAGCGAGTCCATGAAGGGAAAAGCCACAGTTACATTCTGTGTTGGCCTCCTCTCCCTCCTCCCTTTACTAACCCTCTGACACCAGACTCTGAGAATCGGTGGAGGGGAAAATGAGGCTTTGGAGCTGAAGAATTTACAGTTAGTCGCGAAACTTTTACAAGTATTTGAGTTGCTCACTCCACTTTCTGAAACCCTATAGTCACATTTCACTCCTGGGGGTCAGAGAGAGTTCAGATTCAGATGGCTGAGGTAATGCTTTCTGCAACAGAGGAGCCAAATTGTTAAAAACAAATCATAAATAAAATCATCTTAAAACATGTCCGCATGAGGGAAATCAGATGCAGTGTGTGCAGCAGATTAAAAGAATCCAACCTCTTATTTACAGCTGCAACAGCTCAAATGTGCATCACTTTTATTCAGTGCAGAACATCAACTTTTAACATTAAATTACGCACCGGCAGCTGCGTAATTGTAAAACTGCTGCAAAAAACATGGACAGGCTGCGAGGTTTTCACTCCCCGAGCCTCTCCAGTAGTCAGTCTATGATCCAGTCTTATCTCAGCGCCTCTATACATTAGCTCGGCTCATTTACATAATCTCAAATACTGAAGAGGGCCAAAGAAGAACAAAGTTACAAACAAGATTAGGGCGATTTTATTTGTTCCTGCCGTTGCGCGCCAATTGTTTCTCCAGGAGTGTTTAAGGTCACTAAGAGGATTTGAAGCTCGTTTCATATCAGTGATCTTTTTGAGGGAATTAAATCAACAATGCTTTTTTTTTTTTTTTTTTTTTTTTTTTTGCCTTTCTCTCCCCATATTTAGCAACAGGCTTGTGTGTGTGTGTGTGTGTGTGTGAACAACCCGAGAGCCCTGCAGGGCAAAGAGAGAAAAGGAGGGGAGAGAGGAGAGATTGGAAGTCCTGCAAAGAGTAAACAGAGGAGTGGGAAGTTCAGTGGTGGTGCTCGGGTGGCATGCAGGCATGGCGGGTTCCTGGTGCACCTTTAGGATGTGACATGCAGTGGATCTTTAGCCCGGTTGATTGTCCCAGTAGTGTTTTCCTTGAAATGGATCCCCCCCCCCTCCTCCTCTCTCTCTAATGAATCCAAACGCAGCTGGCCATGTCCCACACGGACACCGAGAGCTTTAACCCTAAACTGACCTCAATTTGACACCACCAGATGAAATTTTACCGCCTGTTAATGCCATCCACTGATTTTTTTTTCATACGCGTAAGATGTGTGCGCACCTGAAAAACTCGCAACTGTGAAAGCCACTTGTAAGGAAATCTAAAACTCCCTTAAAAAAAAAAAAGTGTAATTGTCTGTGATGGGTGTCCTCCTGGAATTATCTGGCTTGTAAACGCGCTCAGGTTATAAGCAGGGGAGTTGAAGTTGGCACAGGTCTTGTTTATGAGGGGAAAATTAATTTTAATTACCTATTGAGTGACTGATGATTAAAATAAAATTAGAAAATTAAACACCGACTTGTGTAATGTCGCGTCAGAAGACTGTTATTAAGTGAAATTAACCCATTTCGCAGCTCTAAATGTCGTTAATGATGATGCCTCGCGTTTATGGCTGCCATTAATTACTCAAATAAATAGTTCACAAAAAGAAGGAGTTTAGAAAATGTCCACGTCGTTAGGGAAGTAGTTGCTGGAAGTTTTATAGGGAAGGATGTGTGTCTGTGGAGCCGTGCATTGGACACGCGTAATTAGCCTCTGCTATTTTCACACGCTCTTCGGGTGTTTACATCACTCTCCTCGGGGGCAAATCACATATTTCCACAAGAAACGCGGAGAAAATGCGGCTGAAAATGCAAAATCTGCACGTATGTATATTTTTTAAAAATGCGCTCCAGCGTTTTTGGCTTTTAGGCGATTAATCGGAGATTAAACAAACATATAAGAATATAATTTTTTTTCTTACAGTCCTGCGTAAAACTTTCACTGCGCCGCGTAAAGGACGCGCGTTCACAACAAAGCGGTAGATATAAGGTTTATGCTACTTACCATGCTTGTCCAAAAGGAGGAGGATGAAAAAAAAGAAGTCAAGCGTTAGTGCACAAATCAATGTGAACGATAGTATTTAGCTTATGAAAATATCAGTCTTCAATAGCAGCCGGGCTGGATGTGTTTACAGAGTGTAAAGAGAGACTTGGAGACGGTGAATGCCTTGGCTCTCTCTGCGCACCGCTCTGCAGCTCCTTCCCGGGGTATTGCACGTTGAAATGTCCACACAGCCGTTTGTCAAACCCTGCAGTCCTACACTTCCCACCCCCCTTTATGCCAACAAACATAACTGTTGTCACGCTTTCATTTATTAAATCCTTTCCCTTTTTTCCTTTTTAAAAAAACCCTGCTGTTTCTATAATCGACTCTCAAGCAACTGTTTTTTTTGTTGTTTGTTGGGAGAGTTTATTGACCCCTCCAACAGTAGCCGCAGCCCCATCTCCCTGAGCGTGTGTCTACCTTAATCCTAACCTGTGAATAATTAATTCCCACCATCAAAAAAAAAAAAAAAAAAAAATGTCACGGAGCCATAAATGGAGCCTTTATGTGAGAGCCTATCAATACAGCCATGATGCCATATTAGCATTGATGGAAGCTAAATATTAAAAAGGGGGGGGATAGATGGCCTGCTTTCTGTTTTGTGCGTAAAAGTGCCCAGGCTCCAAAAAGGGCTTCACTTGCAAATCGATGGCCGGAGCCGTTGCTCCTCCTCTAAACTTCAATCTCCTCACATGATTGATGATCTCGGGGAGCTTTGATAATTGACTACTCTGAGGTAAGGCACGGATTTCTATCAAGACACGGGATTGGACGAAAGAAACATACAAAATTACTTTCTCCACAAAAGCTTTTTTTCCTCGTGGAAAAGTTCATTCTGGGCTTAGAGGGGTGCGTGTCGTTTAATTTGCTAAAAAAAAAAAAGGAGCAGGGAGATAATTAGCTGTAAGATTAGGAGGTATTACTGAGATATTAGGCACAGCAGCTTATAACCACAAAACAGATAACAAGTAAGCGTCATGCTCATATATTGAACAGCCCTGGAGATGCTTTATAATATTTCCTGAGTGTAAGAAAGGATAAAAGTCCAAATGTGCATTGTGTGTTTTGTATTAATGCTGCATTTCACCGTGCGTAAAAGTTTGCATGCGTTAAAATAAACTGCTTTTCCTCTAAAGCATGATTCATGTTATGTTTGATTTGACTGTGGAGCTGCAGCCGGAGTGTCCGCGCTGCTAAACCTTCCTCATTCAAGCCTTCTCTTGCCTTTTCTCCTCAGGACTCTTCACGGCGAAAAAGAAACTGGGTGGGAGTTGGAGCTGTGTTGGTTTGGCTTTTACCCCCAGTGTGGAGTTGAAGCCGTCCCTGTGCCTCGCATATACTCTGCATATCACAAGATTTGGTCTCTCCTCTCTCTTTTCTGGAGCTGCTGTAGGACTGGCTATGGCCACCGCTACTTCCGGGATCCGTCATTTCATTCGCCCACCGCTCAGCGCTGCGAACTGACTCTGTTTCTATAAGCAAGCTAGCAGCCAACCTGCCAACACTCGCTGACACTCACTCATCTCAGTCTCGCCAGATAGACGAAATACCTACGGGGGGAAAGAAAGGAAAGATCTGAATCGCAATCTCTTAATTTCTACTGCTTCTTTTTTTCCTCTTTTTTCTTCTTTACAGTGATAATAAAACAAGATAGCGATCTGGAGGCATTAAAGGAGACGCGGACTTGCGGGATGAAAACGGACTAAAAAGATTCGTCCTTCTCTTGAACATCATCACCAACCGTCATTCATTCATTACCTTGACAACCTCTGGCTTTGATTGACAGCTGGAGTGGCAAAAAGCCATGAGACACGACAGTTTAGTTACATGCAGGTTGTTGATGGGCCGATTGTAACCTTCACTTTGGCGCATTTTTTTCTTTTTCTTTTTTCCGAGGAAAGAGGGAAAACAAGAAAAATTGCAAAACTCCCCGATGCTTCGGCTTCAACTGAACCACACTGGCGAATAGGAGAAGTCGCAAAGTTGGTTGAAAAAGGGATCTTGCCTCTAAATCACTTTCTAAACGGGACTGGGATATTAAATATACGACAGATTCAGGAGTTTATTGGAGCGCAGCCTGATGGCGCAAAGGGTAGGTTTTAAATCTCCTACACTTACCTGTTCAAATCCACTGTAGGGAGCCACTCGTATCGATAACCTCTTGTCGGGCGGTGGCAAATTCACAAAGTATTCATATCAAAGCGGCTATATTTGACATTTTTGCAGCGCCCTTACTCTTCAAGCAAAGTGACAGCCCTGTGCTTTCACCGACAGCCTCCACGACAGTCCGTGGAGCAGTTTCAGAGGAGACTCCAAACTAATTCGCTCTTTTTCACCCACCAAACACTCTTTCGGGGAGCACCTAAGTTATAATGTTTTTGGTAATTTGACAAACCGTTTATCACACATTACATACTTTTCCCTGCCGTGGCTGCAGCGCATTTTCACAGCTTCATACTTTGTGTATATTCCAAAAACCACACGGCATGCTTTCTTTTTTTAAGTACTTTTCACATTTGTTCCAAAAGTAACCCGGCAGCCCCGCTGACTTTTGCTCTGATTTTTTATTCCCAGTACGATGAGCTGGCCCACTACGGTGGGATGGACGGAGTCTCGGCGTCGATGTACGGGGACCCGCATGCTCCCCGGCCGCTTCCCCAGGTCCACCACCTGAACCACGGACCGCCGCTGCACGCCAGCCAGCACTACGGAGCCCACGCTCCTCATCCAAACGTTATGCCCACCAGCATGGGCTCTGCTGTCAACGACGTTTTAAAGAGGGATAAAGATCAAATTTATGGGTAAGGTTTGCATGAACCAAACACGCGTGTTATTACTGATTTTCAAAGTTTTCAGCCTTTTTTTGGGGGGGGCAACTTTTACTTTAGTTAGAGTTTCTTCTCCCACCGCTAAATTCAAGCAGTGTTTTGTGTAGGATTGACCGCAATTTTGGGGCTCTATTGTTGGTCAGGGGGAGTTTTGTTGATGTGTAATTTTAGACGCATTGTAGTAAGTAAGAGTAAGCCTCGAGCTTGAAATACAAGCTATAAAATAATATGGAAGCTCTGTGCACAAGCTCTGAGCACACAGACTGCACGGGAATAGAATTAAAAAACTATTTTCAACATCACAACAATTCCTCCACGTTATTAACTTTAATATTACACCCCTTTATTAATAGTCTGTCTTTAAAATAGTCTGGACTCATTTAAACGTCGTTGCTTCCTGCAAACTTCTCCAGTGTTTCCAAATATATAACACAGACACACACTGCGCGTAATTACGCACCGTGTGTCTTTACAATTATACTTTAATCACGTTATTATCTAATGACATAAAACCTATTTAGATCGTCTTATAGTGATGGTTGCAAACTTACAAAAATGTTTCCAGACGCTGCTCACTAACACGCACACAGAAAGTGCCATAATCCACAGTGTATCATTATAATCTGGGATGTAGTGCAGAGTAAATCCTCTTCATCTCTTTTACGCACGTTCTCACAAGCGCAATAGTGTTTGCATTCATTTTATTTAATGACACTAAATTAACTGGCATAAATAAAGAAGCTGAGGGCAGTTTGATGAAGTTAACGTTTGTTCAAGCAACGGTATTGAATTTTAAAATTATAATATAGCTTTTAAAAAATATTTTGTGGACAGTTTGGTGGATTGAACCGTGCTTACATTTACATTTTTTATTCACCTCTGTGCCACTTTTAAAAGCTGTAGCTGTGATAGTAAAGTCCTGCGTTATGTAGTGTAACTGCGAAATTATTATTTAACTTGAAGTTGTTTTGCAAACTATAATTTCTCCAAACTCCCTCTGACTGCTGTAGTGTGTGTCAGTTTTGGTTTTTGTAGAGTTTTGTTGACTTCTCAGCCGTTTCTAGTTTGCACTGCAAAAAATGTCAGTCTCAACAAGTCGGTTAATGTCACACTGGGGGTAAAATCCTTCCCCAAAACGTGGAGGAAAATATTCCTGATGCGTTTTTACGCATTATAATCAGCTGCTTAAAAGACACATGTGTTCAGGTTTTATTGTTTTAGTTGTTTGTCTGCTTTATTTTTAAAAGCGGTGACTTGTTTTTAAGGAGGTCTGTAAAAATTACGCAGCGAGATAAAAGGAAAATTATCTGATCCAGACTATGTTATGTTTTTAAGCTTTATTAGAAAATAAGTATTGTTGGGGTTAAGAAAACGACACATATGCAGGTTGATTGGACATTTTTTGCAGTGGGCATTGTGGAGCCGGTATGCTGCATGTACTCAGGCTGTGTTTCCCCTCTTGCAGTCACCCTTTATTCCCACTGCTCGCACTGGTTTTTGAGAAGTGCGAGTTGGCGACGTGTACTCCGAGGGAGCCCGGCGTAGCAGGCGGCGATGTCTGCTCCTCAGACTCCTTCAATGAGGACATTGCAGTCTTTGCCAAACAGGTCAATGTCGAAATATTAAAAATAACATATATATATGTATTTTGGATGTTGTGGCTGCGTCATGGCGCATACTTTTCTCCCTGCCTCATGTTTATTTTTTTATGCAATAAAACTTTCTCTTGATATGATTAATAAATAGTGTGCAGAATTTCCACTTCATTTATGAGAACTGTGTTATCAGGGTACATTTCAGGGTAGAAATAAACACACATTACGCACGGTTCATGCCAAACTAACTTTGACATATGGTTTATTATTTTAGGTCCGAGCAGAAAAACCTTTATTTTCATCAAATCCAGAGTTGGACAATTTGGTAAGCGCACACTTTGACCTCTCATGTGTCTCAATAATATAATAATTGCCGCCTCGGTGCGGTTTTTATGCTCCTGCCTTGTGTTTGGGGACACTCTGGAGTGTCCGCAGCATCACGCAGTAAATATGTGACCATATGATTTAACTTCCGCACGGGTGTCAGATCAGTTTTAAAGTTGAGCTGTGTGACCACAGTTCGCCGCTGTCAATGCTCGGACTTCCCATCTGACTTGACCAGACTGACCAGTGCGTGATGACCAGTAGATTGTGAAATGCAGCTTTCTTGTGGAGTTAAAATGCTTTGGCTGCGGTGCACTCCATAGTGTCATGACGCGGGCGGATTATCACATAATAATGCAGTGTAAAAAATGAATGCTGTGAATTTTGTGATGCAAATTATGTGTATTTTGAATTTCCCCCCAGATGATACAAGCCATACAAGTATTACGGTTTCACCTCTTGGAATTAGAAAAGGTAAATATTATACATTTCTTGTGACGCATGACGCCACCTGCACACACACTGCATTTAATGCAGCCTATATATTAAACACTATATAGTGCTTATATTTAAAAATAAACCAGCATGCTTTGAGAGAAGGTTTCAGATGTTTAATTTCTATAAAATATGCTTTTTTATTTAGCCAACTATTTATGTGACTATTGATAAAATATGCTGGAGCCTCTTTGCTCACGTTGCACATTGTTATCGATCCGTAGATTTAGTTTCATCTGCTCATTATTCCACCAGCTTTATGGCATGCTGTTTATTTTTATTTTTTTAGTCGTTCAACTTGTTGCTGGAGTCTCAGGAGAATAATAAGCACTGCAACAATTTCACTATTGTTTCCTCGACGCCGATAATGCCTCTTTAATTGGAGTTATTCTTGGACCTGGCTGGTTTCCCCATCCTGAGAAATAAGGTGTTTTCTTCCTTTATATTTTTTTCCTATAGGTGCACGAGCTCTGCGACAATTTTTGCCACCGGTACATCAGTTGTTTGAAAGGAAAAATGCCAATAGATCTAGTTATTGACGAACGGGATGGCAGCTCGAAATCAGATCACGAAGAGCTCTCGGGATCGTCGACTAACCTCGCAGATCACGTAAGTAACAGCGTTTTATTCCTCATGTGTGACGTGCTGGGTTTTGTCTCTGCTGCTGCTGATACAGAACAATATAAGGCATGCATGTTTTTTTTTTTAAAGCACACAAATCGGCTTGTTTATAGATAATCAGATTTGTTTGATGTGTCTCATAATGCCAACTTTATTTTGGGGAGGTGGTGCTACTTAGCCTGTGCTGTGTGTGTGTGTGTGTGTGTGTGTGTGACCCTGCTGTGCCATCAGTAAATAGAGCATGCTCTGTTCTGCAAGGAAAATCTGCCGATCGATGTTCTGAGGTCAAAAGCTAGATGTGATACAATAGACTGAGTTATTGTTTTAGTCTTTTGATTAGGGGCAGTCATGTGTGCGTAATGCGTCCCTGTGCTTGAGTGTGTGTGTGTGCGCAAATCGCTGCCGTGCATTATGGAGAGTTGCAAAAAAAAAAAAAAAAAAAACCGTGAGGCAATTATCTGTTATGCAGGTTTAACGTTAAAGCAGGGTATCAGCGTATAAGCTGTAGCTTTAGGCCAATATTTAAAAAGAAAAGGGCTTTATATTTGGGGGCTGTGGGAGCTGGATATGGCCTGCGCGTAAAGCTGTGGATTTTTTTTGCTGCTGCAGAGGTGGAGAAAGTGGTAGCCTATTGAAATAGATCTCAGAGCTAAAGGCTTACCATCAATGTCAAGTTCACAAGGCATCTGATGGTTCGTCTGGAGGGCCTTCCATTGCTGTTGATGTTAATGTGTTTAATTGTTTCGTATTGATTGCCGTGTGGTTTGTGCTCTGCAGTGGCTCTCTCCTCTGCTCCCCATTTTATGGCTGGAGGCTCCATAATGCTGAATTCAATTATATGCACCTGAAGTACAGTAGCTTTAAATTTGAAGATCGATTCCCTGGTTTAAATCGTGCATTTTCGGTGTAATAAACACAGGCGCTCCCCTCCGCAATATGGATCGAGCTGACAGTGTATTATTGAGTTGATATCTGTGAATTATTGCGTCTTGCATGCCTGTGATAAAGCTAATGTTTTGGTGGAGGTGGAGGAGGAGGAGGAGGGGGGAGGGGAAAAGAGCGGGCTATTGCAAGTAAGTGACTAGTTAATATCTGTGCAGCACAAGGCCAAGCCTATTAGGAATTAAAGCAGATTTAAGTGTTATGCAAAGTCACTGCGCTGCATCTGTTGGGTCTGGCTATAGGCCTAATAGCAGTGGATCCCCTTGAAAGCCCGTCGCGTTTAACATGGCCACGCAGCGCCCCGCACAAGGTGAATGAAACCATAATTAGACCCGAAGATGACGATGGTTGGTTTGAGTCAAAACGGCAATATTGTGGTCCTCCAACACAAGTGTAGAAATGAGGCATGCTGTTGTTTATATTGCAGAGATTAGATAAACTAGCCTGTTTAGTTTCATGGCAGATGGTTGATACTCAAGCCAATTTCCAATGGTGCCTCCAGTGCTCAGACACCAGCTTCATCATCAGTCCACTTGTGAGAAATATTTTTGATAATTAGAAAATTAGATATGCCAATAAAAGCAAATCAGGGGCAGCAATAAACAAAAGAAGGTTGCACGGGCGAGCCATTTATCTTGCAGTCATTTGGAGTGACCACCTCATTAGGTGTTTAAGTTTTGAGGGATTTATTTCACTCCTGTGGCACTGGTGAACTTTTTATGATACCTAACTGCTGGGCTGAATTTGACAAAAGCAGATTTTTTTTTATCCCCTCTTGTTTGCTTTTCTGTCTGAGCTGTGAGTGATTTTAATCATGGCTGAGTACTACATGTTATGGAAACACACACACACACACAGCTTATTTTTCTTCATAAATAAAAATACAATACTTTTTTGCACAGTGTGTGTGAGAGCATGTGTGCACCCCATGAGGCTGCAGTGGAAATAATATTTGCAGAAAGTGGAATTATTGAGGTGAAAGCGTGCACGCTTGCCGTCACAATCCTGGAGGCTCGCAGTAAATAGTTAACTTCTTCAGCAGTAATTTCTGTATCTAATTGAAAAGGCTCCAGCTTTTCATGCCCCCAAAAAATGTGTTTTGAATATTGGAAACAATGCACAAAAATGCGTTTGGCTGCGAAAAACCGTGCCGCTGGATAGGGGAAAAGCAAAATCCTGTCCTACTTGTCTTGATTTATTTATTTTATTTATTCATTTGTATTTGGCTGTATTTTATTATTCATTTCTGTCCTCGCTTCTCGGCAAAGGAGAGGAAGGCGGTTTTGATAGTTAGATATGCTAATTTATTTAGTTAGAATCTCTCACGTCCATTTTTCTTTGCTTTGATATGCATTTTTAATATATAGCCCTGGGCTACATCTCATTTGGTGAAAGTTGGTTTTTCTGGAGATGATGAGACTCTTCACTGTGAAGGAGGCGGCACGTTGAGCTTGTTTGTATGAGTGTGTGTGTGTGTGTGTGGGTGTGTGTGTGTTTCCTTTCCCTTTTTTTTTTTATACCTCTTTCCCTTTCCCTCCTCTCCCCTCGTCATACCTGACAGCGGAGCATAATAAGCACAGTTTTATTTACACTTGAATGCAGCGTTGTCTTAGAGATGATTGGATTATGGTATAGTGAGAGCAGGATGAGGCCTTTGCTGACACTGTTGATTTCCCCTTATTCGCTTGCGGTGACTATCTCAACCATGTAGCCCACCCAAGGCTCCCTAACTCATCGCCCCTCCTCAGATCAACCCCATCCCAATTAAAAGAAAGGGGGGAAAAAAAGATGTGTTGCACATGAAGGTTGATGGAGAGGAGGAAAAGCAGATTTGTAAACGGTTGATACAGTGTGTGTGTGTGTGTGTGTGTGTGTGTGTGCTTGTCAATGGTTCGCTCTCTTGTCTTTTAATTAATGAATAAAATTTTTGTCTCTTCTGTGCTACATCCAATTAGGGAGGCAAATAGAATTAACAGTGTCTGAATATTATCTGTTCTAATGAATTAGCCTTTGTGTCTTCTCCTGCTATTGTGCCGCCTCTCCTGTAAAGCTTACATATTAGCAGAGGGCTTTTCATTTCCTCCATGCATATGCATCACGCTTTTTAAACTGCCTTTTGAATTTCTGCGTAGTTTCAGATTTGTTCGACAGAAAGTGTGCAGGATTCGCAGGTTCCCTGGCGCTTTGTTTTGGAGAGCTTTCCACAGGGAGTGATAGTAGTTCCCATAGAGGTTATGGCGCAGCTTATCTTGACAGTGCATGGCTGGAAAGGGAAGAAGGAGGGGGAGAAAAGCTTTCTGTTTACATTTGATTCTCTGGTGCAGGCTTCTGAGTGCCGTACACCCATTGGTCAGGCACGGTGATGTCACAGATTTGGTGAAAGTAATAGCGATAGTTCATCTTGTGCCCGTGCAGTGATTTACTGTGTGTACCAGCGGAGATGGGTGCTCAGTAATGTCCTGTTTCTGTATGTCACTATGCACGGTGCAGCATACACAGCCTCCCCGCCTGTGGACACAGAGCCCTCGGGCCGAGCCAGCCTGCTGAACCGTGGAATTTCTCAGTTTTGGAGGTGTTCTAATTCAACTAGCTTTGTTCTCCTCAGGGACCGACTACATTCGGATCTCACCCTCCACCCACCACTACCACCACCACCACCACCTTCTCATGAAAACAGTGCAGCGTTGACTTGCACTGCTCTGTCTGTTCCACACAATTGTTTTGTGATGGTGGGATGTCTGGCCTTACATTTCCTATTTGATTAGTGCTCAGAGGCAGGGCCCTGTTGGCAGGCATATCTAATCATCGCTACCGTGGCTGGAGAGAGAGGCGAGGCTCACTTGTTGCATCTCCCACTCTGCTTTCCTTTAACTGCATGTATGCTGTGAATGAGTGCAGTGTAAAGGATCATGGGATGCATGTATACTGACTTGTACTGAAAAGCATCATACAGTAAATGTTAGTACAGATATACACTCAGTAATTCAACACCTAAATTAGATCTTTATAGTTCAGCTTTGTTGATCGTGTCAGAAATGGTTGAATTAAATAATATTTCTTACCTGTAGTTACTTTATTAACTATCACAGGGCTGCAGGTGAAGTAGGAACACAGGGACAGCCTCTCTCTGTGGAACTTGATCCACTTTAATGTCCAAACAAGAATGTTGGACAACTTAACATCGACAACACTAGTGGCATCTCACCTGATATATATAGCTCCACCAAACTTAATCATAACTCATTACCTGCACATAAGGTACGCGATATTAAATAGCACTAAATTTAACGTAAAGAGCAAAATAAAATACATAAACAATAGTTAACATTAAATTATGTAGATGCAAAATATAAATCTAAAAATAAAAAAAAATAAATCTCATCTTACAATATGCTCATTACCGAGTTCATAGTGACAGGTGGTATTGTACTGGACTACCTTACACTGAGAGGTAATTTTTTATTCTTTCCATTCACACATATGAAGACATAGGTGTATATTTTGGGGGGATGCTGGGGACCTGCCCCCCTCAACATTTATAGCATCTGCATTTGCCTCCCATAAAACATGAACCAAGCAGAGGACTTTTAGTTTGACAAAATTAAAGACATTTATGCATTAAATTGACGCAGAAACGGCAAAAAATTGGTGCAGAAAAATTCACCTGAATGCAGGAAAATAAGTGTCTGATTCTTAAATTTCATGGAGGAGCACCCTCAAACTTGCAACAAAACCTACACTGTTGCATTAAGGAGCAGAAAATTAGACACACCTCTCAGTTTAATGCAGCGCAGTGCAAAGTTACAACTAACTATGACCTTAGTGCTAACACATAAAATTTATTCAACACCTGTATGACAGTGTCAACAAACAAACAAACAAACAAAAGAGGATAATTACAGGTGTCATAAGAATAAATGTTATGGCCGAACAGTTGTATTGGATTTTATTAGACTGCACAGGTAAACATAGTGAGGTATAGTAAAGTGGCCACTGGACAGTGTATATACATGCTCATATTCTGGGTTATTTGTCACAAGCAACAACTTGAAATTGATTTATCTATAACAATGTGTGTGTTTTATATTTCCGTCATTCTGGAATAATCATTTGGATGTGTGTTCTGCAGGCGTATTTGCACGTGTAATGTGCCACTCACTACAGCGAAAAAGGTTGTTTTTGCCTGGGAGAAAGTTCTGAAACATAAATACAATCACTCAATCTCCGGTGTCTGTTAAAACACGCTCCGGTGAATTATTAGCTGCTAAATTAAGGACTCTTTATATTCTGGATAATTGAGGGTGTTGTAAATGCTCAGTTGTTCGACAGAGGTGCACCTACACTTTTCTTAAGAGGCTGTGTATAATTACGAGCTCAGCCCAACAAAAAATGTGCGAGGAGGTTTTTTTTTTTTCCCCACCTCTGTTTATTTCATGTAGCAAAACGTGTCTTGAAATGTCAGGCGGCGTTGTGATTTACGGTCCTGTGTGTTTTCTGGTGCGTCAGCGATTCTGTACATGTTCAGCACAGGATTCCTGTAGCCGCTCCACACACAGTGGTGGTGCAACACACACAGACACAAACACACACACACACACACACACACACACACACACACACACACACACGCAAGGCTAGTCGTTCTCAGCCTACCTCACACACCAACAGATTTCTTCCCTTTCCTCCGGGTTCCAGGGGAATTTGAGGGAAATTCAATGATGCCGCTAAATCAATTTTATTTGAAATTCCTAGGGATGTAGGCAGAGTGCAGTGAGGGAAGTGAGATTGTGCCAGGCAGGTGTTTGTAAATGAGAAACAGGGGACAGGAGCAGAGGAGACGGCAGCATTCTCCCGCTCTCCTGTGGCCTGGCTCCACTACAAGCCTTCCTCCCCATATTGTCTCCTGCTTTTATATTAATTACAACTTGTATTATCAGCTGCCAGTTGCTAACCCCAGCAAATAGAAAAGGCTGCCCCTGGAGACCACGCTTCTTTTGTATCTTATTCTCTATCTAGTCCTATTGTGCTTGTGTGTGTGCGTGTGTGTGTGTGTGTGTTCCCGCCTGCACATGTATGTGCGTAGCTTGCTGGCGTCCTCCTCCTCCTCCTCCTCCTCCTCCTGGTAACACTGCTCTTTAACACAATTAGTGAAGAGCATGGAGTGAACCATGTTTGACTCCTAATTATGCCCAGCTTTAGGGAATAGTCACATGGGCTAGAGGCCTTTTTTCTCTTTTGCTTCTTCCTCTTCTTCTTTTTTTTTGTAGGTTGAAGAAGACTGTTTGGGTGACATGATTTTTTTTCCCTCAACTTGTTTGAACTTTATCAGACCCACGAGGGTTGTGACAAAATGGTTGTTGTGTGTGTTTGTGTTGCGCAGCGCGGTGTCTGCTGATGCACCCTCCGTAGCTCAGAGAGGGCCCACTAAATTATTCATGGGGAGGAAAGGCTGTTGCTTTTGTCGCCGTGTTGAGCGTGGAAAGTTAACGCTTTTGTTGTGATATTTGTTGTCTTGTTTTGCAGACGCGGGGGGTTATGAATGAGAGGTGACTCGCAGGTATTAAAAAGAGGAGAGTGTGCTTCATTAAAGATACTGCCCATGCACCGGGCATAGTATCTGCTTTATTATTGGGTCACATAAAGTGCTGCGGTCTGCTTTTTGCCCAATAAGAAGCAAACTAACAAAGCTTTATCTATTTCCCTTCCATACAGGCCCATTAAACCTGCAGGGTAGCAAATCACAGCAAAATATCATTCCCTTTAACACCATTAGCTGAGGTGTCTTTGAATTTAATTTAGTGCCAGCGCCATTAAAAATGACACATTACTCTGCAATGATAGCTAAATTAAGTCCTATCGATTCAGCTGTTGCATTAAAACCGTGCTGTGGCCATAGCTGGCAAGTGTTGAAGAGAGAGAGCAAGAGAGGGAGAGTGTGTGAGAGCGGCGAGCATAGTTTTTCAGGTCTGTCTCGCATCTTGCCGGCAGTGGGTGTCTCATTGTGAGGAAGTAGAACCCAGTCATTTTCTTCTCTTGGAACAACAACAGCCTGTTCGGAGAGCAGCGAGCCCAGCTCTGCCTAAATACATTATGCACTCTGGGAGTGTGGGATTTTTACCTCCTTGTTCCATACGACAGAATTAGACTGTTTTCAGAGGGTTGATTGCCTTTTCCCACATTAGTGATTTTACCCAGCATATGCTGCGTGGAGAATAACAGACAAGCAGACCTTGTTCCCATGAAGTGTACCATGTGTTGATCAGCGGCCCAGACAGTGAACACATCACAATCATCCATCCCTCTCAGAGTGGGGACACTTCTCCCTCCGCTCGCTCTGGAGGGCTAAAACCCACGCACGGGCTATTGTTCACCCTGTCTTCGCACCCCTCTTCTGAGCAATTCTCCAAGCTCTTTATCTGATTGCCATCCGGTGAACAGCTGACGCTGAGAGGGCCTTGAGTGGAGCGGAGGGTCTGAAGGGCCTTGTGTGTTTCTGTCTGCTGTTTTCAGCTCCGAGCTGTTTGAGAAAACAGCCCTCCTTCCCCAAAAAACTTAGCAGATAAAAGGGCCTCGCTCACAGGCATAGCAGCAGCCTCGCCTCCGCAGCAGAACAAGCAGCAGCACATCAGGACTGCGCACCCAGGGGAGCTCGGCAGCCGCTTGTCTTATATCCTCTGTTTCCCTGCAAACCTCCACTAGTCTCCAGGCACTATCCTGTCTGTCCTCCACCAGTACAGCTCACTTTGACTGGGGCACCAAAGCAGGCAGGCAGGCTCCTCTCTGGCGGGAGCTGAGGGAAAAGAAGTTCATCAGGAACTGAAGTTAGACAAAATGGTAAAAAATGCTCTCTTTCTTGGAATATTCTGTGGCGTGTACATTTTCCTTCTGCTTTCGTATGTATGTATATGTGTTTGTGTGTGTTTGAGGGAGAAGAGAAAAAAAAACCCATAGCGGGAACTGAGAAGTGGGTTGAGGTTTGTGGGAAGCCTTGGTGCAGGCCTGTGTTTGTTTGGCTTGGGCTCTGCTCAAGGGGCCGCTTCTCCCGGGGCCCCAGACAACGCTGGGCTTACGTTCGCCAACATTTTGTCATCGTGCTCAGGTGGCAGGTTAAATTGGGAAAGAGTAGCTGGTGGGTTGTGTGAGCTATGGAGCTGCATCAACTCTGTGTGCGAGGCTTGTTTGGAGTGCGTATTGGATCAAGCCTGTGTGAGTGTAGTAAATGACGTGATCAGTCTGTCGCTCTATTGCTTGAATGGCAGAGGAAATTCCACCTCCAGCCTGCCTTCATGTGGCACTGATAAAGCCTTTCCTGTACAGTAGAAAATCCTGTTTCCCTGTGTGCACCGACAGGGCAATGGGAATGACCAGGAAAGAGAGGAGGAGGAGAAGGAGAGAAAATGAGCTGTAGGACGAAGGGGAAGGAAAAAAGCAAGACACCTTAAAAAGCTATGAATTTGTTTATGGACATTTCTTTGAAGTTAGCAAGCAGAGATTCAACACTTTTTTTCCCAGCATGTGTTTGTATATATAAAAGTGAGTGTGTGCGCATGTGTGTTTATACTTCTTGCTCTATTATGTCATTAGCATGTGTGCGTAAGTGTATTTCTGCAGGCCTCTGTGGGCGTGTGTGTACGTCGGCGTGGGCGTGTGCACATTTTTGGCAGATTAGCAGGAGAATCACTGTCATATCTTATTTTCATTTCTGACAGTGGTAATGATTAATGGCGGCTGTGGTGTGTTTGGACTTTTTACCTCTATATTTCTCACTTGACACGGAAGTCTCAATTGGTTATGGTATAAACGAACTCCACTGGGCTCTGCCATGTGTGTTTAGACAATTACTCACAAGTGCTCCACTTGCAACGTTCAAAAATCAGACGCCACATTAACAGTGCTGCGTTTTGCTCTCATGCATTAATGAAACACTTTGATTACAGTGTTTTGACTTATTGCCAGCTGCTTTAGTGCATTAGTTACTTTCTGTTCGGCTGTGATTTTAGTGGCACCGTTGATTGTCTGCTAGCTGGGAAACAGGCTCTTCGCTCTGCCAGCAGAATGTAAGCAGGCCAAGGACCTTCGCAGTGCCTGTAGACTCTTACAGATGTCACTCACTTTTCCAGCACGCTCATATGGTCTCGCTCTTTCTCTGTCTCCCCCCCCCTTCCTGCTCTCTCTGCTCCTGGTTTGCGGTTTGGACGGGGGAATGTGGATGGATGCACGGATGGATGGATGGATCCCACGCTCGCTTTCTCTCTTTTCTAACCTCAGAACCCAGCTTCCTGGAGAGACCATGATGACGCCACCTCCACACACTCAGCCGGCACACCGGGGCCCTCCAGCGGGGGACACGCTTCACAGAGCGGTGACAACAGCAGCGAACAAGGTGAGCCAGCACCGAAATGGGCACGCACATGCACATGTACACTCACACACTCACAAATATACATAACGTGCGTGCACTTGTGCACTCAAGCACTAACACATAAGCATACATAGGCGTAGGCACGGGTCCATGCGGGACGTATTAATCATCATGCATGGGTAGAGTTGCCAACACTTCACTTTAACCCTGTCTAATGTGAGATCTACAGTGAATACATGGCACATCTCTCTATACACACATGTCCCAGTCCCTCCTTTTGCACACTGGATTATCCCGCTTTTTGACTGGCATCCATGTAAACACATAGTCACACCTAAAAATGAACACGCTTATCCACTGTTACACTCGCACGCGAATGCAAGCAGCAGCCACTGTAATACACCAACCTAGAAAAGGGCTTTCCAAAAATGTTGCTATTTAGAGAGCTGAACAAAAGCTGGTGATTAATACTATATTTCTGCCAGTTCTTGCTTGCATTTAAACCATATTAACTTTGCTCACACAACAGCCCCTAATTATGTCTCAGTGAGCCTTCTGTTATCTAGTACACGACCTGCCAAACAGCAATAATGCATTTCAAAACAAACGTATTTGAAATTATTACAGATAGCTTGTGCAAGTCACAGCTATCTGCCTTGTAGTTTTGTCACGGTCGGTATCAAATTTTGACATGTAAATTATCAAAAGCACACGCTGTTAGTTGAATTCGGAGGTGAGGCCGAGCGTCGATTTATTGCGAGGTTAAAATTGTTTATTAAATGCGACTGCTGCCTGAACTAAGAGAACAGATGATGAGCTCCTGGCCTTTCCTTTCTTGTCTTCCTCTTGTTTTGAATGCACCAAGATCTCCTTTCACTGGCGGCAGAGAGTGTGTGTGTATGTGTGTGTGTGTGTTGTTTTTTGTGGGTCTTTTTCTGTATCCGTGTGTATGTGTGTGTGTGTGTGTGTGTTGTTTTTTGTGGGTCTTTTTCTGTATCCGTGTGTATGTGTGTGTGTGTGTGTGTGTGTGTGTGCCCTCTGGCAGTGTCCACGGTTTTGCATGAAATTTCATCACACCGTCTACACACACAAACACGCTCAGATACACACTCCTAACAGCTCACTCGCAGAGCGCAGCCGCTTGTCGCATCCCGTTCGAGGCTATCGTTTTGCCGATAAGCGATCAGATGTATCGATGGGGGTGTGCGTCTGTGGTGGGGCTGTTTAAATCATCTTCTCCTCGTCAGACAGAAGCAGCAGTTTGAACCATTACTGACCACAGACTGAGGGTTGCAGCAGACCTCTGTGGTCGGCTGTGTCAGGACTAGTTGGATCACAGGCTGTTGTTGGGGTAGCTGATGATAGCTAGGCTTTGGCTAAGCTACAGGATACATCTGTTTGACAGTGTAAGCATAATGAAGGAATGGGGTATAATAATATGAGGCTTATTTGATTCTGATAGGGATAATTCTCCTTTTGCATGCCCTCTCCGTGGCGAGGAGAGCACAGGAGCAGCTACAGAAAGAGGAGGAGATATTGCATCAAATTAAGGGTTCGATTTTCTGATGTGGAGGGAATAATATAACCTAAAACACTATATGATTTCAGGTCAGACAACAGAGCATAGGTGGAGTTTTTGCACTCATCTTTGCAATTGCAAGCAGCATGGGAGATGAAGACTGCAGGAACAACAGAGAGAGGAGGAGGAGGAGGAGGGGGATGAGAGAAAGAAATGCACTGCCTATTGATTATCTTACACACATAAGTACAAGTGACCTGTAATCCACAGAGCACTTATCGACTCCTCTCCCCACCGTATCCAGTAACAGTGGATCAATACGGGCCAAAGACAGTTACGGTACAGCACCGCGCACTGGGCCAAGATAGGCTTGGACTAGATCAGGGCCGGAGCCTGACCTACACCGACGAGCGCTAAATGCTAAATCTTTCAGGGTGAAAACAAAGAATAAAACAAGAGGCAGAGATTTAAAAGAAGGCCGCAGAATAGCTGTTGAAGTACAAAGGTGAAAGAGTAGAGAAGGTGAAAAAGTATGCAGAGCGAGGAAAAGGAGAAAGAGGAACAGAGAGAGGGAGAGGGCAGCTGATTTAATGGTCTAATGAGGCCGTCCTCCAGCCAGTTGTTTTGTGTGAGGCATGCTCTGACCTTTCGCTCCGCTCGGGAGCCCCGCCGCCTCATTTTTCACATTCTTGCAATTACGTTAACGCTTGAAGCGCTCGCTGACTCCCGACTCTGGCCCTTCCATTCTGACAGAGCCTTCCCTCCCCAACCTCTCCACCTTATCCCCTCCTCTCTTCCACTCCACTCCACTCCACGCATGAACTCGCCTCCTATCTCAATACGTTTCCACATAAAATTTGTAGTCCACACTCTCGAGTCCACAGAGAAAATGTGAAATGTGTGCTTCACTTCAGTAATGGGGTCTTTAACAGCTTGGCCCCTGTTAAAAGGGGTGACGATGTGGATCAGTTGAGGAAGACAGAATGGATGGTAGAGAGGGAGGAGAGGAGGGAGAAAGGAGTGCGTGAGACCCACAGTGCTTTTTGGTTTCAGCTGCCAAGAAAAACATCAACTTTCTTCCGCCATCTTCCATCTTGAAAGGTGTGTTGTATGTGTGCCTGTAGCTTGAAAAACATTAACCTCGAAAAATCAATCCAGAAGCATCCTTGTGTTGAAAATGTGACTCCATTTCTCCCCAAAACGGTGACGCATGTCCGATGGTAGAACTGTTTTGAAGAGTAAAAAGTTTTAACTTGCTTCCCTTTCCCTTTGGCTTAGGTTAGGGGATGTACAGAGGAATAAAGATCCGTATCAAACACATACCTTTTTTAAGTACTATATATACAGTACATACTGTACTCAGGATGGGCTCTGTGAGCTGAATTCACTTCCACAATCTCCGGCTTAGTATCTCAGCATCAAGCATTGCTCTGAACCTGTGCCAGAAAACAATTTAACAAGTGCGCAAATATGTATTGCCCCTCTTGTGGAATAATTTATTGTCAAGCAGTAAACCAAGGTGAAGCATGCTCATAGCTGTGAGTAAAGACTGCCAGTTAAGGTTCTGACACATATGAAAAAGGTTTCAGTACAACACTCAGATCTGTAACCTCTCCCACCCCCTGCTCTTAACTGACTTTTTTTTTTTCTCCCTTTTTTCTCAGAATTTCCCTCCAAAAAAGAAAATATGAATTATCACCCTCAGGGCAAATTCTGCACTCTCACTTACTGACTCTTAGAGAGTGACTCCCTATGTTCTAGCTAGATAAACAAATAGCAGCAGCTTACGGGAGACGCTTCAGAATCTAACGCACAATAACTTCATTGGCCCCGCTCGCACATCATTTTGATTAACAGTCCGTTGGAGCTCCTCCAAGCTTATCTAGAAACATCAGAGACATCAGTTGCAGGGAGTTAAACTTGATGAATGTGCATGCCTTAAGATAGCACTCATCTCCAAGCAGGTGTCCGTAATATGTTCAAACACCCAAAGTGTGATGGAGCAGCGGGATGAAATACTCCTGTGCGTTTGCCCACACCAAACACAGTAGAGTCTAAATGCACTCGGTCATGAACTGTAAATCCCCAACACTGATTCAGCACGGTAGGCAACATATGTATATGTGTGTGTCTGAGTGTGTGTGTGTGTGCCTCAGCTCCAGTCCACACTTGTAATTATTAGCTATGCATGAAGACCAAAATCCATGTTGACATCTTGAGTGGTGAGCAGAGGGGCTTTCTGTACAATTCTGCTGTAGATGGAAACGGCTCAACAGAAGAGAGGAGAAAGCATTTTGTACATTTTCTCAGCAATTGAACAATCCCCACGCTCTGCGGATAGACAGACTCCCCAGAGAGACCGAGAGAGGCAGAGATGGAGAGAAAGGGAGGAAGAGAGGGAGAGCTTGAGTGTTCGGCTCCAAGGGAGCATGCTGTGCTTGATGGTATTGTGGTACATTTCTGTGTGTGTGAGTGTGAGTGTGTGTGTGTGTATGCATGGGGAGTGTGGTGAGCTCCCTTGGCCCTGGCCAGGGGCCCCACTCAGCAAGGTCTTTGTGGTTGAGCTCACCAGAGGGGGGTCATTCCTGGTGGGGACACGACTCCGCGTGTCCGCCCAGAGAGTCCCTGCATGAGCGAGGCCTGTTGAATCTGGCATTTTCCAGACCTTTGGCTTTGCTTTTTTTACAGCTACACTTTGGGCTGGAGAAGACCTAAAAATGAGGGAAGAGGGAAAAAAAAGATGTAACCACAACAGAGAGATCAGCAAAGTCTGTGCTAAACGCAAGATGGAAGCCTTGTTGCGTTTTAGTAGCCTATACTCCAGCTCTGGAGTGATCAGTGAGGTGTGTCTGTGTATAGAAAATATACAGTGTGTGTTTCTGTGTGTGTGTGGGGGCATGCATGTGCGTGTGTTCGCTGGTTCCCTCTAAGTGCCTGTTAGAGTTTAATTTAGTGTAGTAATTAAAGCTGAACACTGGCCCATAAACAACAGATAAACAATAAAGCAGACCCAAGCCCTGCTGTTTCATGGCTCTCACTCCCAGCTGTTGGAGCACTGATAATTTTTACACAGTGCCCCCACCTCACCACAAACACAATGCTGAAGCAACAAGGGTGTGCATGCATTGTAAATGTGTGCTCGGGTATATTTTAGTGTGTGATGCGAAAAAAAGGGCCAAAGAAACACATAAACACACAGGATACGTCCACGTCCCGCTCTTGAAAGCAAACACAGAAGAACCACAGTGGAGCAGCGAGTGTAAGGGGAGCCACTTACACCACCAGCTCAATGGCAACAGCGATCACATAAACATTACGCCAAGTGCGGCCATTCAACCTATAACTTGCGATGCCTGGCAATCAGCAGCAGCAAGTGCGCTTAAACCGAAAACAAGCGGTGCTTAATGAGGATAACAATGCCACGGTGTTTCTCAACGAGCTACCGTGTGCAGTTTTAGCCTTGTCACTACATGTCAGCTCCGTGTTAGTCAGGTGTCTGTTGTGAAAACAGCGCAGTGTGTCTGTCTGATGGTTTGTTGGGAAGGGGCAGGGCCATTGTTGAAAGCTGAGAAGAGTTGCTGTGGAGGGGGAGAAAACACGGTACGGAGGGGATACTTTCATGATCCCATTAGCATAAGAGAGGCTAAATTATTCATGCGGAGTGCTTAATCTATGGGGAAAAGTATAGTTAATGCACATAGTTTTAAAATGGATCTCTCCCTGCCTCTGCTCTAACACCAGATTCTTGCTGGATTCAGCATTCGCGGGCATTTACGGGAACGGCTGTCACTCTCCGCCCTGCATACGCACACACATAGTATGTGTGGGCATATGTGCACTCCTGCTTAAGCGCTGCTGCACTTCAAGCTGTTTCAAGGGGCTCTGCTCTCAGGCTCATCCCCTCTCTCCCTCTCTCCATAAGTCCCTTTCTCATCCTCCCTCTCTCTCCTTTTCTCTTTCCATTTATTCCTCCACCTCTCTCTACCTCTCCCCCTCCTCCTCCGTCTCTCACCGTCTCCCTCACACTCCTCTCCTCTCTCACCCCTCTCTGTCTCGCTCTCAGTACCGCAGACTACCTGGCCCTCATCCAAAATGTGATTAAAGAGAATGATCAGCTCCCTCAGCTCCCTCCTTCCTTCCTCCCTTCCGCTCTCTCTCTCTCTCTCTCTTCCCTTTTTTCATGTCTCTCTGTGTTTCTCCTGACCCTCTGTTGCGTTCTTAGAGTCTATAGATCATGAGAGAATAAACACATGAAAACAGCGAAAGCAAAAGGAACTGTAAAAGGATGCGGGCTGCCAGTAGAGTCAGCTCCACTTCCAGTAACACAGTCCCTCTGCCCACAACATCACCACCACTCCATCCACACTGCAGCCCAAGCTTTCTCCACTTTCCCGCTCTTCCTCTTATCGTCTCCTTCTTTCCACTCCTCTCTGTTTCTCCCTGGGCTCTGGCTGGGGCCTGGTCCCTCTGGTCCATAATCATGAACAGGCCCCCGGCGCGACCCGGCCCAACCCAGCCTGGCCTAGCTTGGCCAGGAACTGGGTCCTACACAGCAGGAAAGGCGCATTATCTGGGTCAGCCTAATGTGCAAACTAATGTTTGGAGAACATAGGGAAAAAATTACCCAGATTATTCTGACAGCAGCTGAGGAGAATGTCTGTTTTGCGCCATTAAGGGGAAGCTTGGGGGAGACATTTTTTTCCTCTCTTTCTTTTCTTCTCTTCCTCCGAGATGAAGACTGGCTTATCTGGGAGTGAGTTGAGCATAATTAAAAAGCAGAAAGGAAAAGGTGTTGCAGGGAAGTAATCAGGACTTAACTACAGCAGAAGGAGGAACTTTTTCTTTTACCCGGGCCAAAAACAAAGACAGGAGTGCAGTGCTGTTGTATCAGTTCATTATACAGTAGGTTTACACACCCATGTGCCCTCGCTGATTACTCCAGTGCATGTGGTGATGATGAGGAGTGCACAGGGGTCTGATGTAATATGGCTAAAAGGGATTTGAGCGCGTGCCCCAAAGGGCATTTCCACGTCCATTAAAGCTGCCGCCGCTGTATTTTCACAAGGATGACAGTGCTTCAGTTCTTTAAAGGGAGAGTGTTTTCCCAGGAAATTTTCTGTCTTGTTTCAGCAGGCTAGCCTGAAGGGGGTCAGCCAAGAAGTCACCCTTAAGAGGTGATAATCCAATTGCTCTAGTCCTCACCAGATTTGTTTTCCCCCCTTGTCTGGCAGTGTGTTTGCGTGTGTGTGTGTGTGTTTACAGAGAGTGTAAGCATGCGTGTGTGAATGTAATAGACATAGAATGGGAGGCAGAGGCAGCAAGATGCCACCGGTTCCTTCTGTGTCCAACCCCGGGCCCCATTCTAGATCAGAGAGAGGTTACGGAGGCCAAGTCTGTCAAAGGCACACCTGCAGGGAAACTCCAAAAAACCCCTGACTGCCAGCTTACACAGGCCCGTTTAAGGTGTGCTTATTTGGAGTTTAACCCTGACTTCAAATGTCCTTTCCTCCCTTTCCCCCTTTGTGTTTGACCAATGGGCCTTGTGCTCTTTTACTTTCCTTCCTTTCTTCTGCCTCCCTTGGCTCTTTAATCTCCTCCACCACCCCCACCCTCCCAATTCTCCTCCCCCTAATATCCGAACCCCACATCACAGCAAAGGTCCCTCCCAAAAGGCAGCGAGCGGTTGAGTCGAGTGGCTTAGCAAGGCCAGCCTTAGCTTGTTCACTTGCTGTGTGGTTTTCTCTTGTGTAAACCAGGGTTTACATACTGAAGCATATTTGGAACTGAGCGGTGCAGCTATACCCTACAGGTAGTGCTTTAACCATGCTGCCACCGTCCAAGAGAGTGGGAGGATGATAAAGGAAGTGTGTTACAATCCGAGTTCTTCCTCTCTGCCGCTGATTTTCACGCGCACATCTTTCACGTTTATGCAAAGCTTTTGAGGGCATTATGCAAGATAAGCTCATTTTCTAGTCTGATTCCCACTCTAGTACATGCTTTAATGACTCTTAAAGCCAAGGGCTGCTTTTTTAGGCATAATAGCAGTCCCGCGGTCTCTCAGTTTCCACGTAGCCAGAGTGCTTTTTCCACACCTGATCACTTTTGTTCACCCATTTTATGGCTATTGGGGAGCAGGCGGAGGTGAGCGATTTGACAGTGGTTAGTGCCATGAGCCCTAATGTTTATTGGAAGCGAGCGTCTAATAATTTTTGATTACCCCAGAGGAGGTATTAGCCATGTTAGTCAGCAAGGATAATTTCTTATTTACATGCCCCAAGCAGTGAGCACTCTGAAGGAACACTGGGGCTAAATGCGCAACAAAACGAATCAAACATGCCAAACGAGATGCTCCATCCTGGCTGGCTGCAGGGCTGAAGCTGAGAAAACCTTCATTATGCATTTACCATAATTCATTTAGAGGGTTATCAATTTGCAGAATACAGAGAAGATGTTTGGAGGGGGAAGCAAGAACACCATATCAAACGAAAGGGAAGAGAAAAAGGAACAAGGGAAAGCGAGATGAAAAGGAGTAAGATATTCAGGGATAGCTCAGTGCCTGGATTTTTTTAAAAAATGTTGTTCCAATTACACACTTTTTCATGTTCTGAGGCAGAACTTGCATGTTAAATGCTGCAATCTCCTCTCTTTTACCAGTGTCACGCTCCGCCCCCTAAAAAAAGCAGAAGCTGATTTCCCTTTAATGAAAGCCATTTGGCACAGGAATTCTCCTCTATACAATTTTTGTTGAGATTGAGGCTACGCAGAGATGTTCTAGTTCAAATATTGTCTTTCTGTTCATTTAGGGTTGCTCTTTGTTTGGCTTCTGCCCTGCTTACTCAAGGGCTTCTTGTATCTGTCTCTCAGTGTGGATTTCAGGACAGTTACTACATGTTTTCATTTTTCCTCTCCTGGCAACACACACACTGAGAGAAGAAAAAGACCTTTAAAAGCATCTTTCCCTCCGCCACCAGGCAAGGATGACTAAGGCCCCATTAGAACAATTGCAGGAAACTTAGGGAGACGGGGAATGTTTAAAAGAATGAAAGCAGCCTGAAAACACCACTATCTTGTGATAACCAGTGCTTTCTTTCATTATCTAAACACCAAAAAAAAACTCCACCTAGGAAAAAATTGCACTCGCTCCGTCGCTTCATTCAAAAATAAAACAATAGGTAGAGAAAAAAAAGCGAGACAGAAAAAGAAAAAACATTTAACACTTTCCAAAGTAAAGGGGGGGGCAAAAGCTGCATTGTTTAGTACGAATGCTTACTCCCAGGGATGCAGTCCTTAGACAACTGAGTGTCTGCAGGAGACATCTGTGAAGCCTGACCTTGTGACCCCGGAAAGAATGCTCTTAAGGTGGGGGGAAAACTGCCTTTACCACTGCATCATGGCCTACAGGACAGCCCAACAGCAGCACAACAAACACAAGAAAATAACAACACAACAGACTAACAGTCGATGGAAGAAAGAAAAAAAATGAGAATTAGGTGGTGAAAAAAAGAGGAGTTGGAGTGAGGGAAGCAAAATAGAGAGATACTGTAAATATAAAGAGGGAGAGAGAGGGAAGGGAAAGCAATAGAGGGAGAGAAAGGGAGATAACATGCACAGAAAACACAGACAGACTTGATCTGAATTGTGCCTCACAGGCCTGGCTGTCTCTCACTCCTTTGCCCCCCTCCACCCTCCCCCATGAGATCATTTTCATCCTTTATGAGTCAAAAGGAAGCCCAGTTGAAAATGAAAGGTTACACAAGCCAGAGCCCGAGCCCTCAGAGTGAGAGAGGAGAAGATCCCTGCTGCAAGGGCCCTGCTGCTATTCAAAGCACCTGCCATTGTGTGGGCGCCCATCCAGGCCTATTGTTGTGCAGAAATTAGTCGTGCTCCCTTTGGCTCCCTTCGGCTCCAGAGGCATGCGGCAGACCCCCTTGTTGTTTTGGGTTCAGATACGTGGTCGGATAGATGCGTGGCCCCGGCTACCATCACCACTGGCTGTGGCCCTTTGCCCTCTCTCCCAAAGCACAGTATCATTCTAGTTTTTCTTTCTCCTCTCATCCGCCCTCTGTTGTTCACTCCTCAAGAACACTTTCAGCCCAACATTCCTATAGTTTTCGCTCTTTTTCTTTTGTACTCCTACTCTCCTTTCTCCTTTGGTGTATATGCTTATTGTTCTTTGGAGCACCCTCATTATACCCATGGTTATATTTTAAGGGCCTCTCTCTTTGATTTAGGTCTCGTGGGGAGCGAGTGGTGGGCTGGTGGGAGCTGTAGGGCTGGCCCAGCTCTCCGGGCTCCCCAGCCAGCGTCTCGGAGAGTGGGCTTGGGGGTATTGTTGGGGCTGGGCACCGCTGCAGAAGCACTGTTGCTACGGCTAGTGCAGGGGGTGGATGTGAGGGGAAAATTGAAAAGTCAATAACGAAGGGCCGTGCAAAAAAAAAAAAGGAAAGAAAAGAGAGGGTGAAACAAAAGGAGATGGAGAGCTTCAAAAAGCTGAGAGCTATAGAGCACTACTAATTAATAGCATCAGAGGAACAGCGTTTTTTTTTTTTTCTTTTTCTTCTGGAACTTTAATGCTGCATATTAACTTGCAGGGCGAGGCAATTGGGAGCGTGCATTGTGAGTCAGGTCCATCTCACTGCCAGACCAGTTTACAGTGGCGATATTATATAAGGAAGGGCCGATAATGTCTCATTTAGATAGTGAAAAACAAACAAAAAAGCTGCATATGCATTGCAGAAGTTAAACATTTGGTAATTTCTGAGGCGGTTTTTGGTGCAAAGTGCAGCTGCAATGCACCATAAACCCCCAAAAAAGTAAGGGTATAGGGTAAGTAAGTATTACTGCAAAGCTGCTGTATTGCATTTCTTTGCAGCGTAGAAGTTTTTTTGGGTCACTTAGTATAGAATTACTGTGCATTATCCTCCCATGCATTTGTTTCTCTGCATTTGTCAACTCGTACCCTTATCCCAAAATAGATTGCCGCCCATTCCTACTCCCCCATTTTCATGCATCTAATCGAAAGGTGAGGTCCAGGAACATGACAAAATACGAATTTTGGATGGCAGAGTGGCAGTAATTTGAACCAAGGCTTTGCAATTTGTATTTTTTTTTTCACCACGGTAATAGGCTCCTCTCTCACTTTTCCTGCCATAGCAATTTCCACTGCCAACAGCTGTCAAGCCCCTAAAATCAAAATTAGTGCCATGGAATTGGGCCTTAATGAAATGACCTGCTGGATTTACCTTAAGGAGCAGGGGCGGACAGTCAATACTAGCCTCGTCAAAACCCTCTCCCCGCATGCTGCCGCCCCATTAACGAAAGGAAATAGTCTCCAGTAAATGTATTAAGCACTACTTCCACCTTCTAATTATATTTTTCCCTTCTCCCTTCATAATTCATTCACTCTTTCATTAGTTCTTAATATTGAAAAAAGGCTTTTAACTGGCGCTTCTGTCCTCGTGGGGTCACCAATCATTTGTCACTATGTATTACAGAACTGTCATAGGAGCCCATGTTGGATATTGGGGGTTGAATATGTTGTCCCATCGCAGAAAGGAAATATATTTCCTTATGTTGTAGGAGCATGTTCATGGCAGCAGGAGTGTAGATTTTGAGCACATTTTCTGCATGATTTTTTTGCCTTTTCTGCATCAATTCATGGTGGAAATGTCTTTCAAGGGGGCAAATGCATATGTTCTAAATGTTGACGGGCGCATGACCCCTTCATCCCTCCTGAAATCTACGCCTATGCATAGCAGAAACACATTATTTCCATATTACTGCACAGTATAATGTAGCATCAAGGGTTACACCATGGAATCCAGAGCTGTGGCCCCCCTCCCGCCCTCCCTGCCTCTGCTTCCTATAGAAAGAGGTGAATGTGTGCCAAGGCCCAGTGGAGGACACTGGGCCCTGGTTATTGACTTGTAAAGGAGCCGGTAGGTGAGGGGTCTTGACAAGACATGAGCGTCTGACTCTCTTGTAAAGCTGTATCTGATTTCTCTGCTAGTTGGCTCCCCGGAGAGGCACGCTCTACCCTCTGTTGATCAGACTCACTCACTCACAGCTGTATGGAAAAACGCAGCGATAAAAAGAATGAAAGAGTAGTTTTGTGAAAGGAGACGCTCTCGCTTGTGTATGCCATGATTCCCTGTTAGGGTGAGAGCGAGAGCGAGGGAGGAGGGAGAGGGAAGCGAAGGAATCAGCTGCGAGGTGAAAGAGCTGCACATGTAGTGTTTCAGTCAGTATGCCAGCAAAAAAAAAAAAAAAAAGGTCCACAGATGAATGTTTTGGTGCGTTGTGTTACATTGGCTACAATAAGTCAATAAGGGCATCTGCATTTGTGTAGGTGTGATAATATAAAAATAACTGATAGCTGTATCAGCAAGAGGGCAGACAAAGCAAGGATCAGCGAAGCCAGATCCTCACTCCTCACAGATCTGACTAATTTATGAGGGTAAACTGCGCTGACAGAGAGAGAGAGATGCAGGTG
This sequence comes from Epinephelus fuscoguttatus, assembly GCF_011397635.1. Classification (NCBI taxonomy): domain Eukaryota; kingdom Metazoa; phylum Chordata; class Actinopteri; order Perciformes; family Serranidae; genus Epinephelus; species Epinephelus fuscoguttatus. Next base: position 16,447,158 of record NC_064765.1, on the reverse strand, counting down.
GAGGGGAGGAAGTTTTCATTGACTCTCCAGAGCAGGCCAAGCCGAAGCCCCGCAGGGATCTCTCTCTCAGTTTGAACTTTATCAGGGGCTACGCTTAATCAATACACTATCGGAAAAAGAATTAATTACTAAAGCAGAATAAAACAGCTGCATTTTAAACCAAGGATTCATCAATTCTGTAATCTCTTGGTTACAGCTCAGGTGTCAGGAGGATCATTTCAGCTCCATGTAATGAGGAACTGTGGGAGTTTACCCCAACCCTCCACCGTCCTCCTCCTCCTCTACTCTCCGTTTCAGACCCCCACCCCTTCCAACCAACACCCTCTACCTCCTCATCAAGATATTTTTCTTCTCTTCTTTTTCTTCTTCATTCCATTTCCTACCTCCTCAGCTGTTTGTCATCTACTGACAATATTCCCTTTACACTTTCCCCTCTTCCTTTGCCCCTTCCTTAATAAACCAACTGTATTCTGCTCCCTCAACCCCCCCTCATCCCGCTCCGCTACATTCCCTTCCCACCGAATTCCTGTCTTTGCGGGGACGGGACGAAGGGGTATTAAACTTGAAATCTCTGGTGCGAACGCTGACTGGAACGGGACATTCCCGCTGCTGCAGCCATCAAGCCGGACATTCCTCCGCTCAGGCTGGGACACCGCTGGTGCTGTGCAAAGAGAAGGGATGGGGGGGAGGTTGGTGTGCGGCTAAATAGAATAAACCACAATGCTCAAATAGTGGAAATAAATATATTTTTGTGTATAAACTCGATGAAGTGTGACAATCAAAAGGGAAGATTGGTTGGAAGGAAATGAACGGCGTATGGTAAACACATTTAGATACAAAGAGGGAGAGACGAGCCACATAGGAAGTATCCCTTGTGTCACTATAACCTTGGCCGTGCTGTTGCCACGACCGCTGCCATCCAGCTCTTGACCCCAGCCCAAAGCCTGTAAACGGACTGTCCTTGACTCCCCCATAATGGGGGATTTCAAGGCAGGTTGAGAAGGGGTTATGGGTGATGAATTGGGTTTTTAGTGAGCTCATTAGGAAGCCAAACAGAGTTTAGACTGGCGGAGCGGGGCAGCAGCGCAGTAATCAGTTCTGCTCGCTTTGTTCCCTGCCTCCAGGACATTTGTGTGAAAAAAAAAAAGAGAGAGAGCGAGGAGAAAAAAAAAAAACTTCATGGCATTTGGCTGATGAGAGGGCTGCTGAGCAGAGGCTACAATCTGATGGTTGACTTGTTGATTTATAAACCTTTTAATCCATTTGCTCTACCAACCCCCCGCCCCCCTCGGCTCTGTGTAGAAACCCCCATCTCTGCTAAACTCTACTTTGATGCCACTGTCCATCAGGTGTGGTGAAGATGTCTGCAATAAACCCAAGTCGTCCTCCGTTCTCAGTATCAAAACAGGGAGTCTGTTTGTTTGGTTTCAAATTGTAATTGAGGGTAGAGAATCACCGCTGATGCTGTTGTCATACATTGCCTCAAACAGCGTAAGCTGTTCTGAATCACAAAACCACACTCTGTTAAAACTGGCAACCAGCGCAGAGCTGCTCTTTCTGGTGGTTTAGGTAGAAGACTTTGATATGCAATAGTTCCTAGCGGGGATTGTAAAGCCATTTCTCCACTAGCAGATGAATCCATATGATGCATTCATGTGCTCTCCATCTCTCTGTTTTCTTTTGCTCCGGCTCGTCTCTTTATTCCCCGCGTTTGCCACATTATCATTCCAAAGTAGAGCAACTTTGTCATTTTTTACAAAGCAAAAAAAAGTGTGGAAGCAGCTTGTTTTACTAATGATCATGCTTTGTTTCAATTCAACATAGCCCTGCTTGCTTTTGGGAAATACCTATTCTTTAATATTTAATGCTGCATCAAACCTTAGGATTTAGGTATGCTTCTCTGCGGGCACCCGAGCCTGGTTTTTCCTTTGCAACAATTGTGAATTATAGAGGGAGTAGAGTCAATATGTGCAATTGTAATTAGTGAAAGAGGGAAGAAAGAGGACAAAGTCTGGGTAGATAGAAACAAGGTTTGGACAGGTGCATCGGCAGGTTTGTACATTTGTTTATCAGGAAACAAGGGCTGAACCGCCATTACCTGTGAGACCAATTAGCCCCATTCGATTTGGAATTTAAGGGAAGAGCGGCGGCAATGTCGGAGTGCAGAGGGAAGCGGGGTGGAGTTGTCAGGGAGGCAGAGAGTGTGAAATGTCTGGTGGAGACCCAAAGCCCTTCATTAGCCACTGATCCCTGTCTGCTGAGTGAGGAGCAGTCATGGGCATCACAGCTCCCTTTTAGTTCCCCCAAAAAAGAGCGGGGTGAGGGGGTGGAGGGTAGCTCCCCCATCCCCTGCAATTTAGCCCTTTGCCATTCATGCAAATTGGGTCCTGACATCTGCAACAGCCTGCCTCCTTTCTTTTATACATCTTTATTCCATCTCTTTTCTTTGGGTCTTTTTTCCCCTCCTCAAATAAAGCCCCCTTTAGATGGCAGAGTCTTGTCTCAGCTGACATGCATCCTTTTATACACACTCCACATCTGTGTGAGAAGTAGCACTTTTCTGTGTGTTCATATACACATACATTGAACAAAATTAAATCAAAATCCCAGGAGGTATACGCAGTCATTGTGCAGCCCTCAAAGTCCTAATTTATGATGTAATAAGAAAATAGTTGTTGCAGGTAAAAGGTTAATCACACCGATAATAAGTTGAGTATAAAGCCTTGGATAATGTCCATACTTTTTTTAAATTTTAGGGGTTTGGCAGATGATAATCTTATGAAAAGATCAAGAGAGTTCTAGGCAGTGACTCTGGAGAAAAGGCAGTAACCAGGCAGCGTGCCCCCCTTCCTCCCTCTCTCTTCTGGACGAACTACTCTTCTTTGGCTCCAGGGGAGAAGCTGAAAGGGGAGGGTGGCTTTGCTCCAGCCCTTATTTTGGGTTAAAAGGTAAAATAGCCTAACTGGCTGTTAAAAAACAAGTTTTACCTCCAACCCCCCAACCCTCACCCCTCCCCTCTCTTTCTCTCTGCTGCCTCCACTTCAACCTCGCCCTCCATGGTAGGGATGTGCACGGTGGGGTCAACGCTGTGCCTGTGAGAGGAGAGAGGCCTTGTATCGGTGGAGAGGCGATAGTTATCTCCAGCATTCCAGGGATGACAGAGAGATATCTGCCTGATGGCAGGGTTAGGGGGCTTAGAGAAGGGGCGGAGAAGGGAGGGGAGGTACAGGAGTTGTTGAGCAACTACCCCACCACCACCACCACCACAGCTTCCCTCTTTCCTTCCCTCCCTGCCTTTCTTACTGCCTGACTGCCTCGCTTCCCCACACGTAGAAAAAAACCCCATCTAATTAGAAGCTCTTATTCCACTTCATTTAAGGGAACACTTAATGATGTGTTTTTGGGGGGAGACAACTACACATTACTTCTCATGCAAAAGGAACCACTCAGTCGTTGCACTCAGGATGCAGATACAGCTGTGTTTGAGATGGAGGTTTGTCCTCGTTTCTCTCGGGTGTCATGGCCATTGGAGGAGAGAGGGAAATGTGGCAGCCGTCTCTCCTTCACCTTTAGCCGGTGTCCTGGTGGTAACAGGGGGCGGTAAAGAGGAGGCGGGTAGTGACATCTGAGTTTGGCAGGGGGACTTGCTGAAGGAGAGAGTTTGTTGTAATTGCTCTGACAGGTTTTAGGGCTGTTAATGACTCCGGCCTGAGCGCTACCAATTTGTCAGCATGCTTGCTGTTTACTAAGCTGTTGTTTTATGGTCCAGTGCAAGGGGCTGCTGCTTGTTTAAGCACAGATCAGGAAATAATCAGCGTAAAACACTGACTGCAGTGGTGCAGCCACACTAAAACAGTTCCGTTTAGAGCCCTCATCTACTGTATGGATCTGAATGAGCACAGTAAACCATATGGTGTGTGGTCACACAAGGACACACAAACACACTGATGGGTTACTCGCTGTTAGAAATTGGACGCTCGAGTGTGTGTTTTATCATTAAAGGGATTATGTTCTACTCGTTAGCACTTGTCTGCGTCGTATGTTGCGTGAGTGCAAAGCATATTGCTAGCATGCGGCTGTAGCTGGCGGATCCGTAATCCCCAGTCGGCGCAGAGTAACAAGAGGGCCGGCCATTCCGCTAGTGTGAATAGAGCCTCTACGTGTTTGTGTATGTGTGTATGTGAGGGAGGTTGTGTGTGCGTCAAGAGCATGTGGTCCCAGAGCCGGCAAAGACCCCTTCGTAAATCCAGAGTAAATAAAAGGGGTAACCAGACGGACAAAAGAGGAGCCCCCACTGCTTCTCTCATTCGCTGCCATTTGGGGGGGACTGAATGTGCTAAACGCCGCTTATGTTGGCTGAAAAGTTGAGGAGAAAAAGAGGGAAAAGGGAGGCTCTAAATCCCCCTCTTCTTTTCTCTTCATTCTCTGCGGCCAAGCCTGCAGGGCTAGAGGTGGTGTAATAGGAGGGTGTTGGAGGGAGGCTTGTGGGGAGGGGGGTCACTATGGCGTGCTAAGGTAGAGAAGGCCAAAGGAGCCTCCTGCTACAACAAACCTCTTAGCTTCTGTTCCCCGTCTACTCCTCTTTTCTTCTAACACCGCTCGTGAGTTTCCCCTCTTCTCCTCATTTGGGCGAGCTTGGGTGAACATGCCTGACTAGTTTGGGCTGACAGGGGGTGTGGGGGGTCTGTTGTAATTAGTCACTTTAACCACAGCTTCCATAAGCCACTGCCTCTACACTCTTGCTTCATTACCCTGAAACAAATGCCGGGGCCTCCCAGTGCAAAATCACTGCGCAGCCTTTAGAATAATACACACACAACATCTAAAGCTTGTCTGCAGGCTTTTCAGTAGGTGTATTAATAGTACAGGGACCAATAAGTCTCGAGTGTTATTTGATAACTAACCATGACTGGGTTTGAATGTTTTCCAACTATTGACAAGCCATTATTCATTCATGCACGGGTATGTCGGAATGGTGGAGCAGCAAAGGGGAGGGCGTACTGATAGAGCTGCAATGTGTGTTTCTCGCGGCCATATCCATAATGCTAGACCTCAGCGGCTCCCCGAGGGGCAGGGTGCCTCCTAGACATGAAGCATGATCTCTGGAGTCATTAGGACTCCCCTGAATTCCCCTTAACTCTCCGCAGACACTGTAGGACACTCTGTGCTAAAGCAGTTCTTTGTGCACTGAATCCTGAAGCGACCCTGAATGTGCCAACATTAGATAAGCAGAGTTGCAGTGTGTTTACAGTCCTTTCCCAACCCGTTAATGAGCTCAGCCCTGAGACCAATTTACTCACAGGGAGATATATCTGAATGCATTTTTAATAACCACCCACTGGTGATGAGAGAGGGAATGTATGTGAGCGTAATGTGCTCTTGGACTTGGTGCTTGTTTGTTTGCTGGTGTTTTCATTCACTCGCTCGCCCTCATTGCGTCTGGTCATTGTCTTCCATCTCGCCTGATTACACCTTCCCGGTTTCTGTGCACATGGAAATAGGCACAAACTTTCTTAGCGAGCACTTTAGGTCAAGATATTGATAGAGAGTGGGTGAGAGAAGAGGAAAGGAGAGGAAGGAGTGAGGGAAGACAGACAGAGACTGGGGAGAGAGTGGGAGAGAGGAGGAGGAGGAAGAGGGGGGCTGTCTTTTTTGCCGTCTCCAAGGGCGCTGCTTTTCCAAAAGTGCCTGGGGCTACACTCCAGCACCTCGGCTCCCCTAGGCCTTTCGGCTGCCTCCTAATAGCCAACCCCCATCTGTGTCACATGGCCAGATGATGGGACGCTTCCCCCTGCTCTGCCCTGCACTTTTTTTTTTTCTCCTTTCCCTTCCCTCATTTTTTTCAGAGTGCACATCCACACAGGTTAGAATGGCAGAGTTGCCAGGGAACAGTCAGAAGCCATTAGCGTTTGGGACAATTTGCCCTGCAGCGTTCCTTCTCTCGCTCATAAGAAAGGAGTGGGGGTGGATGCAAAGCACCAGCTCTCCTTTAGATGTAATGAGGTTGTGCAAGTTGGGTCTTCTTTATTCTTTTTCTACTCCTTCTTTTCTTCCCCCTGCTTCTCCTTGTTCCTCCTCTTTGTTTCTTTTCACCTTCTGTCCACACTTGATTTTCCTCATATTCTCAAATTAGCAATACAAATATTCCTGCTTGTGTATTTAAAGTTCACAACAGCTATTAATACAGAACACAGAACGTGAACATGTCCGATCCGTGCACACATGACAGTATCCATGTGCATGTGAGGGAAAGACAGAGGCAGAGAGAGGAGCTGAAAGCCTTGGAGTCTGGTTTCACCCTCGCGGGCTAGGGCAGGAGGCAGCGAGCATGCTGGGTAATGAAGTGACAGGTCAGTCTGTAAATACGCACGGGTCGCTCTGGCCCTGGCCAGGGGGGAGGCTATCGCATTGCAGTGAAAATGGAAACGTCAATAAAATTAATCTGCCAGCCTTTTGGCCACTGTGTGGTTCCATTGGATGAGCCTGACTGCTCACAGCAGGAGAGGGATTTGGAGACTAGCTCGAAAATCAACACAAAACCTAGCGGCACACAAACAAACAGCCAAACTGTGTATCAACATTATTCAGTGGAGCTCAAAAGCAGAGAAACAAGGGGAGGGTGGTTAAAATTCACAGCTCACTAGTTGTTGTTATTGAAGTTTGGAAGCAAACTGGGGGAGTTAGACTTGACTTCCGTCTGGGTCGCATTTCTCAGGAAGCCCCTCACAGTCAGGGTAGGGCTATGGCCAGACCAAAGTTTATTGTTTTAGGCTTTCCTGAACAAGGATTCGTACTTAGCCTGGGATTTACGGCATTTGCCACTAATGAATGCCCATTCTACAATTACAACACCCCTATGTCCCCATTCCCATATGTCCTTCAGAGGGGCTGTTGCTTCTTTAACTTCACACAGGGAGCGCAAAGTCGGCACTTCTCTGTTTTCCTCTTTCGTGTGGCTCTGCGCTAATGATGTGGAAGGAAAACACTGTGCACAGAAAGAAAAGAAAGACAGAGAGGGAGAGAGAGGAGAAAAAAGAGAGGGGGAAAAACAAGGGGGGGAGGAAAAAGAAAGTGGGGAAAGTAGTCAGAAGTAAGGGCCCCTGCTGTCCTTGTATTCTTCATTTATTTTGCATTTGATTACGCCACCAGTCGGATCCTTTTTCTTTCCCCCTTTTTAATGTTATTAGTTCAAATATTTATGCGAGATTAAGGCTTGTATAGGTGGCTGTGATTGATGCCTCCCCAAAAACAGGAGGACATGCGAGTCTGAATTTTGAGAACGTCAGGGTCCTTCTCTGCCTTAGTGGAGGAGTTTTTCAGATACATAATTTAGATGCCCTCAAGGAAGGCTTTCAAGGCATTTGTGCCCGGGGGCAAGAAAAAATAACTATGACTGTTAAAAGTAAATCATTTTTGCTAATGCACAATTAATGCCGGGGAAGAGGAACAAGAAAAAGGCACGGGACAAAGATGGAAACTTCGATTTAAAGGAGAAATCGTGCCTGGGTTATGTGCATGTTTTTCCTCTTGAAATCAAACGCTGATGGACATTAATGCAGGCGAAGCCGCCGCTGGCCTGTCATGCTAATCTCGTGGCGGAATGGGGAGGGGAGGGGGAGGTTGCTGCAAGGGAAGCGAGTGGGAGAGGAGGACTGAGAGAGTCGGGGCTTGGGGTGGGGTGGTGGGGGGAGGCAGACGAGTCCATTATGTGCATCGAAGTGCAACAATGAACCACCCCAAATCACATCCCTACGTCTCAACTGGATGCCGTGAATTATCAACTCCTTTGAGTTTTGTTTGTGTGCGAGTGTGCGTCTGCGCACGCAATGTGAATGCATGAATGTACTGTACATGTCTGCATAACTCCTTCCTGTCCCCTTTGGCTCTCTTCAAAAGATGAAGAAAAAAAGCTCTACATTATGTCAAGCATGCAAATTTAATTGAATTAATGACATGAGTCCGAGGCTCTACTGTACTTGAAGGCTCCTTGTCCATTTTTTTTTTTTGTCATCGCGCTCCATTTTTTCCTTCCTCCTCCTCCTTCTCCTCCTACTGTAGAAGTGGAATGAGGAACCTAGTGTTTCAGCGTCCAACCATAACATTAGAGTCATTAACCCCTATTCCCCTCTCCCGTGCTCTGGGGTATAGAACAACTCAGCTAGGCCTCTGTGTAAACCCCTCACTCGCTGTACAGGACTTGGTCTAAGGCCATCTAAATCCCCCCCACCTCCATATCTCCGCTACACAACACTAGCTTTGCCGCGGCGATTCTCTAGGCCTCAGCACAGTGCTTGTGGATTCTTTCATATCTGTGGTATTTGTCCGTTTATCCATTTTTCATGAGCCTTAAATTCAGCTTTGACTGCCTGTACTTCTGTTTCAGCTCTGAGAGTTTTTTCAGATTTAGGATTTTTTTTTTTTTTTTTTTTGATAGTATTCTGAGTCAGTGGTGTTGTCGGGGATGTTATTTAACCCTGGGTTTGGTTTCCGTCCAGGAGATGGCTTAGACAACAGTGTTGCATCGCCTGGCACAGGGGATGACGATGATCCGGACAAGGATAAGAAGAGGCAGAAAAAGCGTGGCATTTTCCCCAAGGTGGCCACTAACATCATGAGGGCGTGGCTGTTCCAGCATCTCACGGTAAGCAGGACTTTTTCTGGAGATACACATGTATGAAAACAACCCCAGTAGAACACACATTCAGACACACACAGACACACAGCTGTCACACAGTCGTTACCGAGGAAGTGAGGGAGTGAGTGACAGCAGCGCTGTGATGCTCACCTGTCGGCCACCTGTCAGACGGACGCAGTGACCAGGTCAATCTAATCAGTTTGGACTGTTTACTCTGCTCAGCACACTCTGAGTAAGAGGGGAGACGGCCCAACACTCCATGACATTTATTCCAATGTGAGATGCGCTGTTTGTCTGGCCTGAAGAGGAGTGTTTTTCTGCTGCAGATTAAAAGCAGTGATTGTGAGTGTAAAGGTGTGTGTGACATATTTTTGTTTGTGTCACAGTAACTCCTGTGTAGGTGTATACATGGTTATGGGTGCACATTTCCAGGCTGACAGCTATATCATGTCTTTCAAAATGCATTTTTTCGACTGAATCTATTCACCTCTTGATCAGTTTCACATTTTATAATCCGGTTGACTTGGTGACATTCTCGCTTATGTTTGAGGTTGAGATGCTAATATATTTCTCCTCCATAGCTGAGAGGAAATTGTTTGTTTGCCAAACAGTTCAGTCAGACAGCTCTGACACTGGCTCATGCACTTCACTACACACAGTGATGCTACATGGCTTGGATTAAATATTCAAATGCCACAGTAATTCAAACATACTTGGTAAAATATGATGAAACACTCCTTTGCGTAGCTGCTTTCTGTGTGTGTGTGTCAGTCTGCTTTTCTGTCTGTGCGGAGTGTGTCATGTATAAGGGGACAGACCACATGTCCCACCACCCTTGCTAATGTCAGGACATTATCAGAACATCAGGCTGTATTGATTTTGCAACACAGGTCAGATTTCAGGAGGAGGTGGCCACGCCAGGACACATAAGCTGCTCTCTGAGCACGTGGCTCCCTGTCCCAGAGCAAAGGGACAATGCGGGGGGGGGAGGGAGAAGTAAAAGAAGAGATAGAGAGAAAGTAGAAGAGACTTAGGGATCATCCACACATTTAAGAGGGTCAGGTGGCCCCTGTGCACCCTGTACCCCTCCTCTCCTTACCAGTGCCCAGCCCCCTGCCCAAAGCCCCCTGTACCCTGATTACCTAACCAAAACCCCAAGTAATGTGTGGCCAGCAAATACGGCCTAATTGAAAGGGCTGTAAATCCATTACATATTGGTCAGGGATAATCAGGAGTGCTTTAATCACTTTTATCTATTCAGGAGCAGTGAAGCTGCAACAGCAAAGCCCTGAGCCTCGCAGGCCTTAGCGGCTCCACCACGCCAGTCTGCATGCTTATTATTCTCATCATTATCAAAATGACTTCACAGCTGTTCACAGCTCCATCGCTCCCTGACTGGAGACCTCTCACCAAACCGCACAGACCAGGCTTCATTCAGAGGCTGAGGGCAGGAGGGCGGGAGAGAGGAAGGGAGGGAGGATGAACTTTTTTTTTAATTATTTGAGAGAAATCTTTTTGCTTTAGGTCCTTTTTCCTCCCCTGAGCTTGGAGCTGGATGTCTTGTTTGTGTATGAAGGGGACAAACAGTGGTTTTATTGAATTGGGATTTACCGTATGCATGCATATACACACGCGCACAATGCATGAACACACCTCGTGTGAGTTAAGACTAAAAATTTCCTCATGATTTGGCATCTTTCCTGGCAAGAGCCTCACACAGCCTCAGTGCTCCCCTTCTGCAGAAGATGCAAAGAGAAAAAGACAGAATGACGCATACAGAGCTTTTGGAAGAGTCGCCAACAATTTTCTTTAGAATTGTTTTAAAATTGAATTGAAAGAGTGGAAAGGGAAGGAGGGTGGGGGCCGCCCGATGTTGGGCACAGGCGCATTTTTCAGAGAGCTGGTTAATTCAGACGGAGCAGAGCTTTCAAGGCCCTCTTTCTCTCTGTCCCTCTCTCCTTTATCACATCCCCTGCTTGTAGATGTTCTCTCCAATCTTTATTTGTTTCTTTTGTGCAAAGCCCTGGCCAGTCTTGTACAAATAATAATCCCTCCCTTTTAACCTTCCTTCATTTCTCTACTGAGGAAGAGGACTAATTGAATTATCCCCCTTCTCACCATCCAATTCTCCCACCCATAAACTCTCACTCACTCTCCCTCACACACACACACACACACACACACACCCATTAGCCATTCTCCTTTCTTTTAATTTGTTAAGCAAATGTATTTGCCATTGCTGGATGCGTTTGTGCAAGGGTGAATTCTTGGGGACTTTGGCCCCTGAATGGCCTATAGCGGCATTCTGCCATTCATGCATTCATTAACTGAGGGGGTGAGGAGTGAAAGGAGCGGCCTTGTATTTTCCTCAAACTGCGGGGCCAGCATGGAGCTCCTCTTCTATGAGCCACAGGGGTCTCTCTACATATGTTCTCAACATCCAGCTATTGTCACATCCTCTGAAAAGCTCAAAAGGACAGGACCCCCCCTCACACACGGAAAAACAACACAGGCCAATAGTAACAACTGTTGGCTTTTGGATTCAGTATAACAAAATTGCCCTCTCCCTCTCCCCTCCCACCCTCCCTCGCTGCAGTCTGACCTCACACTCTCTTGGGAGAAATCACAAGATGGTTTTCTCCGGGACAGTCGCGTATAGAAAGTAACCATCGACCCTGCCGCGCCAACATTCCAGCTGCGGGGAAAATGGAGTTTTTGGTGCCGTAGAGATCTCAAAAAATATGTGAAGAGTCCACAATTACTGCTAAACCTGACCTCTTTTATGTTGAGCCCATATGTACATGCACTACAGAGCACGTGAGCTGGCAACCTGAAATGCCCCATATGTAATTGGCAAACGGCTGGACAGATCAGCTGGTGTTAGCTGGCAGAAAAGGGTCAGACCGTCTCTTCTCTCCCTCCTCCTACCCTCCCTCCCACTCTCTCTCCCTCTCTATAATACCCCCCCTCCCACCCCAAGAGTTTCTGGATGTCTTCCAGCCACATTAGGGGAAGGAAAATCCCAGACTGTTGGTATAAGCTTTTCAATACTACAGGGAGATTATGTTATCAGAAAGGTAAACTTCTCTGTTAGGGGTAAAATGTTCTACTGCACTTCAAAAGCACGGACTGCAAATTTCGGGAGAGGAAGGAGTGATGCAGGAGGATAGGTAGATAGATAGATGGAGAGAAGTGAGAAGAGAGGGTGGCAGTGATGGGAGTTTTGTCCTGTTGTTGCACAAGGTGATGCCCTTTTTTTTCGGCCAAAGCAAACTCTAAAATCTACAATTAGCCCCTTGGCGCCCCTGGCCTTCCTTTCCCTCTCACCCCCTGCTAGCCCCCCGCTAGCCCTTACTCACCCCTGTAAAGACAAGGGTCGGCCTCGCAATGAAAACAGGAAGCACTCAGATACAAAGATACCACTCTGGGCTCTGGCCTTGTCTTTTGACTAGTTTAAACCCTCAAACACCTATGAAAATAAATAGGGGACCTCAGGAGCAGAGCGGGCCAGCTGAGAGTTGGCACACGTGTGTGTATGTGTGCGCTGGAACGGAGGGAAGAGGGGGAGAGTGGTCAGTCAGATGAGTAAGGAGGGTAGCCCTCTCAAGCATCAAGCGTCTCAGGTTTTGTGCTGGGCCACCCTTTGGCCTGGGTGTTTGGGGAAATTCTGTTAAGCTGCTAAGCCAGGTGTATTGGTCCCCTGGGCACTTTGAAAGGGAAGTGATATATCCCTTGGTCATTTGGAAAGTCTTTGGACTGTGAGCAGTAGAAGTGTGTTCAGATGAGATATGCTTATGTGCCAATAGATATTAGTGCAATGTCATTGTCCTGTATGCTGTGAGTATTGAAACAGTTTTTATACACAGCAGGGCTCAGAAGATTTTGTGTTAATACAGAGTGAGGACACATCACACTTTGTCAGGAGATGAGTGCATTGTGCTGCAAACATAATTAGACACTAGTGACACTGGCAAACCCCCCCACCCCCCCAATCCTAAACCCAACATAGCATTAGTCTCCATGACGACAGGGTGTCATCGTCAGGTCGAGCCCTCCTAGCCGCTCTCTCAACCGCCCTTTATAGACGCACATAAAAGAGCCAGCTCGGGTCATTCACAAGACATGGGCGCAGGCAGGGCCAAACCCTGGCAACGGATGTTTGTCCCATACGATAAACAAGTGTACAAGTCCATCCCTTCGAAAAGAGAGGGCATGTTGTTTGAGTAGACTAAACAGTCAGCTCTGTAGGATCCCCAGTTTTTGTTTAAGCTCCTCTAGTCCTTCTAATCCGTGTGTGTTGTTCCAGTACAAGCAGCATTTAACTGGTGGAGACACACATCTGCAAACAGTTTGAAATACCCGAGCCCTTTCTCCTTTTACACTCGACTGCTGAAAGCTGTTTATTCCATATTTGTTGGTGCCCACTGTCTTCCCAGTTTCGTTCTTTATTCAAAAACAAAATCATGCTCAGTTAGTTCACTTACATCTAGTGTGATTAAATTAACTTTTAAAGCCATAAATATGATACAGAAGCAACTATGTGTCAGTCATATACATCAAAAATCTGTTTGCTTTTCACCTTTTTTGTGTGTTGTGTGAGTTTAGATGAAGAGAGGGTGGAGACAAAGCAGAAACAGGAGAGGAGGGGGGTGTTTAGGAGGTAAGAGCAAGGGTGAGGAGGGGGTAAAGAGGGGGCTCCTAAGGGTCACAGAGGTGGAAGCCTGGAGGAGGCCCACACACTAATCTGTCATGTGCTCGTTTGCCTCGGAGCCCAAAAGTCAGCTCTCCAGTCACCCGTGGCAACCCAGGCGACAGTTTGGTTCACTGCCGCCGCCCAAATGTGTGACGATCAGCGAGAGACGCAGGGAAAAAGAGTCATCACATTACGTTTGTGACAACAGCCCGTCGCTTTGTGCGCGTGTGTTTATAAAACAGGTGTTGGTGACAACATGACAGGGTAGTTTGGCGATGTTAAGTCGTTGAAGTCATTGATAATGAGTCCTGAAGGAGATGCTCGGGGTTGAGGTTTGGTGCCGAGCTATTGTCTAGTCGCTCTGTTCGAATGTTGGCTGCTCAGCGACCCTGGAAAACAGAGACACAAGCCACCTCAGCCTGCCATCTGTTCTTCCCCCAGCTAGGCCACCACTGAGGGGCCACCGCAGCATGGACAGACCTCACAGAGAAAGACTGTCAAACCAGTGAAGACATTTGAAAAATGCATTATTTCGCACGAGAATCTCACCTTCCTCGTCGTCAACAAATTACCCCTACTTGTCAACAAGATGTTTTTGGTTTTTTTTAGAAAGAGGGGGCAGAAAACAGAATGAAAGTTTAGACGGGGGATCCAGTGACTTCCAATTTTCACAGGCTGTATAATTATACGACAGGCTGCATCAACTTTGCCATATCATTGCAGAGCAGCTTTGCGGTAATTTCCCAGTGTTAGTGTGTCGAGAGCCTTGTTTACAGTGTGCTTTGGCGTAGTGGGTAGCCGTTCCAGAGGTTTAGTGCTGCATTAGAATGTAATAAGGCCTAATTCGTTTCATGCTCCGACATCAGACCTTTACACTTTGCCCCCTAATCCAGATCTGTCATAGTTCCACTTCAAAGCCAACTAACCCCACGTGGAATCCACTGACATATAAAGCATGGCACACTAACCTTGCATACACTGTGTGTGTAAGCTTGTGAAGAGAGCAGACGTGTTTGGTGTTTCGTTCCCATAGAACATGGTGTTATTGTGCATGTGGAAATGTAGGGATACCTGCTTAACCCCGACGCTTCTCCTCCCTCTACCTCATGTTTCTTCCCTTCCCCCTCCCTCCCTGTTAATTTTCATTCCTGCTGTTTGCATCTTAATGCAGGTTGTTTAATGAAGTAGCAGAAATGAGTGCTTTCGCTGAGGGACTGTTTACAACACGTTCCCACTGCATGGAGGTGATTAAGCTGTGTGAAACTCCACAGTGTTTGCCAAAGAAAAAACCAGAGTAACCCGCGACATATCCTCTAGTCAGACAAGAGCAAACTGAAAAACAAAGGAGGACAGTGTATGTGCGTTTCTTAAAAGGCATTTTACAACAGTGACGTTCTGATGGAAGACCGTGAGCGCAGCGTGAGTTTGACCGACCCCTGCCGAGGTGACTGCACATGCCCTGACCGCAGCAGAATCCAAACAGTGCTGGGCCTGTGGAGGGCAGTCAGATTTATAAACTCACAGTTCTGACTAGGGAGAGACTCCTCCAAGATCACACATGCGCAGAGCTGAGGAGACCTCTGTAAGGCCCTGTGCTCCGCTGAGAGTAAGCTCCAGCTCGGCAGTGTTTCCTTGCCTTAGCGCAATCCGCAGCTGTAGTCATAACGCTGATCTGCTGGCTAGGACCTGGCAGAGCTGACTCTATGGGAAATAGAGCTGGATGACGTCATGTGTAATAAGGGACCCCGTGAGGCAGTCTGTGATAGCGTACATGCCCCCGGTGGAAAACCAAGGTTATTAAGATGGTGGTAGCTGATTCAGTGCCGCTTTCCCTTTTCTACACTTTTGGGGTTATCTTACTCATAACAAAATGCATAAGAGGATTTTGGTTTCACATCTTAGAGCTAGTTTCCTTAAATTACCCCTTACCCTTCCAGGGGTACCGCCCTGCAGGCTAGCCCCCCACCCCCCATCCCACGGTTGATTGCGGGGTTGTGGCAAGAGCTGCTAGAACGGTGGCTGCTGCATGCTGGGGACCATTGAGGCCAATGAGATTCTGCTGCAGGCCTCCAAGCTGCCCCAGTGTTGCTTTGATATTCATCTCACACCAAGAGAAGAATAATGCAAAAGGGGAAAATAGGAGCAGCACAAGCGGTGGAAAACGGCGAACCAGGCTAAAGAAGGGAGGGAGAGGCGAGGAAAGAGAAAAGGTTGAGGGATGGAGGCATTGAGTAGAAATCAAAAACAGACCTTGTGTTTCACTGTTTGGTTTGTCATGGGACCCTGGCTGCACCAAATCCCACTCCTGCCATTTTGTGTGATTTCTCTCCCCTCCCTTCCTACTCCTCTCAAATGCATGCTTTTGTTTTGCCCGGCGCTCAGTCCAGGGGCAGGCAGTGGGATTCCTGCACAGTGGGGTCCTTATAACTGGGAGCCATGTCTCTTGTTCTCACCTCTTCCCCCCACTTCCTCACCTTTTCATTTTTTTCCCCCATTGATATCCTCTCTCTTTCCCTCTCTGAACATATGGACTGGTTTTTAAGAGAGAGCCCAGTCCACATCAAAGACTGAGGCAGAGCGGGTCAATTTGTTGCTCCTTTCCCCGACTCTTCCCCCTCCACTAGCCTCAGTGGACCCTCCCTGCACCGCAGCCATTTACCCAGAATGCTCCGCTGCTCAAGCAGTTCTGCCAAGCGTATATATTGAGCCGCGTGTTGCTGGTGTCTGCTCTCCACACAGAGCAGACCTCGTTTACTCCGGATTTCTCTGCAGCCACATCCCCCTAAGATCATGTAAGGCTATACAAATGAGCATGTATGATAGATAAGCAACCCCCTGTATCAAAAAAATACCACATGCTGATAAGATTAAGCAGAGGGATAGAGGAAGAAGAGAAGCAAAGAAATCAAATAAAAAGAAAAAATAAATATATATAAATCCAAATCTGAGCAGAGCAGGCCTTGGCTCCAGATGTGAATCTCTCTGAATATTGATCATGAGGAAAGCTAGTCCCCATATCCCCAGGGCTGCAGCGGCTGACACACAAAGCACCTCTCTAAAGCCCATAAACCAGCTTGTACAATTATTTAGATAAAGAGGGCGACAACAGCAGTGTGTATGCCTCCCAACCCAGAACCTCCTCCTTGGCTCTCATCCTCCTACTACCACTACTCCTGCTCCTCCTTTTCCCCTTTCTCACACAGTATGAAGATGAAGAAATGAAAAAGGGGGGCAAATGTGTAATTAGCCACACGTTTCTGAATCCTCCTTAATGTTCATTACTGAAACCAGGGGCAATTACAAGTTCAAAGGGGGTTTAGGGCACCAGCAGCCCGCATAATCAGTCGCAAATTAAGCACAGCTCATTTGTCACAGCACAGCACGCACACTTTGTATGTGCACACAGAAATACACATGCATGCATACTGTCAGAGTTGAGTCATAGACAGGCTGACAGGCATCAATTTCCATGCAGGCACAAATCTCAGCTACCCCAAGGCACTGGGTTAGGTCGCCCAATCCTCTTACGCTCTGATTCTTTGTTTTCACTAGACAACAGCAAACACCGCTGACACCTTTAACTCAGCTCGCTCGACGTTACACTGTACCCTGCTTGCATTCATCCTCTTATAGGTGTCCTGTTTGCTCTTACAATCCCCATCGCCACCTGTCCCGTCTTGTCTCCTTTTTTTTTTTTTTTTTAACCTCTATCTTCCTCTGTGTGTGTGTGTGTGTCTCCTCCCACCTGGCTGCGTCTCTGCAAAACACGTGACAGTGTGTGTTTCATGTCTGTCCCCGGAGGTGTATCTCGGTTACCTCTGGGGCCAGGTCACAATGGCTAATCCTGTCTTCGGGTGGCTGTTTAGCACACTGAGAGGAGAGCTCGCAGAACCGGAGGTGAGCTCCTGTTACAGGACTCCCTGACCGGGGGTCACCTCCGACACTGTCAGAATACACACACACAGTAAAACATGCACACATGTCCTGGCAGATAGGCAAGAATGCTTGCACACAAACGCACAGCAAAGTTTTCACACACAAACACTGTCGCTCAGACACATTGAGCCTGCTTATCTATCCCAGGTGGCTCAGCCTTCATCTCTATCCTCCCTTGTTCTTCTTTATCTGCCTACTGTACCACTGCTCTTCTAGTCTTTCTCTGTCTCCTCTCATTCCCAGATCAGTCACCCTCTTGTTCACATTAGGATTCCCTGATATGATCTCCATGAAGACTTGCTCTAGTGGCCATGCGTTGCCTGTCCTGCCCGGCACCCTCATTGTTTAAGCTGCTCTCACGCGGGGGACACAGTCAGGTCTCTGGTGAATTGAATGGAGCCCTATCATGTGTGGCTCAGCGTAGTGGGAGAGAGAACTCATTTTTCACTGGGGGAACGACATCCATCTCAGCAGCCAAACGCTGGCTGTTTCATTAAGTAGCCCATCCAGGCAGACAGATGTGTTCACCACACAGCCATGTTTGCCTATGCAAGAGCGTGTATTAACCCACAATCCTTTGGGGGAGATTAATAGGCTACCAGCCCCTTTCCATTGATTATCTCCATGCCATTTTCCCCTCCGTTCCTTGGCTAGATATTAAAAACTAATGAAGCCTATTGAAAACGGGAACCGCGAGGCTCTTCACGGATCATTTTAGGTTATTTGGACTCAAACAGAGAGGGATCTCTTTAAGGCACAGTTTGAGTCGAATTAAGAAAATAAATGTGGAGAGCAGCGTCGAAGAAGCGGGGAGGAAAAGAGAGGAGAGAGAGTGGAGAGTGTGACTGTAAAAAGATGTGTGTTTAAGAAAAGACAACTCTACTCTGACACATGGAGCGGAGACACGGCAGATGTTAGCAATTCCAGAGCATAGCAAAGCATTCCTAGTGTTGGAACCACGTCCTAATTGCCATAATGGAGGTGGTAAGCGCTGACAGTAATGGAGTCGTGGGGATCCATCCCCAGCAACCTGAATTAGGGGCCACTTGGCAGATCCACTTCAAGATGGCCTGTGTTTTTTTGCCAAGATGCCCTTGTTTTCACTGCTCTGCAAACTTTTTTAATCTTGTGTCACCAACTTTCTCACCCCCGTCATGGTGTCTGACTCAGCTGGCTCAGAGTTGGTGGTTGGCATGGGTCGCAAAGGGTGGTGTGGGGATGAGGGTGCATGAGATAGACGGGTCAGGCAGACCTGGGCAGCGAGTGAGCAAAGAGTTAAAAGCATCCATGTGATGGGCTCACCTCTGCACCAGGCCTGGTGAAAGGCGGCGGGGTGCTGTCGGGGAAAATGACTTCCTGAGACATTACCATCAATCACCAGACAGGTCAGGCCCCCCAATCCCGCCATCAGGATGGAGGAGAGGAGAGGGGGGATGGGGACGGAGGATTAGACTAGAGGGGACGAAAACAGAGAGGAAGACTGGGTTAAGGCTTGTTGGGGGGAACAGACTATTAACCATCTCTTTTTCTTCACTGTCTGACTGTTTTATGTCTCCCTCTTCCTCTGCCTATCTATCTCCCCCGTGTCTTTCTCTCCTCCTATTTTCCGGTCTTCCATAAAACGGCTACCCAGGCATTCAGGGACGGCCCCTGCTGGTCAGAGTCCTCTCCTCGGCTCAATTGCATCATTAATTATTCCACAGGCAGTTGGCTAGAAGCAAATCTAAAGAGAGGAAGAGAAATAGAGAGGGAGCAAGAGTTAGATGGGGAGATGGGGGACAGCTGTCTAACACCCCCAGTTGGTCTTGCTTTCACTGGCTTTCTCTCGCTCTGTCTCTTTTTCTTTCTGTAAATGAAGGATGGGAAGAGGGGAGGGGCTTGGGTTACCTCAGTGAGCGGTTGTGTTACATTCCTGAGAAGGGAAGGGGTGTGGGGGGGGGTGGTGGTGGTTCAACGAGTTGTTGAAAAGAACACAGACGCTTGTCAACAGCCTCCGAGCTAGGGAGCCATCATGCCTTGCTTTAGGCCTGGAGGTCAATGACCCTGTGTTGCACCCAGATAGAGACCCAGGTAAAGCGAGAGAGGGGAGAGAACCACCAAAAGCTAAAATCACCATACGGTACGTGTCACTGCTCATCTGTGGCAAGAGGTCAGTCAAAAGCCTCAAAAATCTCTAAATCCTTCTCTTTCTCTCCTCACCCATAAAACACTGTACGTGATCAGTGGCTAAGTGACTGTGGATTAGCTTTCTCCAGGAGAGTAGAAGGAAGAGGAGAGGCAGATAGAGAGAGACGGAGAAAACGACGAGCGCTGGCAGCCACGGCAAAATGGCCCATTAGATTTAAGGAGTAAAAGTTCATCAGCTTTATTAATGGGAAGGTATATAAATGAAGTATGAATTACCTGACTTTTATGGAGTGGCGAGAGTGAAACTGGAGTGTCTTATGATATAATGTTTTAGTGAGCTGTTCTGAGCGCTCTGATGAGCAGGCTGCAGAGAGGAGGAGGAGGAGGTGGAGAGAAAGAGTGGAGAGACAGAGAGAGAAAGAAGTGTGCTGGGGTCCCCTGAGTCCAGTGGCTGGAAGGTTGCCTGATTGTTGCTAACATGCGTAGCTGATCGGGTTAGCTCGGAGACAGGGACGTCCGTAGCTTCCAGGCTTATTCTTTGCGTGTCATTAGCTAGCAAAGTAAAAAATTGCCGGCACGAGTAAAAAAATAATAATAAAAAAAAAAGGTCAGCCACATCTCTGACGCTGTCGCTTTTCCACACATGTGCACGCGAACACAAGTGTGCAGCTGCGGTTGAACATGCATGCATTCCACGTGCACGAGTACGTTTATAAACAAGCATGCATACGGTGTGTGCAAGCACAAGGGCGCACACCCGCCAGTGCACAGACAGACACACAAACACACATGCTCCCCACCATCCTGTAATAAGCGGTAAGCTGAGCTAGCTGATGGTCATCCTCCCATGGGGCTGCTGGGTGGCTGCCAACTTCCTGCCTGCTTTGTCAGTGGATAAAGCCCCTAACAAACGAGAGGGCTGTAGCAAGGCAGGCCAGCCAGGTCAAAGGTCACCTCGGCCCCCGGGCAGGATT
The DNA here is from genome assembly GCF_011397635.1 of Epinephelus fuscoguttatus. Classification (NCBI taxonomy): domain Eukaryota; kingdom Metazoa; phylum Chordata; class Actinopteri; order Perciformes; family Serranidae; genus Epinephelus; species Epinephelus fuscoguttatus. The sequence goes on along the minus strand of NC_064765.1, from coordinate 16,426,793 downwards.
GAGCCTAAGAGCACTACAAGGAGAGAGAGGGAGAGGATGGAAGAATGCACTTAAAGATTGGCTGCTATTAACCAGGCCTAAAAGCTATATCCCTGCCTTACCACTCCTTCTTTTCTCCTCTCTTCTCCTCTCTTTTTTTTGGCGGCACTTCACAAAGGCATTTTAACTCCACATCACATGTCGACTCTGCTTTGAGGAACATTAAGAAAGTGAAAGATCCTGAGGGCATTTGTCAGTCCACACAGCCCCATGCAGCCAGCCGCCCCTGGGTGTTGAGCAATGACAGGAGATATCTCCTTGACTCATGCACCCCGAGATGAAAGGTGAGCTCAGAAGATGTGCATTTCTGAGAGGCAAAAACGGTATTCAGTAAAAGAGAACAGACACAACAGGTAGGGACGGGGTGGTGACTGATCAGGGCTTGGCTGGCTTTGTTCCATGGAAGTACTTGTGATCTCAGATGAATGCACCTATGGTTACCATCGGCTGTGCTCCTCCTGTCTCACTGACAGGGACATGATCTGAAGTGTCTGTCTGTCATGGCCCTGAGAGCTTCTCTCACTGGCAGAGGATGGAGGAAAAGGGAGACAGTGGAAAGGAGAAGAGAAAACCTCTCTTTCCACCCCAGCTGTCCATTCAGAGGGAGAGAAAATTTGACATGGTTGACTTGAACACATTTAGCATCATTAGCAAACAGGAAGTGTCCCCTGCAGCTGTTTTTCAGCGGGGGAGGGGGTGTTCCTGCCTGCACTGTAATGGACAAATGTTACCCACCATGTTTGCCTTTGATTTTTGACCTGAAAACAAAAATTGACATTACAAATGTCCTATGATATCTTCCAAATTGGCTTGACATTCTGTAGCCAGCCCTGGGGGTTTCTTGTTTGTCCTCTGTAAGTGGTTGTGCTCTTGTTGTTGTGTCCTGAGGCTCGCTATTAGAATGTACTGGCCTTTCTCTTGAGAATGTGGAGTCTTAAAGAGACAGTGGGGTGTGTGCGGGGGGGTGGGGGGGTGGGGGGGGACTAGAAAGAGAGAGGGAGCGAGCTAAAAGAGGTCCTGGTTGTGTATTTGAATACTTATGCTCATTAAGTTAATGCACAATGAAAGGGAGAACCGTCAAGTGGAAACTCTCAGAAGCTTCTATTTGAAGAGCGATCACAGCCCCCTTTTCTCTCCCTCGGTCTGTCCATCTCTGCACAAATTACTCTGTTTCTGTTTCAATGGAAGATCAGCCCCACTTTACTTTGACTTAGGAAGTTAAACAAAGTCCACAGCACACAATAGAGAAAGAGGATAAACTTAAAGAGACACTGTATGTTAATATTAAGTCCCTTTCCCAACAGACTTTATCAACAGGCTCTGGGTTAGAAGTGCTCTACTGTCTTGCCCCCTGCGCTTTGCCAACAAATCTTTGGAGTCCCAGTGAAATGGAAGTTAGAGCTTCTGTGTTGTGACACATTTCCCAGTGAAACAGAATATTTGATCAGTGTACAATTACAAGAGGGATTAAATCAGATTCTTTGCATTTAATTGGACCGTGGTATAGTAGCATAGTAGTTGAAACCAAACCAATGAAAGATAGCGATAAACAACATGAAGCAAGGGCCACACACTGTAGCTCCCTTAAATGCCATTTATTAGCACACGCACAAGTGACGTTTCGAGCTAATTCTCTTCGTCAGACTTAGCTTTATGTATAAAGACGGCATCTTAAAATACATATGCTCCAGCCAGATGACCCTCCCACCAGAGATAACAAATTACACTGCATACATTATACACAAATGCATGTTATATATCAACGTATGTGGAGAAAAAACTTGAGTACACAACAGTGTGCTATACACTTATACATATGCTACTCAAAAATATATCAAACAGACCTCATAGCACGCAAGAAAAACACTATACCTTCTATGTGGCTAGATCTAAATAAAGGCGCCTCTGACCACGACGCCCATAACCACAGTATTTTTGTAAAGCGAAGACACACAGATGTAGCATGCTTTTGCTAGCTAGCTCACCTAATGTTAGCTTTGTGTGGCTAAAAGTTGCAGATTGATTGATGAGTGGATGTGGTGATATTATAGGTTGCAATTGGTTGGTAGTAGCTTACATAAACACACGTCAAACTTGGTTTTACAGGAAGAAAAAGTGATTGGATTTTGATTTGAGCATATAAAGATAGTGATTTATTGTTAAATATGTGCACAAAATGTCCAGGGATATGTTATAAAAAAAAAGTAAAAAGGGCATTTTTCTTTTTATTTTGACTTTAAAATGGCCCGTGAGCATCAGTATGTCTGAATAGTGTCTGAAAACATGGACCTATTTGATGCAGAACTTAATGTACGTGTATGAAGCATAAGGAAAAACAGGGCCACATTTGTCAGGAGGTAGTTGTGGTAATTTTGGACTCAGAAACAAATCCTAGTTTTCTTCCCCATTGGAAATGACAGGAACTGAAAAGGTGTAAAACTTGTTTTGGGTGTCAAATTTGGTGGTGTCTCTTTTGTTGCTCTCATGCTCGAGGTTTCCTGAGGCCAACTCTCAGTTAGTCAGTATAGAAAATCATTGCTTTTTTACAATGTGTACATACGCCATTAAACCAGTGCCAGTGTTTATTCAGAGGCTTAGTTCGTCCACTACGCTTTAGCTATAGCATGTGCTCCCAGAGACTTTATGACTGGCAACAGTGACAAGTGGTGTGGACATGAGGTTGTCCAATGCAGGCAGAGTGGGTGGGGTCTTGTGCTTTGACAGGCCCACCAGGCCTCTAATGATCTGCTTATAAGCCCTAAAAGTCCCTCGCAAAGGCAAGAGACCAATTACTTCACACTCCCAACAAGCTACATCATAGGAGATAAAAGAACAGGGGGTTCATTTTTGGAGAATTATTTAAAAAAAAGACTTGGAAATTTGAAGTTATTGAAATTTAATAGGAACAAAACTCTTTGTGGGAAGACGACTCTTTGGCTCAGCTGTAGTCACTGCAACAAGATGTTTTAAAGATTTCTTGAGAGCAAGTAGTGAGCGTGGCTGTGTGTTGACATCAGGCGAGCTGGAGAGCAGAGCAGAACAGAGCTGGGTGCCCCTGAGCAGCCAGTTACCACAACAAAGCCAACAGACTGGTCTGAAAAACCAGGCCAAATTCCTGCCCTCTAGGACCTGGCTTAAAGCTCGAGCGGAAACTTTGAAAGAGGGGGGCGGGGGGCGAGATGAGAGGAGAGGAGAGGAGAAGAGAAGAGGTGGAGTGGAGAGGATACGAGACGAGGCCAGACGGGTTAGCGTGTAGCGAGAAAGGGATAGCTGCTGGGGCCTATGGAGTACAGCAGGAGAAGGAGAGATCGACGGAAATGAGAGAGAGGGAGAGACTGAGAGGAGACCAGGCCCCCGCTGTAAGGATGGAGGGATCATATTCCTCCTCTTGAAAGTGGAGGGGCAGCCGTGTGGTGGAAAAAGAAGCCATGAACTCGATCTGACGATTAAATAGGCACATCTCTATGGCTGCAGGCCACAAATGAGACCAGGTCCACAACAGAGCACACACACAGTTTGTGTATATAACTGTTGGCAAACTCCAATAGATCTATGGGCTGAGCTCACTTGATCCTCGTTGGGAGTCTTTTGCAGATTTCTGCGCAGATACTAAACAGTTTTCTTTTCTTTATTGGATAAAAATGATACCTTATTATCATTATGCATGATAGCATTTGGGAACGTTCCCCTAAAACATCTCTCCTTTCATTGGTCGATCCGATAAGTCTGGAGGTGCATTGGGATTGTGTGGGAGTGATTGCTATTTAGCCTCATGGAGCTTGGTACAATCAGATGCCTATATCGCACATATCCTCCAGGGCTCCTTCCTCACCCCTCATCGCTCCATTCATCCCTCGCTCCTCCTGACTCCCCTCACCCGCTTTACTGTTACAGTAGCTTGGCAGGCGAGCGGGGCAGTTATGCTGTAGAGCTTCTCTACAACCTTGCACCATCTCCAGTGAACATAAATTAATGGTGTAGAGCAAACAGGCTGCTGGCTGTGGTCCAGGAGCTGGCTTCAGGAGCCCAGCCAGCGATTGTTGTGGCGGGCCATGGCAGCAACAGCAGTAGTAGTACTGATGCACTGCCAACCAGCCAACCAACCAGCCAGCCAGACAGCCAGTCAGAGAGGCAGACAGACAGACTGGGGGCCCTTTTGCTCTATAATAGATGCCGCGGGCCTCGCCATTCCGCCTTGTATTTGCAATCATCACTTTTTTACTGTCAGAGGGCAGTCCGCTGAGAGCCCTTACACTTATTGTGGAAGCGCTGGAGTCTGGAGCGAGAGAGACAGAAGTGTAGTGGTATGTTCTGAATGCAGATCGTGTGAGGTGTAGATATGGATGTACTTTCATTTGCTGTTATCAGAGGTTGGCATGCAGTGTGTGCGGTTTTGTAGGTTGGCATCATGTGAGTTCTCTTTATAAGTTGGCTGTGTCTGAATTTGTGTGCGAATGTGTGTGCGCGAGAGAGAAAGGCAGAGCAGCAGGGTTGAGTCATTGAGTCATGTGGCATTCTTGCCTGTTTTCAGACTGTTGTCAGGAAGCAGTGTAGTTCCCAGTAAAATAAAACAAACACCCAAAAAACCCTGGACGCCCTTCCGCCTCTGACCGCCCGTAACACACAAAGAGAGGGCGTGAGGGAGGGATGGAGAGAAAGAGAGAGCTGTGGGGTTAAAGATGAAGTTGAGCATGAAGATTAAAATGGAGTTGGATGTGAAGATAGTGATGAAAAGAATATTTCAATACAACTTCAGCCAGTTTATTCAAAGCACAATCCTTCGTTTGGGCTCAGCTCAGTATGAGAAAACAACAGATATTATTTCAGAATTGATGAAATAAACCAAATTGATCCCTGAAATCACAAAGCGGCATTACTTTTAATTTAAATCATCATAATTATAGTTTCATACAAATAATTCTTGGTTGTTTATACTGATAAATTCGAAGAAAAAAAGTCATTGTCACAGAAATACAAAGCTGTTCTTTTTCTAATTGTCACGCGTCAATCTATCTGAGGTTTACCGACGGAAGTAATTAACTGTATCCTTCAATTTAAACCGCAAAATCTGTCAGAAACCTGAAGCTAAAAAGCCAGATATTGCTCCGTGCATGGTAAACACTCCTGATGGATTCAAAAACTCCAACTGGATTTATTCGTCATATCTGTTTGATCTCGCGGTAATGCCGATATGCATTCAATCTCATTGTCATTTGTCAAAGAAGCCAATTGTGGCATTATTAACAACGGCAACTTGATATTTAAAATGTGCCAATCTTACCCGGGCTCCATGCTGAATCCATATTAAAATGTCATTCCTATATTTGATTGCGTTTACTTCTGACAGTGAATATTATTATCGTCCTCCAGTCGCTTTGATTAAAAACAAATAAGATTCCAATCAATGTGAGGGAGGCGTATATGAAAGGAAATACTGGGATATGATAGCGCTGTAAAACTAGACACAAACTCACAGTGAAGCCCATCAAATGCTTCCAACACATGAAAGCATTACTATGCAAAAAGTTATTATATAGAATTATGCCTGTTTAGCATTTGACACATTTACTTTAAAACAAACGTAAAAAATATACCTGTATATTATCTAATAACGCCATCCAAGTGACAAAGGGTGCGTTCACAGTCAGTCTTAATGCTCCACTCCGATTTTTTGCTCAGATCCAGTTTTTGTTTTACATTTTTTAAATATGGCAGTTACCAAATTCCAATTGTGAACTGGTTTTTAACTAACCGGTGCATTTAATACACCTATGTCTTGTCTTGTTAACATGATTTTGTTCATGTTCTCAACAACATCTGTGAGCTTATTATTTCAAACCTTTTCTGTAAAATGAAATGAGCGCTGATGCTATAACATGATATGTGTCATTTTATATTTGGCTCAAAAGACACTTAGGGGGAAAAAGGATGATAATGAGGAGAGAAGAGAGTCAAATTTTTAATTATGTTATTTTCCCAATGTTTGTATTTTGCCAATCTAGAGCAGGGATACTCAAGTTAAGGCCCATGGGCCAAAATCTGGCTATACAGCACCAGGTGGACCCCCAACCATTTTCTTAATCCCAATTAAATTAAATTTACACTGGATTTTTTTGTACTTTTAATGCAAATAAGGTGCCAGAGTGCATAAAAAAAGCTTTAAAGTAGGGCTCGTTTACCAAAAAACCTGTCACTGGACATTCTCCAGACCCCCCGACGGAAGCTCCTAGACACGCTCCTTCAGTACACCTGACCTGTGTGAGGCTGCTGCAATCGGCCCCTAGCCTCCTGTCATTTTGTAAAAGTAGCATCTGGGCAAAGCAAGTTGAGTATCCCTGGACCAGGGTGACGTAAAAGTGGCATGAATTCTATTGTCGCATTGCAAAAAAAAAAAGTCAGACATGTATCTGATTTATGACCACGTATAAAAGTGGCCCAAATTTGAACTGAAAAGATCAGACTCCATGTGATCTGTGTTGTTGACACACAAAAAGATTTAGGTCATTTTTGCTTGCTCTGTTTGTAGCCAAAATAGCTGAGGCTAAATCACACGAATCTCCATCATCAGCAAACCCCTTCAGTGTTGCCACGGCAACAGGATAAACAGCCAATGGCCTGTGATTTCCTGGGAGTCATTAGCATGGAATAGGTTTGCAAGCCCACCGCAACCTTGTGACCTGGCTCCATAACTCATGTCACACACTGATGATGTCATTCATCAATGGGGGTCCACCAGGCGAGGGGCGGCAGGTTTTTCGGTGAGCGGAGGGGAGGGGGCGGAGCGGGAGAAGCAGCGAAGGTTGAATGGAGCGGACCGGGATAATGATCGGGCTGTGGGGTTTGACGACGGCAGCAAATAGGTGTCAGGAGAGTATGAATCTGATATATAGCGGGCTGGGTGTTGAGCAAGTAGATAGGAGTCAGTGTGGGCGAAAGGTGTGGTGAGCGGTCCGGCTGTAGATGTGGTTATTGCATATGGTGAAATGCCAAGCTGGGGCTCAGAGGGGGTTTAAGGAGCGTACACAGCGGATGATGGAGCCACCTCGGCTTGTAATGTTCAGCAACCACAGGGGCCATTACATCCAGCACTATCAGAGAGCACAGAGCACATCACACCCTGTAATTTAGCCATCACACACACACACACACACACACACACACACAGCTCCATTCTCAATGACTGGCAGAATGTGATCCACCTGCGTATGTGCCTGTGTTTGTGTTTTTGTGTTTGTGTTGATGCTTGGCTGTGCTTTTGCGGGGTCAGGTTGTAGAGAGTTGGACGACATGTGTGCATCAGGATAGTGCACGCTTGTGCCATTAACAGGCTTTAGCATAATTAACAGAGCCGTTTTCGATCCGCCACTGCCCGGACGACAAATTGAAGCTGCTCATTTCTGGCTCTAATTATTTATAGACTGGCTGTTTTACGTTTTGCGGTCAATCCTCTTTTAAGGATATTGGCCTTGGTGTTTGTAACTGAACATATTGAGCGGAGCCAAAGCTAGTGGGGAGATTATCAATACCATCTTTGATCTCGCTCCGTGTTTGTGTTTCATCCATTAAATAACCATGTCATACCGTCTCCTGAGGGTACAGAAGGACATCTCCAGGAAGAAACACATTAGAACAGATTTAGCTCCCTGACTCTGTTTAATATTTATACAGCGATGCATCTCACATTCACTCTTTTCATATCAGATTTTTTTTTGTGCTCATTGGTTGATTTAGCAACATATTTTTTTACTGATGCAATTAACATTAAGAGGTTACTCAGAGGTCTAAATAGCCGTTCTCCAATTTCACGGCTGCTGCAGCCTTGTAACCACTAGGCCCACCATGCCGGCTTATTTCTCACGTCTGCGTGTGTGTGTGTGTGTGTGTGTGTGTGTGTGTGTTGGTGGCACCAACACACACCATTTCTGTAGCTGGGATTTCAGAGCCCCATGCTTTAAGAAAAGTGTGGGTGGCCTGCAGTCGCTGCCATAAAAAGTATGTGTGTGTGTGTGTGTTGCGGAAGGGGGGTCAGCAAGAAAGGCAAGAGCAGGAGAGTTGAGGACAGATCAAGAGAGGATGAGGAAAGGTTGTATACAAGATATTGTGTGTGCTTGGCAGTGCATAAGTGCAAGTGCATGCAAGTCTTGGGGTTGCAGGGGGGTGATGTAGTCTGACACAAGGAGGCAAGGAGAGGCGAATGAGCGAGGGCTGAGAGGGGAATGAGATGAACGAAATAGGATTTTTTTTTAGTGTTGTGTCTATGTGGTCGGAGTAAATCTCCTTACTCAGGGGTTTTGTGCGCAAGGGGGGCTTTAACGTCCCCACTCTCCTTGATGAGACATCTTTCTTGTTTGTTCAAACCATTCATTACGCAGTGGCTGCTGGACGAGCTACGCCGCTGGCCGGCGTATTTATCACCGGGCTAAAGCGCGCTCTGGCTGACAGTAGGCGATTGATGACCGGGGTCTGGGCTTGAGAGGCTGAGGAAGCCTTAATACAATGTAAATGACCCACTCCCATTTCCAATCTTGGCTGTTCCTCTCCTCGCACCTCTGTAGCACATCATCTTTAGCTATGTCTCAATTTGTGTATATGTTTGTGTAGAGGGCACACACAAAACAAGAGTGGGAGGGAGTGTGTGTCTTGTTATATTTGCGAGTGTGTTTTGATCGTGACCGAGGTCACAGCTAATGTGAAAACGCAGAGGAAGCCCAGGAGTGTAAGGGGGAGGGAAACAGCGGCTGTACTCTTATTACATGTTGTTGTCCAGAGCGGGCGCACACAAACACACACACACTGGGATGTAGATATGTATATCTGATGCACATTCTACTGACACACACATGCATGCACACACACACGGGAACCAATAGACATTGCTTTGTCTTCCAAAGCCAAGGAAATGTCAGCACCTGGCAATCAAAAAATGTATTCCTATGCAAGCATTATCATCTTTCCTTTGTTAATAATTTTTAGCATATTAAAAGCGACTGCGTACACAAGTACAAATCAGAGTAATCCCTCTCTGCAGCCGGGACTCATTATTTGTCCAATCTCGGCCTTGTTTGTTATTAATTGAGCACATTCCTCAAACCATTTTTTTCCATCTCTCCTTTAATTAAAACAGACCACATTTAGACAGGCAGCGCCACCTGAAAGGAGAAATCGTCCTCTCGGCTGATATGAAACCTCACTTACATCAATTATTTCAGCAGCAAATGAGAAAATTGTTCTTGAGCAACTGTTATCGTTTCAAGTTAAAATTGAATTCAATTAACACGAGCCAGGCAGACATTACCAGCTTTTTGAAATTTGCTTTCTCAATGAGTGCGGAGCTGAAAGCAAAAAAAAAAGTCTGGAGGCTAAAGGTGTTTTCCTTAAAGGGGAAGAATGTGTGTTAATGGAGCTTGAAACCACCCGAAAATAGAGGAGGATTTAAGTGTCAGTTTTTTAAAAGGAATTTTTGTGTGTTGTGATTTGCAGGTGTCACGTCTATGAATATTTGTTTGTGTGTTTGCACATGCTCGTGTACATGCGTGTGAATGTGCGCATGCATGCCGTCTGTCTACAGTGGCTGAATGAAACACATAGTGTCTCATTTGTTTCGTTTGCGTGCGCCCCGACTCCTAATCTGGCCCTTAAAGACATCTGTCACCAGCGATCACTGTTGTTTTGTCATGCTTCATAGCAGGCCTAGGGGGAGCGAGGCAGCCCAAGGTCTGCCATTTATATCAGCCCATGTTCTCTAGATTGGACCTGACACAAATAGTATCATTGCAGTCCTGCTTGCAGAATTACATTTTCAGGTAAAAATCTTGGCGAGGCTGTGGAGGGAGATTTCACAGCATTCTGTTTCCTTTTTAGCGTTAGCCTGTATTCAGCTGCTCTCTATGAAAGAGCCACCACCACGATACATGTCAGACATTCAAGGAAAGATAAATGTATTCACTGCAAATCTGCGCCCACTCGTTCTGTTGCTTGGTATTATAAAAGGATTCTCAGACACCACAGTATGTGCTGTTAGGCCTGGTTGAAAGTCTTGTTCGTCAGCATGTGCTCGTAAGTGTTTTTTTTTTTTTTTCCCTGTGTGTGGTGTGTACGTTCCATGTGTACACTATATATTGTTTGTGTGTGGGCGGGGTGGGGATAGGGAAGGGGGTTATCATAGTTGACAGTTTTGACAAACTTGTTTGGCCAGCTCTGACAGGTTTAACGCTGAATACTGTGTGTGTGTGTGTGTGTGTGTGTGTGTGTGTGTGTGGGTGGGTGGACACGTGTAGGCTCTGAATGTCTATACAGTGCAAAGGGAGGGGCGGGGTTGGGTGGAGGTCAGGAGAAGGTGCAGTCTTGGGTTACACAACACAACAAACACGAGAACATATTGAATACATACAGTAATAGGCAACAGTCAAGAACTTGACTCGGAGCATGTGTTCCCTTGCAGCGTTTCCCTTTATGAGCACTTACATACGTGAATATTTATGTTAATCTGTGTGTCAAAGAGGCTCATTTGTGTGTGTGTGTGTCTCTGTTTGCTCCCGCAGCACCCATACCCCTCTGAAGAGCAGAAGAAGCAGCTAGCCCAAGACACAGGCCTCACCATCTTACAAGTAAACAACTGGTGAGTCAAGATTTCCGCTCGCCCTATCTCCGCCACCAGCATCGCTCTGCCTTTCATTTTCAAAAGCCTTTTTCGCCTCCCTCTCCCCGCCAAGTGTGAAAACCGTTTATGTACAGCCCTCCCCGTCGCGCATCCACACACACGGGGCTGCACGCTGTTGATATACACACAGACAACCTTTGTAACATTATTACATGTAAGCTACCAGGATGTTCCGGTGTTATCGGCGAAAGTGTTCTGCGGCTAAGTCACTGGTCTTTGTGGTTTGATGCACATGTATTCAGTGGGATATATTTAAGGGAGAAAAGGCAGAGATCATAAGCTGCCCCCACACCCACCCCACCCCTTGATCCAAAAAACACCATACCTAGCACCGCCACTGGTGCCCCCACAAAAGGCAAAACTGCCTTCCACCCCCTCCCCGTTTTGCACAAGCTATATGGTGGATTAAGGTTTTGGTGGCCTGGCCAGCAGGGCCTTTGTAGATGGCTTAGCACATAACTGGGGGTGGTGGATTAAATAAAATGATCACAGAAGCAAAGAAATGATACAGGAATTACTTATCAAAATACTAGCCCAGGTTTTATCTGCAGCTTAATTTTGTTCAGTACATTCTCAGGGTGATGTTCAGATTAATTGAACTGACAGCTTCCTTTCAAATTTCCGGGAAGGTATTTGCACGGATTTCAGGTCTTACACAAACTTAATTATATGGAACCCCATTTTATCATTCTAATTCCATGTAGCGGGGGTTCTATTTACAAATGACAAGTCTGTGCCTTTTATTCACAGCTTTCCTTAATATATTTATCAAAGCGGGTTCATTTACAAAGTGCTCTATCTGTTGGGTACAGGCAGGCCGACATTAACGAAGCTTTTAGGTTTATCAGACTCGCAGCCTGACAAGCCACCCGAGGGTCAATTGATTTTTTGGTTCTGCGATACATTTTTTTCTCATTTTTCCTGGATCACAATGAGAAACATGCCTGGAGAATTAGCCTGGTTTGTCGGCCTTATCTATCAGCCCCCTCCCTCGTCCTCCCCCCACCCTCCCTCCATCCTGACATACTCTCTCTTTCTGTCTCCCTCTCTCTCTCTCTCTCTCTCTCTCTCTCACCCTTTTCTTTATTCCCTTCTAGCCAAGGGAAGTCAAGCTACTTAAATTGGCCACAGGAACCGCTGTTATCAGACTTTAATGCACCCTACAGTGTGGATAGCATTTCAATTACACCAGTAACCAAAGATTAGCCCCCGCTTGCCTGTTTCATGCCTCGTGCCACCGTTTCGGGACGCCACGCACCTTACCTACAGGAGCAGAAAATTGAGTTGCCTTGCCTGTGTCATGGTGATTAATGCAGAAATAGTCTGCAAACCTGCGAGGAGAGAGAGAGCAGGAGAAATAGACGGCGACAGAGATAGATATAGGAAGAGTCTCTGCCTTCTCAGAGGCCATGAAATCCAAGCCTGGCACTGAAATGCCTCAGATCCATTTATAAAGAGGTCTGAAAGAATCTCGTGCTGGGTAACATCCTCGTGAACCCCCGTCTCCACGCGGCACATGCACATACGCATAGGGCGGTCATGGAGCTGTGTATTAATGTTACACCAGCCGTGTTAACAAAAACACACCGGGAATCAATTTTCACAAATAAAGTCATTAGAGAGGCTCAGACTGTGCTGGTCTATCTCTGGTACATTCTGGGTGTTGTCAACTCGCCTGGCAGATGCTGACACGTTATTGGCTATTTGACAGCGAGGGGAAAGATGAGAGAGGATGCTGGAGTTTTCTTTCCCTCACATAGGGCTTAACCAGGTGGGACAGTGAGTTACAGTTGTGTATGTCTCAGTTTGGGTTGTGCTTTTTCCTCTTTTGTTTCTGAGATGGTCCACCCAGGATGTGACAAAACTCCATATGAAATTCCTGTTTTAAAAAAAAAAGCTCTTCAAATTCCTGGCTGGCCCCTTGCATTGTTCTGTAGCTCCCTTTGATGCATGGCCGCTGCCACATTACTGGCCAGAGAGAGGGAGATAGAGACAGAGGGAGGGAGAGACAGAGGCAGAGGATGAGTGGGGGGGGAGGTAAGGGAGGGGATGGTCCGCCGTCTTCGGTTTCCAGAGCTCTCCCTCGGGGAAAGGATGTGCTGAATCAGGGCTTTGTCCGCCGGCACAATCGCGGCCCAGCGAGGGCACAAGGGTGCTCTGTGTGATAGTCAATAGACAGTGCATCTCGCTCTCTCCCCACTTGCCCCATCAAACCTCCCTGAATCGTACCCTTCCAACTGACACCTCCCCTATACCTGCAGCTCACCTGTACACACAGAAATCTATAGCATGTTTGAAGTCTTTTGTCTCGGTACCACAGTAGACACTCCACATGGTTCTATATCCAGTCTGTGTCATTAGCTGGCGGCCTCACCTGTTTGTAGCCCACACCCCATTAGCTGTGTGATGTTAATAAGGAACAAAGGGAAAGGTTAAAGTCCACAATCTCGCCACGCTGGTGTCGAGCAGATGAGGAGGAGGACCTGATTTTCCAGTTAATAGTATAGTCCGTGTGTAAGCGTGTGTGCACGCTACGCACATTCTTACTAATGGGACACTACGCTCTCAGTGTGTTCGGAGATGTTATGTGTGTACAGTGTGTCAGGACGCCATTAGTTGACCATTAGGTAGTGTGTTTGCTCTGGCCACATTTGAGACAACTGGCGTCATGCTAGCAGAATCGGGGAGTGGTCTGACATGTAATTGCATTTGTTTAAGATTGCGGGGAAAAAGGTGAGGGCCGTGTCACACATTGCATTGTGGGATAGCGAAGTAGGTGAAACGGCAGACTCAGGTGTCTGAACGCCGGAGACGTGCTCACATTTTACAGTATCTAGCGGGTGTATTTGCCTGCCTCAGCAGCTCCTGGTGTCCTGCTATCAGTCTGGGCTAAATGGGGCCTGACCGAATCCTTTCATGTCTCAGCGTCAGACCCAGCACGATGTGCCCTCGTTCACTGCCATAAACACACAGCTATCCTGCCGTTATTTACCACTACAGCAATACACATACACACACACACACACAGGCATACATGCACGGGGGGTTATTACACAGGCCTGAGAGATGACGCCGATGACAGATGACTGAGAGAAACAGCATCTAAAAAAAGGAAGGAAATCGTCCCCTCATTATTCCCTCATCTCACAGGCAGCCAGTTGGTCATTTCCACAGCAGAGAGAGAGAGGAGAGAGGCAGAGCAAGTCCGAGAGTGAATATGTCAGTTCTTGGCATCTATGATGACTGACTGCTGTGCCACTGGAGCACTAATAACAATAAAGAGGGCACTAAGCCACACTCTATTTTTACTTCTCTGCCTCCTCTCTACAGCCCAGGGGGGAATACATGCATAGACACACACTCACACACATAGACATACACAGGGGAGAGGCTCTAATTAGCGGCAGAAAGGAATACAATGAGTGAGTTATTAAGACACAGGGGCGGATCGCAGCCAACCTTTGCCCCCTGTCGGAGCACAGGTCACATGATAAGGGAAGGATATCCGCCAGACGACGGCGCCAAGCAGCCTGTGCCCACTGAGGAGATGAAATAGGCTCAGTCTCTTCGGCCATTCAGGGCAGGGCATGGTGCTCTGATTGTTTTTTTCTTTCTTGGAAATTCATCCTCAACAGGAGGACAAACTCAGTATACATTTACTGTATGTTTGCATATAGATTTAGCTATTTAATTCCATTGTGTTTAGCCGGAGAGCTGCAGTGTGCACATGTCTGTGTCCAGGAAATGGCTGTATAAGATAGAATGAATAAAATAAAGCTAGAAACGCTAAAGCTAAAAAAGGCACCTTTTAAAAGTCATGACGCTCATATGCCTTTACAACTTTTGCCTCATCTGTACAGGTGTAGTTTGTTTTGATGAATAATAGAATGAACTCGATGAGCCGCAGTTGATCCGACGTGAATATATGCTTAAACAAATCTGATCAGAGACAGCTCATGTGCACGGACCAAAAACCTAAAGTAACACAACAATGATTCAGCCTTATACGGTGCATTTCACACGACACACAGATGCGTCTAATGTCTCCAAGGTCTTCATCTTACAGTATCTTAACCAGACACTCAGGAGCCTCCTCACACACCTGCACGCAGACAGCGAAGGACTCTGAGGCCGAAAGTACTGAAACCATGACCATGGATGCATCGTACATTCATACAATTACTAATATTATACAAGTACTTCCACATTGAATCATTTTCCATGACATTTGGACTCCAAATTCTCCTCCCAGAATGCACACTGCTGCAGCACAGCATGCAGATAAACTGAGTTTAGCGTGCTCTACACTCACTGCTCTGTAGCTCCCTTCACAGCATGTCCCCCATTCCCATTCAGATCCTCATTTCCCCCCCCCCCCTCTCTCTCTCTCTCTCCCTCCAGACTCCTCAAAGTTTAAATCACCCAGCAGAGGTGCGTGGAAGCCGTGCTGCAGGTTCACATGCAAAGTGTTATTAACGGTCAAGCACATTTGTTTGTAGTATCTGAGAGCAGCTCAAGCCAAATTTGTTCCTCCACTTAGCGAAGCATTTTCCATCCCCTACTTCTCAGTCCAATGAGACACTTAGAAACACTGGCTTTTATGATTTTCTTATGATTTTTTATGATCCTCTGGTTTGGCGGGCGAGCCCATTATGAAATGCAAAATAATAACTAATATTTTCCAAATGTAACATAAAGCTATGAAACTGGCCCAGCCGCCTCTTTTTTTCCACACTCTTTATAAGTATTTAAGTCTTGTGAATCTCACACACGGAGGCTTTTGAGGTCCTTTTTCCCCTCTGCTCACTCTCCTCGACATCGCTGCCCGTTCCTTACTTTTCGTTTCTGCCCACATTGGTGGGCTAGTTGACTGAAGTTGCTGGTTATCTGTCTAACTTTGACCCAGATGGAAATGTCAGGCCTTTTTTTGGCTGCAACCAGGGACTCCCGGCAGTGGCCATCTTATGCCCCTGGCTTTCTAAATATACAGCTGGAGTGTGGAGAGGTTGCGGCTCTGTGTGTGTGTATGTATCACCCTGGTGTGTCTGTGTGTGCGAGTGTATATGTGAGTCTGACTGAGAGAGAGAGGGAGAGAGAGAGAGTGTATCGGGGCGCTGCCAACACAGGCATCATGATCCCTCTCATTTAGGGACCGCTAATTGGCAGTTAATTAGCAGAATTGACTCTGTTGTCAGATCCCAAGTGCCAGCCCCCCTACCAACACCCCCTACCCGCTAAGTTCATTTGATCTGGCTGCTTTCTTGATGCTGTAATAATAATAATCCCATTTTATCTGTTTTGGAGTAAGAAACACATTTGGAAAAACATATTTTCATTATTGGCATAGTGAAATAGAACAGATTCCCTGTTGGAGCGGGTTTTATTTTGTTTTCCATTTTGTTCCGCAGTTGCTACAGATCCAAATATCTGTTCGCGGTGCAATCTAGACACATGCCATACTTACAGGATAAGCCACGGTAGTCTCGAACAGCTGATGCTAATGTGCGCCACTGTGTTTATGTGTGCGCTCAGAGTATATGTGCCGTGTGTAAGTACATGAGAACACATGCCGCTGTTGAAACGCTCAGTGTGATTAACAGGGCCCACTCCCGCTTTATCAGGCACTGGGGGCACATTGGGTCATAGCATGGCATGGACACCCACCGCGGCCACGGAGCAGCCCAGTGCCCACCTCTGTGTGAGTGTAGAGTTATGAAAAACAGGTGGTGCTTTAAAAAAAAAAAAAAGTTGGCACAGTCGGGCGATCACGCACAAAAATGAACGCTTTTTTTTTTTTTTTTTAACTTGTTTTCCCATTACAAGCTCGAGACTCTCCAAGGCTGTGGAATTCTCCCAGCAAAGACGGCATGCGAGGAGAACGAAGCCAGACGAGGCGAGATAGTGAGGCGAAGAGCTGAAAGAGGCATTACAGAGAAAGCATTAGAGAGGGAGAGATGGAGAGAGATGGGGAGAGATGGGAGGAGGGAGGTCTTTGTACTTCTCTGCTCCTTTTGGCTCTTTTATTCCTCAACGGCTTGGTTTTATTGGTGGGTCGTTTAATAACAAGGGCTCTGCGTTTGAAATGAAGTCGAGCTGCGTTTGCGTGGGCGAGCCTCCTTTTTTTATTTTAAGATGGTAATTTCTGTACTAGGGGTGAGAACTGGAGAGAGATGGAGAGAGAGAGAGAGAATACACCAGAGGAGGAGAGAGGGAGAGCAGGAGGGTGTGGGAGAGGGAGAATTCAAGGAGAATACAAGGGAGGAAAGTAGGTTAATTTATTTCATTTGCAGGAAGAGAAAGAACTTAAAAAGAAGAAGAAGAAAAAAAAAGGTTGGTGATAGTGAGAAAGAAAGTGTAGGATGCTGTTTTCATGAACAAGCAGCTTAATGCACACGGGCAGCCACAGTAAGCCTGCCAGAATCTCCCTGTGCCTGAGGCCATCTGTGAGCAGAATAGCAATTTTATTACTTTGTCATTAAACCAATTTCACAGCAGTATTGTTTGTTAATGAGCAGCCGCAAACGAGCGAAGATGTCACGTACTAGAATAGCAGCAAGATTTGTGACCCCGGTACTCCTCTCTGTCTCGTTCTGCCAACCTGTACCTCATTCTTATTCCCCTGCTCTTTTCCGCCATCGTCTTCTTTCTTAACATCCTTACTGTCATCCTTGCTCTCTCCCCGCCGCCATCCTCCCATCTTGCTCATCCCTCCCATCCTCCCCCTGTTATAGGGGTCCCTGGCCCATAAAAGGGGAAACTGCTGAAAGATAAAATGCAAAGTCTATACAGTCAAGTCTCTGTTTATGAGCTTCCATTTGCCTTTAGAGCTCATTGGGACGAATGGTTTCTCCATGGGCTTTCAGGGCGTGCAGCTGGAAAGCCTGGGATATTGGCCTGTTATTTAGCTCTAAAGCCTAACATGGGTGCCAACGGCAAGTGCCAATAGAGGGACTAGGCATCTGAATAGGTGCATAAGTCCTTTGGATTGTATGCTAGATGATGTCATGCATTTTTTTGTGATTTTTCAAAGTTGTTTAGAGTAGCAGGCTCGATCAGTGCTTTTTTAAAAAATGGATTTGATTAGTTTCGGAGGCGTGCATTTAAAGAAAAGTCTGACTTCAGGTCAGCGTGGCGGTTGTTTGGAATGCTCTGTTTTCACAAAGAAAGCTTCAGCTGCTGCGTTGCTATATGTGTCTTTACGGCGCGTCGCTCTGTTTATGTTTTTACTCCGGAGGTCAGTTGGCACAGATTCTTAGTCTTATTGTGGCTGAGAGAGAGAGAAGAGAGAAGCAGTGAGACAGACAGACAGACAGACAGACAGACTGAGAGGGAGAGAGATTTAAACTGGAGGCCCCAGAGGATCAGACAACCTGACAGAGTAGATTTGGAATAATTAGTTTTATCTGCTGAGGGAGATAGCCAGGAGGAGCTGCGTGGTAGCCACAGGGTGCTGCTGTGTGTATCTTGGTGGTGATTTGTTCTGGGTTGCTGAACGTTGTGTATGTGTTTGGGTGCATGGTGTATGTGTTTAGAGGGAGGGGTGAGGGTGTGGAGGGGGACTAAAAAGGATAAAGGTGACCAGGTGTAACAGAATGGCCTTGAGGGCATATATGCATGTGTGTGTATGTGTGTATGTGTGTGTGTGTCGGAGCCAGAGAGGACAGGAGCTCCTTCTTTAGCTGAGCTCTTTAAACTCTGTGAACCTCCACAAGGTATTTTCTCTCTGTCCAGGCATGCTCGTTCTCTCACCCTTTCTCTTTCTCTCCGTTTCTCTTTACCTCCCTCTTTTCACACATCGCATTCCCTCTATCCCTGTGTTTTGGATGTACAGTAACAGCATGCAAATAAGCTATCTTTGCTCTGGTTGTGCGGTGTCACTATCAAAACAGCCTCCACTGACGGTTCTCCACCCCCCTCCCTTAAGGCACAATGGGAGTGAGTGTTTCTAGATATGAAGAGTAGAGGAGTGTTGTATTGACATCCTTAACAACGCTGCAATGTATTATTCTTACCTGTTGTGTGTGTGCTCTGAAGCTGTGATTCATGGCCCTGTGCCCTATGTGGTTTTGAGGTGCGGGGCCAATAAGCCCATCATGGAAGACCCTATAAATCAATATAGCCCTTTGTTTGTTTAAGCCATGCTCTGCCCTAGTTCAGGCCTGTTATGGATGAGGTATCAGCGGATTCAGTGCCAAGCAGAAAAGGGGAGGGAAAGGCGAAGAAAGGAGGGAGGGAGTCACAGGGCCTCTGCACAAAAAAACAATCCAATCTTAATTGGACCATGGCCCAAAATCTTGGAGATATCAAGCCCGGTAATTAGCAATTTGGGAGAGGTGAGAAATAAACGCTGCATCCCGCCGACACATTCCCTCCATGCACATGCACACACACACGTGCTTTGATGAAGTTATCAGAGGTAGCTGGAGGAATTAGCCACTATTAGCCAGCACTATTACATGCATAACAAGATGCAGAGATACAGAGGAAGAGCTGGATAAAGAACAGGGGGGGGAGAACAATGAGGAGTACATTACCCTAATCTAGGGTTTCTCTCTTCCCAGCCTTATGAATATTTATTCCTCCCATTATCAACGATGATGTTTCAATTGGGAAACTTTGTGAGCATGTGCGGCGAGGATGGAGGGCGGCGGAAATGTCTTTTCCCCAGTGTGGGTGGGGGGCGTCTGCCTGTAGCCCCCCCAAGACATAACTGTTTTATCATCTCCTTGTTACACTGAGGCTTTGTGCTGCTTTCTCACAGGTGAGGAAATAGCAAGTCTCCAGAATGATGTGCTGTTTGGTAGAAAGTTACATTTACTCATCCCTGGTTTGGAATAATTTAGTCTTAATCAGTGGGGTCATCTGTATGAGGAAGAATCAGTCATGACAGTCCACACAGTTTGGTTCCAAGGATCATTTTCTGTAGTGTCAGCTGACTTAAATGTGGCTTTTGTGATACACAGACATTTTTGTATCTGTTTCAGTATTGTGTAGTGCACACATCCAAAACTTTTACAGGCACTAGATCCAAAAATCACACAAAAGATCTGCACACGTTATTAAAAAGCTCCCAGTAATTTTAATTGTGCAACCTTTCGATCTGACAGAGATGTTTGGCAGCCACGGTCAAACCACTATCACAAAGCAGTGCAGACACTATATACACACAACTCATTCATCACTCAGGTGATTGTGATCTGCTCGATTGAGAGTCAGGCTGCTGTCAGGTTTGAGCGATCAGGTTGGACCAATCAGAGCAGAGCTGAATGACGCTGTCTAATACTTTCACACTGGGGAAAGCAAAGTATGAAAAGAAACTAAAAAACATCAAGATCAATATTATAGGGGCATATATTCATCACAACACAGCTGAAGTTGAGTAAAAAAAAATGATTTCAATAAGAACTACTGTATAGAAAAATACACAGAAAACATAGAAAGACAGAAAACAGAAATATATTACTTGACCAGAACATTTTTTTAAGAATACACAGAGTGTCTGCATGTCTTTAAGGAGTCGTAAAATTTTCTTATAAGCCCTAAAAATCAGTCATTTTGACTATTTTCTAAAACTTAATCTCTCTTTTTTGTCTTTTTACATTAAAGATACCATTGATATGATAAACATTCTGAAAACTATTGACTGTCCCTTTGATATGTTTCTGGGTACGCTTGATATGGAATCTCTTTATACCAAAATACCATGCCAGAGGCACCTGATATTACCTTGAAGAAATAACTAAATTGATCAAAAAATATCATGCACGATTTTTTTTCTTTTTGCAGTTCAAAAGCACAGCTATGGGTAGCACCATGGCAGTTACACCTCTTATATGTTGGAACGTTGAACAAGGGTTCATCAGTTCGATGGAGGAACTATTTTTTTCTTTCTACTGAACTACATTCACCAACTATGTTACGACACAGAAGATATCATACGTCTACTCATTGACGAGAGGCACGTGTTTGTGACAGCGTGAAATGTAAACATTAATGGCCGAGTTCTGTGGTGCGAGGTGAGCTAGCAATAGATGCACGCCAACTTCTGCATGGCTGGTGTAGTTCTGTAGAAAGAAAATAGTTCCTACATGAAACTACTCGCAACAAGGTCTGTGGATTGTCTTGAGTAACCGGGTTATGATTTCTGGAAAGAGACATTGCTGTTGAGTTTTTCCAAATGTTTTTTTTTTTTTGGCACTTTAAGCACCACAAAGTGAGTGCCATCTAATTCCATTATATTTGAAAGAGGGCAGACATCTCTACAGCTGATAACATTCAGCAACTCACATACCAGAACGATCTAGATTGATAAGGAGCACTACAGGAAGAAGGAAAAAATGTTTTTTATTTGGGGTGAACAGTCCCTCTTTAATAAAAAAATTCTGGCCAGTTGCAAAGATGAACTTATATATTTATATATTTACTTATATGTTTCTGCCTGTGTAATATTGATCTTGATGCTTCTAGTTACTTTTCATAGAGGCATGCTTTGACGTCAGCTCTGCTCTGATTGGTTCAGCTTGATTGCTCCACTCTGAGAGCCGGTTGACTCTCAGTCATGCAGATCACAATCACCTGAGTCATGAGTGTGTCTGTGTATTGCCTGCTCTGCTTTGAGAAGGTGGTTTGACAGTGCTGGACGAGAGCTTTCTTAGATCCACACATTGCACAATTAGAATTGCTGTGAGCTTAAAATACAGTGTGTGGCTCTTTAGTCAGAATCTTGCCTTTGTTTCAGGCTGTCACATATGAAGGAGGCCAGTCAAAGCTGCACACAGTCAGTGGTAGAGCTGATCTGAGAGGCAGAGGGCTCGCTCCAGGCCACCAGGCACATCAGAGTCCCCGTGGTCCGCTCCACAGTGTCAGTGCTGCTCCTGCCAGCAGTCCTCTCCACAAACAACAGCTATTTATATCACTTGCCTGCTGCTGGGCTTTTTAGCCCCTAAACTCTGCTTCTGACCGTGCCTGCACATGTGTGTCTGTGTGCCTGTGCTCACAGTTATGTGTGTCAAAGCGATTATGTGCAATTGAAACTGAAGATTAATTATTCAGTAGGGAAGTCAGAGGCAAGCTGACAACGTTCGACCGATGACTCTAGTGGTCACTAATATGTGCAAACACACTTACTCGGGCACATCATGGAAACGTGCTTGGTGGAAACGGTCACTCACACGCCAGAAACACAATGATGAGAAGATGATGACATCCCAGTGGGAGGGAGGATCCTTTTCCAAACACACACACACACACACACACACACACACACACATTGAGCCTTGTACTCACCCAGTAGTGTGGCTTTTTTAAGACTGCACCTAAACCTGGGCATCAGACAGTCTCCACAGTCTCACGCTAGGTTTAGGTGTCACTTTTTAATTGCTCAAACTGCTGTGCATTTTCACTGCCCCAAATTCGTCGTTAATGGTACAGCAGTGTGAGGAGGAAAGAAGTAAGAGGAGGGAGAGCATGTGCATGTGTATATATGTTTGGAGGCGGGGTGGTGAAATGGGGGCACCCTCCCTGCACAACCTCCCATTGGCCCTGCTTTCTGACTTCTGCTAATGCATTTGAGATTCAGGAGCGTAAGTTAATGTCTGCATGTGTGTGTGTACATGCATGCTCATGTATGTGTATGTGTGTTGCGTAAGGACGCAACTGTTGAAGCCCCTCTTGGCAGGGCCCCCTCTTCGTCTCTTTGAGCCGAACCCATTATAGTCTTATAAAGGAAGGAGAAGAAGAGACGTTTGATATGAAGCAAAGGAAATAGATTGGCCTTATTTCCTTCCTGGCTGCCGCGGCGCAGACACTTGTGTTGCCTAGACGATGCAGGCAATTGACACTCAATTTTGTTTGAAATATCACGCCTCTATCATGCCATTATCAGCTTCCCCTGGTAATCCACAAAGCCGCCCTGTTTGATATCTGACAATAAGGGGGGAGTCACAGAGTCGCGGAATCTCTCACTCGATTACCAGGCAGAGAGGGAGAAAAGGGTTGAGAATGAAAGGGAGCAGAAGACGACAGAGCGAGAGACAAAGAGAGAGTGAAGGAAATGGAGATGGAAAGATAGTGCAGAGGGGGGGAGACAGAGAGGCTAAAAAAGTCACACGTTTGTATGATAGCGGTGAGAAGTGGATGGAAACGGAGATTGTACCTGCCCGCCCCGCGGAGACGTACAAAGGAGCCCAGCAGTCCTGGCATTGTGGGGGGAGAGGAGAAATCTGGGCAATAGGGGTGGCACTCACAACTGAGAAAATGAGGCGATCTTGTGAGCACACCCTCTCATCTCAGGAGGGCTGATGGGTAGGCCGGGGTAATGATAGTGCAGGATTCATTCTTTCTTTCTACTCTACCCCCCCCCCACCTCCTCTCTCTCCTCTGTGTGTATCTGTGTGTGTGTGCCAGCCTGCCAGCACGTCTCTGTTCTATTTCTCGCTGGCCCTGCATGAAAGCAGGAAGCCCTCACCCACCCAAAAGGTGAGACGCCGGATTATGAGGAATGAGTGCTACCTTCCAGCGCTGACGACCTCTGTCATGTGCTGGAACCTCTGACGGCAGGGGAGGGGGGCTAATATTGACATATGTTGAATGTTTTCAGATGCTCTTCAAACAATGTAAAACACAGCTGTTGGTCCCTCAGCTCCTGGGCAGGCGGAGAATACCTTTTGTGCACCTATGCACGTTAATAAGGTGTTGTCTTAAGGGAGCGGGCCCAAGAGTAAGAGAAGAGGGGCCTCGCTAACAAGGGAGATGTGGATCAACTCTTTCCTTAATCCCCATCCTGTCTGCTGGTGATATTCAAAAATAACAACGTTAGTAAAAACATTCCTGGGGCAGAGGTGCCAGCCTCTGAGGAAAGAGAGGTTAATGACGGGAAATATTAGGGGACTGTCTGCGAGAGAGAGAGAAAGAAAGAGAAAGTAGAGATGATTCCCTCCTAACATCAGAAAACTGGTAGAGCTAGGGCAGGTTAGCCACGTTGGGTTGCTACAATAAGGTCTCTTTCATACAGGTGTGTTGACGCCTGGGGCAGGCTTGGCCTCGGTCCATTCCATTCACCCTGGCTGATTTGAACAATAACTATCATATCTCTTAAAAGAGAAGGGAGGGTGAAGCGTCAAGAAGGAGATGCCTGAGAGCTGTGTCGGGGCCAAGAAAAACCCCCGCTGCCGTTGTCAGAGCTTGTTGATGTTGTAGGGAGGAAAAAACGGGCAAGTTTTTTTTTTTTTTTTTTTTAAACCCCCCCCCCCCATAACCCCCACAATTTTTTTTCCTCCTCTTCTCCTTTCTCTCCCTCCACTTCTGCACTGGATTCAGTGTTTTTGTGCCGTAGGACAGAGTGTGGTGAGGAGACAGAGGAACAAAGTGCTGCTGTGTGGAGCAGCAGCTGCTGCTTGCCGGATCAAAGGGGCAACAAGCGTGGTCTTCCTGGCCCAACGCTGCTCTGGAGGTGTTTGACGGACAGTCAGCAGCTGGGGCCGCACAGCCCGCCATGCAGGGGTCAGGCTGCTGGACTGCAAGGCCCAGGGGTGACATGCCCTCACTGGACAGGGGGAAGAGGGGAGAAGGTGTTAGATGGGAGGGTAAATAGAGGGAGAGATGTCTATGTTTGTTTCCTTTGTTGTTTGTCTTGCTGTTGTAGTTTAGAGAGTTACTCCTGGGATTATCGCTGTGTGTATCTATCATTAATATTACGTGATGAGCATGTGAGATCTCGTGTGATCATCATAATGCACAGGCGGTAGTTAAAGCCTAATTTTAAGGGTAAAACCATCACTAGAATAGCATTGCACTCCACACTGCAGCATTCCACCTCTTTGGTGCTGACAGAAAATCAGAGTGAGAAAAGAGAGACAGACAGGGAGCGAGCATGCCGCAGTGCTATTGATTTATTTTAATTAGCTGCTCGTTAAATCGTGTCAGTTTGCAACACAAATATATAATTCTTTGTCTGATTTTCCACTCGAGTCTTAATGACTCGTACTCCCCGGGTTTCGGAGAGGAATGACTTCTGCAGCAAGACTGACAGAGCAATGCAAATGTTACTCATATTGGACTTGAGGAAGAGGAGGGGGGTGGCGATGCCACAAAAGGGCAATGAGTGGAGTAATAAAACGGGAAAGAAAAACAGGTCAGTGAAAGTCCATGGAGGAGAGGTGAAACAGTCCCCCTTTGAGAGGCAGACAAAAGAGTGTGGAGGGGGGTATGGAGGCACAGTAGATGGGAGAACGAGGGAGAGAGAGAGAGAAAGAGAGACAGAGGTAAAACTATGTAAACACAGTGGCTGCCCTAAACGTGGGCCCTCGCTGACGTTCCTAAAAAACGATCCTGCCTCGCTCCGCTTCACATCTGCACTAAATCAAACACGGGGGTGAGGTAATGTTCGCCCGGCTTATGTCTCTTGACTCCTGTTTTAACTTAAAGAAGGGAAGAAGGGATAGAAAAAGGGGAAACGCCGTCTCTGATAGGATGAGCTTGAGGTAGCTTCCCCATTCCTGCCCTATCTCTTTGTCCTTTATCTCCATCCCGGAGGAGTGGAGCACGTGAAAAGCTCCATTGTGGTAGTTTATGATAAATCCATAGATACTGAAGGTTCAGTCTGGTGGCAAGCTATGTATAAACTGTTACAGGGGGCCTGTTAGGACCATGTGAGCTGATTCAATCAGTGTTGTTGACACTACAGTAGATCAGTGTTGGAGGTTCAGTAGCCCCAGACTGCCCCACTGTCTGACTGGACCATAATTAGTGTTTGCTTATACTAAACACACCCTTCTCATGGGGTTAATTTGCATGCACTTCCTGGTCAAAGGACACTGAGTGTTTCACTCCTCTCTGCCTGTCTTTCTTTTTTTGGGGAGGAGGGGGGGGATCAAACTAAAGCCTTCCTTCTTTGATTCCAGTGAGTTGTGACTCAATTGCTGGGGGTTTGGAATCTTTATTTCTGTCTGAAGCAGAAGTATGGAAGCAATGAGCTCTAATAGGAACCAGAGGACAGTCATGTTTGCAAGCAGTGATCAGGGATTGAGTTCAGCACGTTCTTGTTCAGACTGTGTTGCATCTAATCTTCCCTGCAAAGACAGACGGGGGGGTACAGGAATTTGACTGACAAACGGAAACTTGCCCCCATGTCCCGGGCATATGAGCTCTCAAAATGGGCATGTGCAGGTCAGCCGTGAAGGCAATAAACTGTCAACGATTGCTGTGTCACAATTCCAAAGCGTCCTCCTCTGTCTTTGCACGCTCTGCAGGGCTACATTCGGAGCAGTCCAGCGCTCGTTCCTTCGGAGAGGACATGTTTAGTATTTCTGTTTCTCTCTCCTGTCTCGCTCTGGCTCTGGCTCGGTTTCTTTCTTTCATCACAAACTCGTCAAACGAGTGACCCTACTCCTGATTGGCCGTCTTCCCTCCGATCTCCGCAGCAATTGGCCAGCCGAGCAGCGAGGCTCTCTCCCTCTCGCTCTGTCTCTCGTCTCCCTCTCTCTTGGCTGCGCTCCAGGGTAGGGTGGTTTGGCATGACGATTTCTCAGGGAAGGAATGCTGACAACAGGAGCGAGTTACCAGGTGTGGCTGCAAGTCAGTTAACCAGAAACAAGGCCTTTCTGACAGACTGAGATGAGGGAGCAAGAAAAAAAGAAGAAGAAATACAGGCACTGAGTCAGACAGACTGGTTTGCTGTGATTTCATCTTCAACCTTCCTTAGTATTCGTCAACTGTCTTTTATGTCGATGATGTTGTAGGTTTGCTGAATTAAAGTCTCATAAAGTTAAAGGACTCTACTTCATAAAACAGAGGCACATGTTTTAGGATTATGTAAGCCCCCTATTATGTCTCTTCTTCTGTCTCCCACTACCCCTTACCCTCAATCCTTCCACACTCTCACACACACTGAGTATAGCATAACATTGTATGCTAGCCAGGGTATTTAACACCTAAGCAGACGCTCTCTGAAGCGCCCCCCCTGTGTGTGTGAGCAGATATTAGTAACCAGGGATGCCGTGTTGATCCAGCCTAGTGGAGACCCCGTGTCAAGTGGACTCCTGCTGCCCTGGCTCCATCATTCATATCTGCCTGTTATTTGCCTCCGCGACCTGCACAGCCACAACACTCAGAGCGCCAGTAAACTTAGCGCTCTATGTCGTCACAGAGCAGGGTTCTCGGGGCCCAGTCCCTCTACACCCCTCACCCCTACCACTTAGCCTTTACTCCTTCGTTGGCGTGTTTGTGTCTAGGAGTGAGGTGTCCCAATTCTTGTTGGGACAGAGGGGTAGTTCAGAAGCACACCTCAAACCAAGTGTTACAAGAACTTATCAGCAAGATGGCAAACAGACACACAAATGTATTTTCTTACAATAAGTATATTATCTTAGTTTAATGTTGTTTCAGTGTATTATGGTTCTTTTTTTATGATAAGCATAATAAAATAAACCACTAGTATGTCGATGTCTCTGTAGCTAACTTGCTAGCTGGTACTGTGCAGTGTTCTTTTTTTATTTACTGACTTATTTCATCGATTGATAGCATAAAAGTTAAGTCGTGAACAAATCCTGCACGTCCTGACAACTGCAAAAGGAAGCCTATAGTCCTTGCAAGAGAAATGACCACAGCAGAGGACGGCATATTCTCAATGTCCGGCTGTGTTTACACAAGCGCCTGCATACCGATGACTTATCAGGGTGTTGAAGGGTTGTCCCATTTGATTTTACCTCTACCCCTTGTGACTCTGTTCCGAAGTGCAAGATGGTACACGAAAATGAAGGGTAGGACTAAAAATCTAAATATAAAATGAGATTGGGCCTCAATCTTTTATTGGCATAGACATGGAAACATTGAAGTAGCAGAGGACTTTTATTTTATAGATATTGTTTGACACTCAAAGGTTCCTGGGGGTGGATTCCAAACCCCCTGTTTTATATATGTCCCCCAGTTTTGAAAAGCAGCCTTCGTCCTTGTCCACTGGACATATTGCATCGGTACGTACACATGTTTGTACACACGTGTCGCCATTTCAGGGTATGTCAGCGGGAAGTGCTACTGAAGGCCAATTGGCAGCAGCGTGTGAAGAATGCGTCAACATGCACATACACACATACTGACTGACCCCGTGCATACATATTCACATGCACGCTCCAACGCATTCTTAGCACTGCAAGAGCAGTTTTTGATATGCACCTTGAAAATGTGTTTAAGGCCTATTGGCTGGGAGAGCACCAGTCGCCCACGTTTAACAGCGGTGGACCGCTGCCCCCACCAGCCTGCTTTCTCCCGGGGTAATGTACACATTCTGAGCTGTATCCCGAGGAATGACCTCCACACGACCCCCTAACCTTGCCTTTAATTATTTGTTTGAAGACAGCATGGAGTTCCCATGCTGAGAGGTACTCTGTGTACTGTGTGTGCATGTGTGTGTGTTGGTGTTTCTGTGCTCTAACACTGAGCAGAGGCAGGCCATAATAAGCTAGACCACCAGATGTAGATAATAAAACATGGGGCTTTGGGTTGGAGGTTTTTTAGCTAGTGTCCCCTGTGAGCCTCCTGTGTTCTGGTTAGCCTACAGACACACTGGCGGTGGTTGTGGTCATGTCCACGGTGTCGATGTGTAGATTTACAGCTTGCGCATATGTTTTAGCGAGTGGTTGGGAATTCTGTGTCCCTGTGGTCAACCTCTGTGTCTCTCTCAGGGCCTCGGGTCCTCAGATCCGTCCATCTATCTGTCCATCCCAGTTTGACTGGCCTTCATCTCTGGAGGATTCCTGGTTGTGTTGTTCTAAGCACACACCATTAGCAGCTCACGGGTCGAGGGAAAACAGTGTTATCAGGCCTGGCTCTGATAATCTCAATTGGCTTTACTCAGACTGATAAAAGGTGCTCTAAGGCCACGAGAGGGGCGCTTGGTCACCCCCCACTCCCACCAGTGCACTGCATCGCCTCCTGGTTACTGTGGCAACTTGTGTAGAGTACAAAAACAGAGCCTTTGTGTGTGTGTGTGTGGGTGGGTGGGTGAGTGTGTGATATGGTGGTGGTTAGCCAATAGGGAATGTTGACAAGAAGCAGGTCCATCTCAGAAGCAGCTTGGAGGGAAAATATTTGAATACCCATATGTTTGTGTACACGGCAATGAGCTGTTCTCATACTCAAAAATTACCATTTCAATGAGAGCCAATACCCTGATAGCTTAACATCCTCCTGTATACTTCATGTCATACATTTCCAGTAAGTAGTAGGAAAAACACAAGAGAGAAGAGCGCTGTTTTTAAAGGAACATCTCAATTTTTAACCAAGTCTGAAAACAGCACTTTGATCTCACAGCGTACTCTCCAGTATATCAAGTGTTTCCCGGAAACCGTATGGGCAAATTTAGCACCTGGGAAGAACATTCCTAATATTATGTGTTTATGGTTATGTCCCAGAATAGGTAAGAATGCACATGGTTGTGATTTTGAGCCCCTCGGTGCGTCGAGGAAGGGAGAAAGCAGGACATATATTTTCGCAGGCCTTGCTCTCTGAGCTTAAAGAAGGGAGTGTGATACCAGGAATGTCTTACTGTTTACTTGCTCAGCTGGTTTTGATGCTGGAAGCGTCTTCCTCTCTTAAGCACTGCAGGCATTTCTGACAGCATAGCTCTCTAAGAATGCTTTGTCCCCTTTGTTCCGTCAAAAAATTCTTTCACAGTTAATAAACCCTAATCCTCATTCCTCCCTTCAAATCACAAATCATGCATTACAATCATATAATTTCCAATCCAGCTCTCATTGGCACACCCCGCCTCCCTGCCTCCTCTTTCGTCCTCTCTCATTCTCATATGGATGCGTTTCATCTTTTGCTCTCAGGGGCCCGCGGCACCCCTGCGTACCTGCACTCTGGATGCCCCCTGGCAAATGAGCACCGCGTCTCTCTTTTCCCAACCGTGCATTTTGTACGTTTAACCATGTCACTTTGAGCCGGGCAGATTACAGGCGTTTAAGTTCATTGGAGAAGGTAAGGGCAGGTATCAGGGCTTCATGGGGGATTAGGAGCCCAAATTGGTTCCAGCTCTCCCTTCCTTCTAATGACCAGTTCTTTAGCCGTACTGATGGTGCCGTGGCCCGTACGTTAGAAGAGGGCGGTCTTTTTTTTTTTTTTTTTTCTTCTCCTCTGCTTTTTTGGAACCAGCAAAGGACTCCATGCTGGACAGCTCCAACGTGATTTGAAACCCCTCTTTAATATCAACCACATGGTGGTACCTGTAGTGCTAAGCCCGCGCTACATTTTTAGTATGTGAAAGTGAATGAGAGAAAGACGGAAAGAGAGAAAAGGGAGGTTAAAAAAAAAAAAGAAGAAGAAGAAAGACAGAAAGGTGGAGAGCTTGCTCGGCCTGAGTGGCCAGCTCGCGTTTGACACAGCCCAAGGCATCTCCATTCCAAGTTAAAAAGGTTGCCTCTGGCTGGCAGTCACCTCCAGATGACCTCCGGCTCTACACTGGAAAAGCCACAGGAGCAAGGCCGGCTGGGGAGGCTTTGTGGAGCTGCACTTATTCGCTGCTGTGGTGGTGATAAAACTTCAGACAGCCTAATTGATGGGCTCGCTGACATAACAATACCTTGTGAAAGCACGGAGTGGCCCATGCCTGGTCCTCATTTCTAGACAGCTGGAAGGGGAGCAGAACCCCCTACAATGCAGCCAGAGTGGGGGTCCCACAGAGGGGAAGGGTGGAGGTGGAGGTGGGGGGTGGAATGGTGGGGAGTAATGAAAGGAACCATTTGTATCCTGCACTTTGCTAACTTAGAGCTTACTTTGAAATTCCGATGGGTGATAACACTCCAGAAATAAAGCTGTTTTGATGAAAGCGTAGACAGGATACTATACACTATGTATAAAGTTGCTGTGTGCACCCGGCTGCAGGAGTGACTGTGAAAGACAGAGGGAAAGAGGGATGTGCCACTATGAGGGTTCTTCTGTGCCCAAGCTGCACTTAATACTTGAGGAATGTCTCCCTGGTGCCCATAGCAACCAAACGTAATCAAAAGCTTTATTAAAAGAGGGGGGAATAGATCATAAGGAACATTAAAAGTATCCCTCGCTGGGTTCCCAAGTCAGCACACAATTGCCCTTTTGTTTGTTGCTGTTTTGTTGTGAGCGCCTCTCTCAAGGACTCGGTGGCTAATGTTGCCATTAAGTCATGCAAAACTGTTTTGTCTTTGTGGTGGCTTGTGATGAATCTCTCTGTGTGTGAATGCAGGGTGATTTAACGTTTGTTTTTCTCCTCTCTTGTTTTTTTTTTTTCTCTCTTCCTCTCTGCCAGGTTCATTAACGCCAGGAGAAGAATAGTACAGCCCATGATTGACCAGTCAAATCGAGCAGGTAAAAAATTTTTTAAAAAAAACCAGAACAACCCAGCCAATGTACAGCAGCAGAGCTTCTCTCTCTTTCATTCCCCAGCATGAAGACACCCTTCCTAAATCCTTTACTGGCATGCACATCATGCCTGGAGCCCAGATTTTTTTAAGGGGGCACCATACGCACACACACACACACACACACACACACACACACATCTCTTCCGCTCCCTCCTCTTCCTCTCATCCCATTTTCCATTTTCTGTATGAGATGCATTCAGCAGTGGTGTGGGCCGTTTGCTGATTGACTCTAATTGGAGATTTCCCAGTCTAAGTGGAGAGAGAGGTATATTAGCACTCTCTCTGTGAATTACTAATTGGACACAAGAGGAGTGCCAGAAATGCTAGCAGCAATTTATGAGTTATCCCACTTTTTTTTAAGCTGTTTTGTTTTTAATTTTTTTCAGAGTTAAGGGGGGGTTCTCTTCACTTATTCTGCTGCGTTTTTATTTTACTCCCTCAAGACTCACTGTACTGAATTCTGATATCAAGTAGTTACTCAGCACATTTTTAAAAATCAAGACTGTTACGTCGCTACTTCGCTACTTTGATATCAATTCATGTATTCTCAGTCATGAAACCTGCCCTTAGGAGGGGGACTGAGTTTAATGCGACGCCTCGATTAAATCAGATGTTTTGATTTAACGCCAGCACAGGCAGAGATTTTCATTTCTTTAAAACAGATTATGGTAAGCTTCATGTCGTTAATTGATAACACGTTTATTTTCCCTATCTATTGTGGTCAGATTACAAAAAAAAAGCACACACTCCAGAGTAGTAAACACGCCGCTCTGTGATCCCGCGGAATGATTCAGTCACCCTAAGCTTCATTGACTTTGGCATTACCAAAAAAGAAGCCGAGTAATTTGTCTCAGGGAGAGGGGGAAAAGCTGTTTCTGTTGATTAGCAAGACTTAAAAAAAAGGTCCCCACACACCGGGGTGGAGGTTGCTCAAAACTAACACGAGCCACGATTTTAAAAAAACGAGACGCACTTACAAATGTGGGTGACTCTTTTCCACGATGGCTGCGCTCTTGCGTGGAATATTTGTCAGCGTGCAGCCGATGCGTGCCAATCAACAACCTCTTCAAAAACAGCATGACTAACAGCTCCCACTAATCTTTCACGAATTACAGATTATCCAAGATAATACTGTTATAGTCCTGCCATACACTGTTTTCTACAGTCTCCGGAGAGCATTAGTTCATTAGGGCTAATAATAGACAAAACAGGATGCAAGCGAGCAAATTGATTGCTACTGTATCATTACAGATAATCAAATAAATCATTCAGAAGATTCAATAATGATCAATTAAAGCTGTATGTTATGTTTAGGAGGAGATGATGACTGACTTAAGTATTGACTGGGTGAAGGCACAAATTCTTCTCATCCTGTCAGACTGCATGCTTTCTTCTGAGAGAACAATGTATCTCCTGTGAGTGTGGTTTTGAATGACACTGGTGAGTGTGTGTGTGTGTGTGTGTGTGTGCGTGCTTGCATGCACGGGGACCTACTGTATGCGTGTTTGCATGCCACGTGTCAGTCAATGCGGTCCACAAACATGAGCACAATGTCTTACAGTATGTTTGGGCTGGAGCTGGGACAATTGCTGATTGTCTGGTGTGTTTTCTCTTCTTCTTCTCCCCCCCCCCCATCCCCCTCCCTTTTTCATGTCCACGTTTTGACTACAATCAGGTTTTCTTCTTGATCCTTCAGTGAGCCAAGGAGCAGCGTACAGTCCAGAGGGCCAGCCGATGGGCAGCTTCGTGCTGGATGGTCAGCAACACATGGGGATCCGACCAGCTGGTAAGCCCAATCCACCTCTCCTCTTCCTCCTCCGTCCCTTCGTTCATGCCTGCTGCACCAGACACCAGTTTCACCCTCGGTTATCGCACAGCTGATCAACACTGATCCTCTTGTCTGTGGCATGAGATTTAGTCACCCCGGCACGGAGCAGGTCCCCGAGTCAGCCACGTACACCTAATACTAACTACTCAACCACGATAACACTTCTCTTTAAAAGTCCCCAGACTGTCTGCTGCCTGTCTTGCTTGTTTTTCTTTCTCTAACCCAACACATCTGGGAAAATCCCTCACAAATAACCATAACAAAGGGGTCTGTGGGATGCAATGCAAAATAAAATCTTACTCCACTAATCTTTCACCTCCCCTCTCCCTAACATTTCCCTTTTTAACCAACCTCCTCTTCTCTATCAGTGGTTCTCCTCTGACCTCTCTGTGATTCAAACTCCTGCTGACTCTTTTCTGGCGTTATCTTCTCTTTCTAGGGCCTATGAGTGGAATGGGGATGAATATGGGCATGGATGGGCAATGGCACTACATGTAACCTCCATCTTGTAAAGCAAAACGCAAAGAAAAAGGGGGAAGTAAGTACTGGGCTCTTTTCCTTGTTTTTTTTCTTACACCTTGGGGCTGTGGGTTTTATTTTTCTCACCCACAATTCACTTCACCAGCACTACCCCTTCATACCCTGGCTATGATTCTACAGTAAGCCCCTACTCCCTAGCATCAAACTATGAACCAGCATGCATGGCTGTTTCAGCAAGATGCTTTAAGAGGACGAAGGAGGGGGGTCGCAGTAGCCAAGAATGAATTAAAGACTTGGGAAAACGGGGGGAACCGTCCTGGGATAGAGAGGACCCGTCGACTTGTGGCGCCAGACAACAGGAACAACAACAACAAGAAGAAGAGGGAAGAAACAACCTGGCATGGCATGCACAGATTTATTTATCACAACAGCACCATCGCTCTCCTCATCCCGGACAGCCAATGCAAATGTTGGACATTTAGGGAAAAAATAACATCTCCTGGGGAAGGGGGCTGACGGGGAGAAATTAAGCAGGCTCCAGTGAAGCGATAAAGAAGGAGAAGTGAAACTGTCCTCCGAGTGACATAAATCTGTCTGGCGAAGGATTGATGCCCAAATTATCTTATATGCAAAGACGGGAACACCGCAGTACATTACGGTCCCTGAGCGAGATATACGGGCCGTGGGTGACATGGCCGATCCTTCACTGGGGGTTTGGTTTGAGCTGTGTAAAGGGAGGAATGAGCATGGGGGGGGGCTGTGTGTTTTGATTATTTTTTACTGGAGGGAGACGATTTAAGGGGGGGCGGGGGCCAGTGACTAGCCTGACCTGAGACTCACAGACAAGAGCAGGGAGACATTGAGATAAATTTATAAGGTTGTAGACACAAGCATGACTGCATCTAAAAGAGAGGGGATCTCTTTCACACGTACAGATACAGTCTCTCTGTGGCGCAGTCTCTCTGTCTCTCTCTCACACACACACACACACGCGCACACACACACACAATCCCTGTACAGCTAAATGGCGGCAGTCTGATTAAGCTGGCCATTCCGCCTCCCGCTAGTGCCACAGTGCTGACATTTGAAAAATCAAGACATATCACATCCCAAAGGCGGCAGGGCAGAAGAGATTTTATTTTAACACCTAAACTCCCTTGCCCAATGAGGCACAATATAATAACACTTACCTTGATTAAAAGAACCCTTTATATGTAAATGGAGACTGGATTTTCCAAAGGGTCACAGCGGCAATTCTGCCGACAGAGATCATTTCACCCCTCTAGTCCTTCCTCTACGGCTCCCTCTCTCCCTCTCCTCCGCCTCTCGCTCGTTGTCTCTCATCCCCTCCTGTCCTTGCTAATGGCAGCGGGGAGAGAAAAAAAAAAAATCAGGAAGCAATGTTCCCTAAAACAGCCACACAGAGACAACATTTGCTCAGGTTGGCTAATTCTTAATATAGGGCTATATAATTTTGAGACTATTTAATTACGTAACATACTTTATGCTTCATGACCAATTACATTAATAGCTTAATACAGAGGAATATTATCCTCTCTTGATTTGATTACACAGCCACACAATATGGTATATTTGGTACTTAATTATGGCCAGCCATTGAGCAGGACCGCTGTGCCATAACAGAAGTGCACAGGCAGCCAGGGGGAGGCAGGCATGCAGAGATGGAGGGAGAGATGGAGAGGCAGAGAGGCCCCAGTCTGTCCCCAGTTATTGTCTTCAGATGGTTTTACCACTCTTGTTAATAAAGGAGGGGGGTCTCAGATCTACTTAACGGAATGACTGCAGCTTACAAGACTGGAGATTACCAGCTTACAGTGTCAAAAACATCTGCTGGGCCTTTTAACAGGAGCTGCTCTAGGTTACGTGGAGGTGAGGGCACCCATCATACCCCGACACCCCGGATGATTTATTTATTTTATGACCCCAGTAGTGAGGTTTTAAGAGACCTGCTCTGACAAACATGTGCATTTCAAATGAACTGACATGGAAAGGGAGTATTAGAAAATGGCACAGCTTTCAACCAATGAGACTGGTCATTAATCTTGGCCTTTGCTGTCCCCTTTTTTTTCTTTCTTCCCCTCTCTCTCCTTTCTGTCCTCCTCCTTCTCCTCCTCCTCTTCCCCTCACCGGGGCCCTCCAGTGTAATTTCTTAATTGCAGTGTACTAAGGTGGAGGAATGCAGAGAGTGAGCATGCCTAGTGACCTTGCGGCGACCTCTCCCCTCCTATTACAGCTTCTAATCCCCCAGGGGTTCACATTACAAAGCAGGTCGGCCCAGACCCAATCCCAGACCCAGGCCCCCTGGCTCCAGCAGGGGACCCCCTGCTCTCATTCGCCTCTCCCCAAGGTCCGGGCCTCTGGACCAGCCATGTTCCCATACTCCAGTCCCAGGCTTCCAGGAACCCCCCCCCGCCCACACACACACACACACATCTTACTTTTTTTTCTTTCTGATTACAACAAACAGCCGTGTGAAAAGCCAAACAGTGGCACTGCTGAGCCAGCTCTGTGTCCTGGGTCCTGTCACAGTGTGAGAGGTGCCAGCATGCTGAGGCCTCCACACATATGAAGTGGAATCCATCTTAAAGGTGCATCAGCACACCCCACCTGCCTTTCTTTTCTTTCCTCCTCCTTTTATCCTTTCCAAAACCCACACTCGGTGCATTTAAGAGCAGCGTTTTGCTTAAATTTCCTCATTCAGTTGTGGAAACGAGGCTGTCTGTCTCGGTGATGCAGCAAACTGACTCCTAAATTATTTAATAACTTCTTTAAGGGATTCTAAATCAAATATGTTCACAGAGGCTGGTCCCCCCCGCGAGAGCACGAGCGCCTGTTCGGTTTGTCACTTAAGTCAGCTGGGGAATTGACTGTTCCACTTGTAAAAGTATTAGCACTTCTCCACATCAATACGGCTGGTTGGTTTTCTCCACATCCTCCAGGACTGCAGTGTCTGTGGACGACTGAGGATCATTTTCCAACCTGAGACCTGACCACAACGCTATTGGGCATTGTAAACCACTCACCATAGCCTAAAATAGCCTCGCGCAATAATGTCTCTCTTTGACTTGTCGAGGCTGAGAGCGCTGTAGTCACGGACGCAGTGTCGTAAAATCCGCTCAGCCCTTTGTTGTTGTGTTTAAATTGAATTAAGGCCTGTTGATGGAGAAGAGAGATTTTATGATGGAGTGTGTGAATTCACGTTTTTTTTTTTGTGTGTGTGTGTGTGTGTTCTCCAGGTCTGCCAGGCCTGCCAGGGGAGTACGTACCTCAGAGCGGTCCTATGGGCATGAGCATGGCCCCACCCACTTACACCAACCCTCATCAGATGACCTCCCACCCCTCCCAGCTCCGACACAGACCCCCTCTCCACGCGTACCTGCCCGACCACCCCCACCACCCTCATCACCACCCCCACCACGCCATGCTGATGCATGGAGGACCCTCGTCGCACCCAGGAATGACCATGTCTGCACAGAGACCCCCCTTGCTCACTCCCATTGACCCCAGTACTGGAGGACAAGGCCTGGACATCCACGCCCAATAGTATAAGGGAACTTTGCTACCAAGACAACAGCAGCTACAAGAAAACAGTTTCAACAACAACAACAAAAAAAGAAAGAAAGCAGCAGCCCACAATGAATCCTATTTTGAGACTATTTTTAAGAATAAAAAGCCGAACCCTTTTGACCAGAATTTGACACTAAAGAAACAGAATTCCAGACGAGCTGTGATAATTTTTCTTTTTCATTTTCTTTTTTTTTCTTTTTTTTTTTTTTCAGACTTGTCAATTTTGTTACTTTCATCCAAAACGGAGGACCAAGCTGACAAGAACACTTTGTAAAGTCTTGGGCTTTTGGTAAAGATCAACGAAAGGATGTTTTGACGTACACGTGTGCAAAGAACGGACAAGACGCGCACACGCACTCCAGAAACACACACACACACACACACACACTTTTTTCGCACACTCACTCACACGCCATCATAAACATGTTCAGTACACTTTCATGTGACGCGCTCAAACGCTTCTAAAATAAAAATCACTCTGGAAGATTTAAAAAAAAAAAAAAAAGAAACAACAGAAAGACTCCAAGAGTTATAACTACTGTAGTATAAAAAGTATAGATAAATAAGTTAAAACTTGTGCATTTTTCGTTGATCACATGGTTTATGTTTCCTGAGCTAGTTTTAGAATTAAAGGTTAACCTTTTTTCTCTCTCACACTGTGTGTGCTCCTTCCTGGAGGAGAAACTGTCTCGCAGCACAGCACTATAAAAGAAAAAAAAACAAGAAGATGGAACATCTCAAACCATAGAGGGCAATCAGGTCCTGTCCCCCATAAGAACAGGGCATGATGGGAAAAGGCTGCTAAATGACACCGGATCTCTCCAGAAGATTCAGTTTGAACATTTGTCATGCCCCTCTCTCTTTTTCTTTTGGTTCATGAATGAATGTTGCCCTGTAGGTTTTAAAGGAAAAAAGTTCTTTGTTTGAATTGCCCAAGCACTGGATTGTGTTGGTTTTATACATTTTTATTTTAATATTATTTTATTTTTTTGTACCCTGGACTCTCGTCGGTCAGAGCCTATTGAAGGAAGCTTAATAGTGGAAAAGCAACATCCTACGGCGCTTCTTTTATCCGCGGATCAACACTCTTGCCATAAGGACAATACTGACACAAACGTTGATTCTGCGGCACTGGAGAAGCATTTGACGGTTGATGCACCAAAAAACCCTAAAACTAAAAAAAACAAAAAAAGGAAAAAAAAAAACTTAAATTATGAACTCAATGCTTTTTTGGGGGGGGGATAAAAGCTGAGAGAATATTGTAACAAACTTCGTACAGAGTTCAGTCTATTAATTGTTTCATGTTAGATATTCTATGTGTTTACCTCAATTGAAAAAGAATGTTTTTGCTAGTTTCAGATCTGCTGTGGCATTGATATTGTATGTCCATGAATTCCTTCCTTTTTCAGCACGTGTTCCTCACTAGATGATAAGATGCCGTCTCCCTTAAGCTTTGTCAAAAATACATTAAATACTTGTATGAGGACTGTGACGTAATGTTTAAAAGGTGTTCAGTCACAAATGCTGTAATAAATATTTCATTTTTGATTTTTGTTAGATTTTTGTGTGATTAACTGTGTTATAAACAAAATCTTCATCCACATTATTTGCATTTTAGTAGCACAAAGATTATTTTATCTTTCAGAGAATGTGTTTCGGGTGCACTGTTGCTTTAGGTTTTAATTTTATTTCTGCAAATGGTCAAAAAACAACAAAAAAGAAAAGGCAGTAAAATACCCACTTTATTTGCTTGTTTTAAGCAAGCTGCCCATTTAGTTATTGAAAGCCCTCTTTCAAAATGCAATATATGACACCATAACAATTTATTTAGGCACACAAATACGTCCTCTAAATGATAAATAACTGTCAGATGCAAATGGAGGGTACAAATTACACAGGACCATAGTTGTAGAGCAAAAGAAACTGTCAGCAGTGATGTGATGGTCAATTAAAAATAAAAATAAAAAATCTCAACAGTAGCCTCCAGCTTTTACACACTAGGCACAAAAAAATGGCAGAAAAAACAAAAATAAATTACATTTTCTGATCATTTAATTAAAAATATCAGAATTTGCTGTTTAAAGGAATAAATACAAATAAATAATTATTTATTTATTTAAATATTAAATATTTATTATTCAAAAATATTTTTAAAAATATTTCTGCCTGTGTAAAATGAAGGCTAACCTTTAATCTGGAATTTAAAAAGTTAATTTACTTGAGATGGATTCATCCTTCACTCTTTCCCTGGCGTTCAAACAATAGAGCGTGGATGTGTCCCCAGTGTAATTGCTCCTACAGTGAGAAAGCACCATGGCTGGCCCTCTCTGTCTCACTCTCTCTCTCTCTCTCTCTCTGAGTGTGAGTGTGTGTTACTGTGGCTCTGCTCCTTTCTGCCGTTTTGCAGCGCCGCCTGTCGGCCACACGTGTCACCGCCGTCCAGGAGCACACAGATGGGCTTTGATAGGCTATCTCCCTCTCTCTCTTCTCTTATTTCTTTTCTGCCTGTGTTCGCCCGCGGCCATCCAAGTCATAGCCTTAAACCAGAAATGACAACATCACTTGGGCTGAAATATTTTCTGCCCTTCACACAGAAGTTTGAAACCTCTGCAGTGTCCGACTGCAGGCCTTAAATATTTTTTATCCTTCACCTTTTTTCCTTATTTTTTTGTTTTTTAAAAACACTGCTTATAACGGATTTAATTTTAAGTGTGAATCAACAAATATAATCCGCAGCATAAACTATAATAATAATAAAATTAATATAGTGTGTGAATATTTTATTATTTGCATGTAATGCAGTAAAACAAGCTGCACTGGCTGGAATTTTCGTTTATAAATACAGTTACTTATTATTACTATTATTATTATTATTATTATTATTATTATTATTATTATCATGTGGCCTTTTGATTTTTGTTTAATTCCACAAATTAGTTAAGAATAAAAAATCTGACGTTGCTCCATATATGGCGTAACCATTTATTTAGCCATTTATTAATTTACAATTAATTTAAACTATTGTAAATTGGTATTAAATTCTTTTTAGGCCTATTTATGTATTTAATTTAACTGTTATATTTTGTATTTTCCTGTTTAAAAAAGCAACAAAAAATGAAGGAAATCAGAATTACTTATGTGTGTTACACCTAAATATTTCCAGTATAATTCCCGGCATTTTTAAATCATAAAACTAATATAAAGTTTATTTTTTTGTTTATTAAAATTCCTATGTGTCGCCCGCTGATGGTTATTTTGGTTTGAATGTCTCTCAGGTTGTTCTAATGTCATTCCGGACACACTACCTGCACAGTTCATGTTTGTTTAACAGTCACTGTGCACACGCGTAAAGGATGTTAAGGCCTTAACCAGGCTGAGGGAAAAATAATGTCCATATTTACTGGTTTTTACACCAGTCTGCTTAATGATGCATCTTCCTCTTCTTCCTCTCAACTATTCAAAACCCCTAAAAGTCCCTTTTTTGTTTTTCTGCCGCTCCATTATTCTGTGGATAAAACGGAAGGAAGAAGCCCTCCGTTTTGTGCGGAGATTATCAGATGAAAAAGAGAGAAAACGTGAGGATTACTGTGGATGGAGAGGATTTTAATATTAATAGTTTTTTTCTTTTCTTTGCTCGCCCTCTCTCCCCCTCCTCCTTTCCTCCTCCTCCTCCTCCTCTTCCTCCCCCCCTCTTCTTCCCCGATGAGACAGAAGGTAGATTGCCTCTGCTGCTTTCCTTTTGCCGATTCGGTGTGACAGGGATGATGGATGATCCAGCCGAGCTAAACAACTCCTCCCCTTCATCTCCTCCCTGTCAAAGCCAGTCCGGGCTGCTGCTGCAGGAATAAAATAAGGAATATATTCCCTCTGCACTGCCGCACAATGCAGCCCGCTCCTGTGGAAGGGAAGACGCCCGTGCAACAATATTAAAAGTCCACACACACAGTTTACCCTGCAAGAAACACACTGTGTGCGCGCGTGTGTGTGCGCAACATGTTAATAATGCTTATGTTATTGGCTCCTCTGCAGAGCTTGTGGTAAAGTGTGTGATCTGAGAGAAGGGGACCGCAAATATGTATTTTTAGACTCACAAGTGCATCTGCTGGCAGCGAGGGAGAGAGAGAAAAGTTTCTGCTTTTGTTTTTCTTCCAAAATGCTGATTTGGATAGTGGTCATAAAAATGGACGCGCACGCAGGGGCTGAGTGTCCTTCGCTTTGCAGCTGGCTCTCCCCGAAATGGCTTGCTCTGGGGGACAGGTTTTAGGTTTTGTGTATGTAGGCCTGTGTGTGTGTGTGTGTGTGGGTGTGCGCTGCCCTCCTTTTTTTTAAACATTTCAGCAGTTTTCTCTCCTCTTGCCATAAGGTGTTTCTATGACTACGTTATGTAGGGCCTGTGTGAGCGGGTCAGAGGCGGGGGTCCCTGGGAGAAAAGGGCCGCATTTGGCTGATCATTTATCAATGTCAACCGCATAATGATTCTCCCTGCAGTCCCCCTATTGATGAGGATAATTACATTAGCTCAGAGTGACTGATCAATAAAGCCCAGGGAAAATGGTTTATTATAGCACCACCGAAAAGGCTTTCTTTAAAAGGAGGACTGGCTCTTTTTTTTTTTTTTTTTTTTTTTAAGAAAATAAAAGGCAGGGTTGACGTGCGCAATGCAAACTCGGGAAAGTGAGAAGCAGAACTTCATGTGCACGCAGATTTCACGACTCCTTTTTCAGGATTTTGCTGTTTTTCCTAATTTTATTTCCTTTTTTGTCGTTTATAGCGTGAATTATAGTTTATTTTTCCCTTTATTTCCTTTATATCTGTCTTTATCACACGAGGAAACAGGACAGAAGGAGCTTTACGCACAGCTAGTAAAGCCAAATACGCCTTGTGTGATTTTTTTTTTTAAAATGATAACTCAAAAGTCAAACAACATCTAAAGGCTACCAAATATCTTAAGGCCACTCAAACTGTGATAATATTTGTATTAAAGGCAAAAACGATGCCCAAATTGCAGCACCTGATGCTCAAAATTCCGAGCCGGCCTTGAAGAGAAACCCTAATTAAGAATAAACAAAAAATACGCCACTGCAATAAACAAAATAGTCCCATAAGACGGCCAGAAAACGCACGTCTGACCCCTCTCTCCTCTCCCTCCTTCTCCCTCCGCGTGTGAGTGTGTGTGTGTGTGTGTGTGTGTGTTCTTTAATTGTCAACAACTTATCCCCTGCAGGAATGTTGCAAACTCTTTCGCCTTAATTCTCCGTGGTGCTCCGCGCCAGCTCCCATTTACCGCTGATGAACGTGTCTGCAGGAGACAGCTCCATTATCTATTTATCATTTATGATAGTATTTTCTCAGACAATGGAGGAAGAAAGCGCGCCTGCAGATAGTGCCCCCCCCCCACCACTCGTGGCTCTCTCCACTGGCCTTTCACAAGCGCGCGCTTTGCTTATTTATTTATTCGATGGCATTTTGATAAATGGATAAATAGGAAATTAGGATTTTATCTTTAAGAAAAATAAGCTTTGATGTAGTGGAATATTATCCAAATATGCGTAATTGGCTTTAAATGCATTTTATTTTTTGCATCTTTAAAAATATACAGCATCAAATCATAGATAAAATAGAGTAAATAAAAAAAGTGCGTTATTAATGTATATACCAGGCGGATTGCAAGAAATTTAAGTGTGTTTTTAAGGGGGAAATATTGCAAATAAACCCCTCAAATGCCTGATATCAGGACTTTCTGCGCTTGGCCGCGACTACTTGAATTACAGGCGATTTTGTTCACACTTCAGCGGTGCTTGTCTTCTTAAAAATGAGTGACAGTCACCCCTACAGCTCTTCTCCCTCCCTCCTTCTTCCCTCCTCTCCTTCCCCAACACACACTCACCCCACGAAAATAAATCTTAATGATGTGAAAATTATAATTAGTCAAATAATGTAGCTATAGGGGTTTGGAGGGTGCAGAAAATTGAAAATTGCAGTTGGCCTGTTGTGAAGATGCAGAAAGAAAAAAAAAAAGAAGAGGGCATGTGAGTGCAGAATAAATAAGGCGCAATAAAAAGGGAAATAGCCGGAGTTTAGTCAAGCCTTGAGGTACTCAAACCTTTATTTCAATCAGTTAAGATTTAATTAGGCAAGCCTCAGGCCCGGCCGTCTCCTCTTTTTTTTCTCATTATGTTGCCTTCTCCAGCGCTGTGTTACAATGCCCCTAAGGTTGTCAACATTTGACCGGTTTTTCCAGTGAAATAATCACGCGTTATGGGCTTGGAGAGCCCATAAGATGCGCAAATAAATCTGGCATTATTCCATTATGAGGCGGAAGTCCTCACAGTGAGCTGCGAAAATATCGATTCCTTTAATTTATGGCCAAGTTTTTTTTTATTCTTAATTTCCCTCGGTTATTTTGAGAGCTTAAAAAGAAGGTTAGAAATATCTTGCGGGGAGCCGAGGGCAGCAAAGTGAGACATTTCACAGGAACTGTAAATAACAGAGAGGCAAGGAGAGGAGAGAGATTTCTAAAATATGAATCCCCCTCTGGTTATTGATTAATGCGCACATTTCTATGAGCGCATTTCACGTTCAAATCAACTAATTAATAATCCAATATTATAAATGTTGGTTGGTTTTTGCAGAGAGCAGGAGAAAGCTGGAGACCCCCTCCCCACCACACCCTTGGGCGCACTGTTATTACATGATGGCGACCCCTTCTGGAGGCCAAAGCAAATGTGTTTATACACAGAGAAGAGGAGGAAGAAGAAGCGGCCTGTCTGGACACCAGCTCACTGCAAACCTTTCATTCACATTTCTGCTTTTAACATCAAAAAATGTGCGCTCAAAGAGAGATGGAGGGAAAAAATGGCAAAGCGCCTCTGCGACGATAAGACCCTGACCTGCTGCTGCAAACGTGACCTCCACACACTCTCATCTCATATTTACTCACAGGTATAAAGCTCCTTATGCATGTATTAGGCGGCCACGTTGATGGTAAAATCAATAAAGATGGATTGTAGGGTCAATATTATGCTTCGCACCTGGGGACTTGTTGCCCGGCTCCCTTTTCCTGAGAGTGCGCGTGACAGAGGGGAGAGAGAAATGAGCAATTCATAGCGTGCAACCGCAACATCTCTGCAAGAGCTGTGCACGGCCCACAGACTATATACGTGTGTGTTTAAAGGAAGGAGAGAAAGAGGGAGCAGGAGGCAGGACTGAAGTCATCCAGCCAGGGGCCTGAAGGACCCGGCTCACACTGACATCATTAATCACGGCCCACTTGAAGATTATGACTGAAAGTATAGAATCGGTAACCATTATCGTCTCGGATGGCAGTTAAAACCTCTCCTTATTTTTCAAAACAATGTAATGGCACTGAGGTCTGTACGGGGAGAAGAAAGGGCCAAAAAAGACAGGGGGAGGAGGAGTGGTGTCACTGGGATGGAGTTACAGACGTGCGTTTCCTCTGGAGGAAATATCAAGGAGACACAGAGGTGGTCCACTTCATTATGTGGCCTAGAGCTTTAATACTAATCCGAATATTAGCTTCAAAATTATATAAAAGAAAACAAAAAAATAAAATAAATAAAAATAGAAATAATAATATGAATCAGTCATCATTTATTTATTTTATTATCTATATTTTTATCGATATTTTTCGACAAGTCCACGTGATAAAAGTCGCAT
Organism: Epinephelus fuscoguttatus; assembly: GCF_011397635.1. NCBI lineage: Eukaryota > Metazoa > Chordata > Actinopteri > Perciformes > Serranidae > Epinephelus > Epinephelus fuscoguttatus. The sequence continues at coordinate 16,382,128 of NC_064765.1, read as the reverse complement.
TTTAAAGACAAAAATAGTGCAATAATTTCGTTTTAAAATTAAAGAAATAAATTAAACGCCATTTTCTCGCCATTAAAGCCCTTAAAATCTTTTTTTTTTTTTAAAGAAACCAATTTTTTGGTCCTTTATTTGTCCTAAAGCGGAAACGCGTTTGTCAATATTTCCACTTAATTTCATTTCCGGGTGACACGTGGCGAACAAGTAGCCTCTTTAGGGGATTATCGCTTTAAATTTATTGATCCGAAATCCGTTTGGAATTTGTATTTTAAAAAATGACATTTACATTTTCTTTTTCTGCTCATTCTTTTTGGCTGAGGCTGATGTTACGGTATTTGTAGACATAATCAGCTGATATTAAAAGAGAAAAATAAAATTATGAGGCGTTCAAGGTGCGTAAAACCAAGTGCGTTCAAGGAACTTAAACGCATCCGCGTCACAGTTTAAAGAGAGTCATCCTGTAGCATCATTTCCCTTTTTTTGTGGTCTCTCTTTGTTTTCATTTTGCATTTCCGGGTTTTTTTTATGCACACTACCTCATGATTAATGCCACAATTTCTCTGTGATAACGTCCATGTGTGTGTTTCTATATGTTGTGTGTGTGTGTGTGTGAGTGTGTGTGTGTGTGTGTTTCCTCCAGCCTGCATGTGACAGAGGCAGGAAGAGCTAGCATGGTCCCTGTTAGCAGTCGGAAGCTGCAGTGATGAAAAGCAATAGCTGGTGTCAAGAACTTTTTTAGCACATCACTACAGCTGCTGGGAATAAATAGTAGCCAACTGAAGAGGAGCAGGAGGAGGAGGAGGAGGAGGAGGAGGAGGGGTGCAGCCTGTGACATAAGGCTATTTGGGTGTGTGACCACAGGGAACCTGGGTTTTCATATCTCCCCCGCACAATAAAAGCCCTGTGCGCCACCGTCTCACAAGTCCAACTTTGTTTCTCAACAAGGAGTGTAAACTGTTGTCAATATTCAGATAGCCTTCATCTGCCAATAATGACAGGCAGCCGGCGTCCTATCTTATCTGCGGGCCAGGTAGCGCCGTACCTGGGGGGAATAGCTGCTGCGATAAAGAGCGTCTGGGCCAATAGAAAGGCTCTTGTCTGTCTGTGAGGAGTTAATGGAGAACGCCACTGGAGACAGGAAGTCCTCAGAAAGTGAAAAGCACTTTATTGCGTACCTGAATGGCCCGGCGTAGGGTTTCTCTCAAACCCAATGGGAAAACCACATTACAGGTCCTTACACAGGGTCATTACAACAGGGCAATGGAGTTCAAGTGATCCATTGCATTTGAATGACAACATCACATCGCTCCATTCATTCTTCCCTCTTGTGTGACCTGGCGATGATCCCTGTGGGACTGGGAAGTTGTCAGCAGAGTGACGTGCTGGAGTTACAGTCGAGATTAATTCAAGTTCCTCCTCAAAGTGCGCGTGAAAATCTTCACCGCAGCACACGTGTTGCCTCATCTACTCCTCGCCGACTCCGAAGACAGTCGTGGTGATTGTTGCTTTTCTCGCAGCAACAGGTTCACGGAGCCATAACCCACAGTACACCGCAACATGACATCATCAAGCCTCTAAAAATGAACTGCAACATCGATCCCTCGCAGGCTGACCTCCCATAAGTCAAATATAGACGATGTGGGACATGTGTTTGGATGGAAGTGTATATTTACCTGTCACCAGGAACTCAAGGACATGGCAGCAGCGAGGTTGTATCCAGCCCAAGAGGGGAGTGTTTTGGGGGTGAAAATGAGTTGTAAAAGTGATAAATGGCTCACATTTCAAGAGCTGAGGAGCAGTGGAGCTGGCACCGTGCTCTCAGCCAAACAGTTAATTGCTCAGCACAGTAAAGGCCCAACAAAATACCCATAAAGCATCACGAAAAAGAAAAAAGTTTAGTCCACTCTCTTCTCTCTCTCTCTCTGCTTCTTCCTTTCCTTTACTCCTCCAGCTAAACGCCTGCTTCCATCCCTGCCCTGCACAAAAATATTATGTTGCCAGTGGCAACAATTGAATAAAATAACCAATCACATCTGCTCTTTCAAATATTTCCAAAATTAAGCTGAGTCTGTACATAATGGAGGAGTCGTCTCATCTGTGCGTCAGGACTTTGAGCCAGGATTCATTGCGGTGTGATAAATTATTGTGAGGCTTGTTTTGACAAATGCAAGGGTACTTCTGCCGGCACACTGTGCAGGGCCGTATCAGTCGGATTAGAGGCTCTGATTGTGCCCTGGATTCGAGCTTTTGCTCTCAGCACCAATCAAAACCCGTGGTCGATGCATCCCATAGTAGCTACGCTGGTCTCCATGGCCACCGCCGCCTGTGTACAGTAGCCCCACCTCCTCCTAAGTGCACTTATTTCATAATAACAAGCTTGCGACAGCTCTCATCAGGCAACCGTGCTCACAAATAGAGGACAAGGGAAAGGGTGAGCCAGGGTTTGTTTTGACTCAATCACATTTTGTCTCCAGCCTCTCGCGACTAACCTTCTCCCCCCACGACTACCTCCACAGTCATATTTTCCTACCGCACAGCTCTCATCTTTTAGAATGTCACTAGCTCTCATACGTCGACTGCCTCTTCCTCCTCTACCTCTCCTCTACCCTGCTGTTCTCCCCACCCCCTCGCCCATCCCCGTGCTGGCCTGTACCTGTACCTGTGGATGTAACCGGGCCTCCTCTGGACCCCATGCTGAGAACAGGAGATGACACAGTTTCTGGGTCACTTCTGTCACAGTCCAAATGCCACTTGGGGGGGGTGCTGACCTTTTCCGGTGGCCAATGCAAGAGCAGGCAGCCTCCGTGCAGGCTGTCACCCCTGTGGTTCCAACCACAAATGCACGCTCCCTCCATTTCCCTGACAGACCCTTTTTTTTTTCCAAACTCCCCACGCTCCTCTGTGGTATTCACCTCCCCCTTATTTATCCATGACAATACATGTTAAAACAATGGGGACGAATCAAAGCTGACATGCAGAAATAGCCACTGTAAATGTGGCTGATGTATGACATCTTGGCTAAACTCGGGGCCGTCACAGGCCACAGACACATGGTGTATCAGGTCTCACTGGAAGGAACTCCAAATATGCTTCCTGGATTTATTTGAAGGCGTGGGTTACACGGCGAGCGCCGCTGTTTTTACAAATGAGAGCTTGGCTCTAAATGGAATACTTCAATTAGCACGATGCCCAGTCAACACCTTTCTGTTTAACACGGTGGACCATCTCAGATATTTAGGTTTCCACTGCCAAGCTGTTCCTTTTAACAGGAAGTGACTTGAGTTGCTCATTTAGCGCTGTCAGAAATGGAACATTTCAATGGCCGGGCCCTGGGTGTATGTGATCCAGTGTCACATCAGTGTCAGGAGTGTTCAGAGCTCTGAATTTTTTGTTTTTTGAAGCTCTCGGCCGTGTCTCCGCTTGTCCTGCGCTACCAGTGACTCATACATCACCAAACTAAACTAGCCCCCGCATCCCCCACCCCACCCCCTGAGTGGATTAATGTGTCATAGTTGTTCAGTTTCCCTCAAACATACCATCTGCCCTCCATTCTGTCAATCAAACATCCACTGCTTTGCCATTTTAAAAATCCCCCAGACCATTTTTCTCATGATCCATTGTTGTTTTTAAATAACAGCCTCTGATTAGCAGGCAGAGCATCCTAAAAATAAAAATGAAATCTCTTCGTATCTGCTTCAGCTCAGGGCAGAGAGGCTGCTTTTTTCCCAGTGCTGTTATTCAAGCCCTCTTTAAAAAAAAAAATCCTTTTTTAATTTCAAACTGGCTGCTCTGACTCTTCCAGGAGAACTTTTATTTATTTCCACCCTGTGATGTCTTGCTGGCTGAGGGAGGCTGAGAGGATCCCTACTAAAAGCACTACGCTGCCTGGGGCAGAAACAGGCCAGAGCTCTCTCCACATAAATAACACAGGAGCGTGGAGGAAGTCCGTTTGGTGGTCTGCTGGAGGGATAGAACCTACCCTTCAGCCTGTCTCTGGTTCTGTCCTTCTTTCTCATTCCCTGCGTCTCAGTGGTCTATCTAGCAGCTTGGCTGAAGAGGCATAAAACAGCAGGATCTGGAAGAGATTGGGCCAAGATGTACATCTGAGTGGATAGTGGACTTCCAATAGCCTGCAGGCCCCGGCCAGACAGAGCGGATGCTATGAAGTGCATCAAACTAATCTGACACATGGGAGTCACAGATTTAAGAATTGTAACCAATATTACAATACTGAATAAAATGTTGTAACTAAATCGTTTTGCGTGTAGGTTCTTGGCAGAATTGTATAAGGGTAAAAATGATTAATAATATGCTTTCAATTTTTTCTCCTTCACGCAAAATGGATTATCAGTTATCCTCGTATATTACTGCAAGTCAATTTTATTCTATAATAATAAAAGAAATGCCTAATGTTGAGTCTTGTTGCTGGATGCCTTTAGAGGATCACATTTCTCCACAACACTGGTGTTCCTGGCCCCGGGAAACGACCTCTCCAAACTGGCCTTATTTGGAGAGCACTCGAGTGCCCCATTGTTGTGACAAGAACAATGAATCTAAAAAGAGGTGGGAGACAAGGGCAAGGAAAACACAAAATAAAGATGTCGGCTTTTGAAAAAAAAATCTTTTTTTTTTCTATATTCGCACTTGCATCATGGAAACGCTGTCAGCTGACGCTGTTGTCGGCCGCCGCCTTTGAAGTTGATTTAAAAAAAGCTGTATTTAGTTTGCATTGTGTGCAGAACCTAATTTATAGGAGTTGACCCTGGCTCCTCTTTTGTGCGACAGCCATCTTGGAAAACAATGGCAGGAAGGCTTGAAACTTGAGAGGAACTGATTCTGCTGTTTTCCATTTTTTTCTGTTCTTACTCAATAGAGAATTTTCCCTCCCCGAGTAAAATAGCTCTGTTTTTGTGTCCAACAGGAGTCATAAACTGATGTCTAAGCATTCCATGGCCAGGCAATAGGGCTGAGTTTAACTGGACACATGGGGACAGTTGTTTTGTACCACATGGAGCGAGGGGGGGGGGCCTGACAGAGGAAGCCATGGCCGCCTGGCGACCCCGCAGTGACCCACTGGCCTCCTCATGGAGGGATCAAGGCCTAGATGGGAGCCGGCTGAGGGTTAGAGGTTTAAGGGTAACAAATCAAGCAACACTTTAGTGGTATTTAACCCCCGCATACCATATCTCTCTAACTGCGAGCGCGGCGCATGACTGTGCAGAACAAACATAGAAACGCTTATTTTTATTCTACATGGGGAAGTTCTCCTCGGTAACAGAACTGGAGTGGCTCAGGTTGGGAACGACTCCACTGTAGTGAGGACGAGGAGAAAGTTTCGTGCTGATTTTAGGAAACAAATTAACTTGTTTACTCAGGTTCAATACTGCAACAGTTCGGGGCACAACACATATGTCTTATTATAAGATGCATTGTCTGAGGTGACGGTAGGTTCTTCACCCTTTCACTTTCTTCCCTCTTATCGTTTTGTGTGCCATAAAGAAGAGGACAGGACAGGGACCCCCTATAGGCAGTGCATATCTGCCTCTAAAAGCATCACTCAACTTTATGTTCACTTCTGGTTCCCTGAGCCCGGCTGTGTTTCTTCCATCGGTATCTGCTCATAAAAGGTACTGAGGCTGTAAAAAGGTGCAACAGACAACTGCTGGATAGTCACACACACCTTTACACAGAAATCAGGTGTTTCTACTGTACCTACCTGTAAGCACTCACGTAGCTTTAAGTATTTAACAAATACGTAAAGTTTATGCTGCCAATAATCATGACAAGAACAAATTTAAAATCATGTATCAAAACTTATTTATTAATAATAAACATACAAAATGGCACTTTCTTCTTATCACAACGTAAAATGTGGACTGAATTCTTTACAACTCTACAGTGCGCTTTCATGGCAGCTGACATATAGACCCAATTAATTTGCAGTTTATTACACTGTGACCTCGACTATCTGCTTCAACAGACACTGTCTCCCTTCAGTGGAGAACACTGTAACATCAGGCTACTTGGCTTGCTAGCTGATGTTAGCAAATGTGAGATAACGCAGCTTATATGGAAGATATTCAATACAGACTTTAGGCTTGTAAATAACCTGGAGAACTATGACCAGTGCTGAGATGGCGTGTTGCTTAAGAAAGTTAATCGCCACTAATTTAGATGATCATTAATCATTTTAATTTGTGAAGCCGAAAATGCCAAACAAGCTTCTCACTTCATGATTTTAATCCTTTTCTCTGTTTTATCACTGTAAATTAAATTTCTTTGGGTTTTGGACTGCTGGCCCAGAATTTGTGATAGCCTCCAGCCACCTCAATGTTTTGTAGAGTCTATGAACTAATCAGATTAAAAATGTCCAAAAAAAAAATAAAAAAAAAAATTTAAAGGTCCAGTGTGCAGGACTTAGTGCCATCTAGCTGTGAGGTTGCAGAACTGAAACTTCTCCAGTGTGCCAAGCGTGCAGGGGAAACATGGTGGTCAAAGTAAAAACGTGAATGGCCCTATCCGGAGCCAGTTTGTCCATTCTGGGCTACTGTAGAATAACACAATCCACTTTGTGGAGGAGGGCCTGCTCTGTATGTGGATATAAACGGCTCGATCTGAGGTAACAAAAACATGTTTCTCATTTGCCGGTGATAAACTAATGATTATGAATATAATCATGAAGATGCCACTAAATGAATGGGTCACCTTCATGATAATAAAAACTGTCTCTTATGAATCTACGTTGACTAGAATGACTAATCATGCTCAAGGACCAATCAGGGGGGATTTCTGGAATTATTTTGTATGGTCCGGGGGCCTGGAAGTGTGATTTTGTCAGGTAGTGATTTTTGTTTTGCCCTGCCGACTTTTTGTATTTATTCCTTTTTTTTTTAACATATAAATGTATATTATTTTCACTGTCAATTTTAATTTGTTTATTTATTCCAATTTAATTATATTCTTTTGACTGTTTTTTGGTGGATTGAGACTGGTGCTGTACCCCCTCTTGTACGGATCTCTATTATCCTGTTTGTATTATTTTTGTTAGTCAAGATTGAATGTCTCATTTGACATCTAGAACCGTCATGTAGCACCCTAACCAAACACAATCAAAATCTGAATTATATTTTTTTAAAAAAAAGATGCCACTAAATCCTGCACACTGGACCTTTAACCATACCTATGTTACACCATGCAAGCCACCTGAGGAGAAAAACAGAAACACCTGTTGTGTCATATCATCAAAATCGTTGGCATTTGACATTAGTGGTAGCTGTGTTAGAGACTGCACCCAAAATGTGAAGATTTATGGTTAAATAATTACAGTAATTAAGATAATTGACACTAAAATGTGGTTAATAATTCTGTGATGACATTTAGTTGCAGTGTGAACCCTTGCTTCAACCCTCTGTGCCAAAAAAAGAAGAAAAAAGAAAAGAAATGCTCCATAGATTTTATAAAGTAGAAGAGGTCACAGCGAGGCCATCTTAAATCAGAAACAATCCTGTTTACCCCCCTGGAGAGTGACTGAGAGGGCACCGAGTGACGCAGGTGAGAGACAGGCGTCCACCCAGCCCCCGGACCGCACCTCTCTTATCTGCCTATGGAGTGGAGGAGGAAGGAGTGACAAAGGCCAGGGCTTTGGGTGTGATAAGGAAGGGCCTTATGTCCTGCTTCGGCCCCAGCTCTCACCCTGGCTGTCCGTTGTGAGAGGCCATCCAGGGGCCAGGGGCTGACCGCGACCAGGAAAGCCTCCAAGACGGTGTTTTCGCACACAGGTATGACTCTGACCCTGTGCTGTCAGATATACAGAACGCTGGTGTGTATTTACATGTGGTAGCTTTGGGGCAGTGAAAGAGAGGAAGGGAGAGACAGACAGAGACAGAGGGTCAGGTGGAGTTCAGGGCAGATTTTTTTTTTTGCCAGTCGTCTCACACTGCAGGAAAGCCAAATTGCTTCCGGATCTAAGTATCCAGCCCTGTTCCTACACTTCCCGCCTCCTTGTCTTCCTCTCTCCTTCCTTCCATCTCAAGTTTTTTTTGTTTTCTCACTCTTTTGTCTTTATTCTGGCTCTTGAGGTGGTCGGTCCTGCTGGGCAGCGTGGCACAGGGTGACAATGTCTGTGGGGAAGCAGTCTTTGAGCAGGATACCTCTGTCTCTCTGGCAGTCCAGCTCTCCTATGAAACCGTACCAGTAGATCACAAGGCCCGGACCAAACCTGCGGCGCAAAACAAAAGAAACAAAGCCCGTCTTTTGTTAGTACATCATCGCTGTCATGTCTGAGAGAGTTCTGAAGTGGCTGTGAATGAGTTACTTTTAAATTCATATCTGCAAAAATGCTCACGGCTGTTGACTTTGGATTTGGAAGGCAAAAACAATAAAAGGCAGGAATAACAAGTGAAGAGATAGAAAAGATGGGACACAAGCGAGATTGATATATGAGAGATGAGGTCGCTTAGGTATTTTTTCCTTTGATCACCATCCAGGAAACTTGCGCTGAATCAAAAGAAAAAGCCGCCAGGAAGATTAAGATCTCTCTGACAGGGTGATACACACTTGATCACATTACAATGGCAGTGAAATAACAATAATCTGAGAAATAACAAAGCTCCGCGCACCAAGGCCGCCGGATCCTGTCATCGGAAGCCTTTGGCACACAGCAGAGCACACAGAGTTCATCACAAAGTCTGAGACTTAAACACACTGCATCTGGCGGCTAACGTTAGCCAATCCAACAGTGTCCAGCTGTTTCATTCACTTTGAAAGCCAAGGCAACTTTGCCTCAGTTGGCGAGCGCCGCAGTTCTTAAAAGCTATAAATAATGACTTGCAGAGCGGCTGAGAAGTTCAGACTATTTAAATGTGAGATTTTTTTTTCTTCCTTATATCTTTTGTTCTCTCCTTCTCGACATTTTACTGCTATTGTGCCGTATAGGCGCTGTAGCTACTGTACACCTGAAGGTCTGCTGAAAGGTGCAGAAACAATTAAACCGGAGGAGCTCTTCGCGGGGAATGTGCGACGTTATTTCACTACTTCTCCTCACAAAACGCAATAAATCATCTTTCAAGCTATTTATTATGCCCCAAAGAGCCACCGCCGGCCCCTCTCTGCCTCATATAGATCATGCCTATTCTTTGAACATTAGCTGCCATGCATAAAGACATGTCACAGTTGAACTCTGAACGGAGAGCACCTCGGCCCCCACATGCAAGACCAGATTCAGGGGGCTGACAGTGCTCCGGTCCCAGACACTCTATCCTCAGACAGTTAACAATGTTGTGGGGCCTCTGGAGACCCAGACAGGAAGCTAGCCAAAGGGCCACGGAGAGCAGCAGAAGTTCAGCTCCAAGGTAAAGTGCATAAAACCTTGAACCTGTGATCAATCATTTCATATTAAAATACTGACTCAAACACCCTATGGTGTTATTTTAATAATAATTACGAGGCTCTTTAGTCTTTTGTATGATTATAATTTATGAGTGTATTATGAATAGGTAGGTGTTTGACCCGTACAACTTCAACTAGCCACATAAATTATCAACGCAAGTCAAAGAATCAGTCGTCGTGACATTGCCAACTATGTATGTGTACTGTTGACTGAGCCTTGAGGCAGTGCATGTTCTACATACAGTACCCCAACGGAGACAGACACATGCACGAAAAAAATATGTGACTATACACGCACACACACCCCTCCCTCCAAGAGGCCCTCGCAGCAGTACATGCTTCTGCACCCCATCCCCGGATTCTACATTTTACAGTGTGTGATTTACGGTGCTGTATCTATGAGCAAACAGGCCAAAGCTAACAGCCCTGGAGAAAGCCCACAGATGCACACTGAAAGTTCACCACAATGTCACACACATAGCTCAGCCTCTCAGCGCTGCGCCGAGCTCAAGCCCCCAAAACTCTCATCGTTTCCACGGTCCGCCGCAGCACATGGCCGCCAACTCTTAATATGGAAATGTTATGGAAACAAAACCTAAACATTTACATTAGATGACTTTGGAAAAGGGGTTATGCTCTTCTTTTTATTCCGCCGCTGTGTTGTATGTATTTCCTGTGCTCTGGATGGGGAGGTTAGGCTGAAAAGGGGAGAAAGAGGGAGACCGGTCTGTGCCGAGTGGAGAGAGGCAACCTTCTGGAAAGGTTAAAACTGTACATCAACAGATAAGGCAGCGGTGTACGATACATCATGTCCCGGGTCTGTCAGGGGAGGCCGAGCACAAATTGAAACAAGCAAAATTATAAACACGGGGGAGCCATGTCACCAAGGCCTTTCCATACCGTAAAGAAAATAAATGGACTTTGAATCCTACTCAGAATGAATACAAGTCAATACTACGGGGAGCTTGAGGTAAAAACCTGAGACTGGGAATACAAACAATAACACTGAGGGGGGAAGGGAGCGGTCAGGGGGCCAAGACTGAGCCGAGTGGCTACGGGATGAGAAGGAAAAGTTCCAAGCAGCCACCAGACACTGCGAAGAGCAATTATAAATATGATGCCATATACTTTACTGTCCCTTTTGAAGTGTGTGAGGAAGTGACGGGAAGTTTAGTTTGAAATTTGTAGGCAAATTATGGTTTATTATGTGGGCCGGCTCATCTTAACCTGGCTTGTGCTTATTACACACACCACCTCTAAGTCAGCCATCTTCCAATAAACACCTAACTGTGTAACGAGTTGGTGAAATTGTTTGTGAAACGTAGCTAATTTCGGCGAGGGGGCCACTTGACGAGCCTGGGCGTGGATTGCGGCTGCCAGCCACGCTTTCGTTAGTGTTAATGAGCGGGTGGTGGTCGCATTTAAAGCAGGTGCCAAGCAGCTTACTACAGCAGCTTAATGAGAGCAAGGCACTCAGGAACAAAAAAAACCCTCGAATGGAGGAGAGGGAGTGTTATTAGTGTCTGCCTGCACACACACACACACACGCACAGAGGGAGTCGTGCAGCCAAGCCTCACACAGAGCTGGAGCGCTGAATTAAATCTCTGCATCTTACATGCACGATTCATACATACACGGAGCAGCCGTAAACATACGAACTGCAAATCTAATAAAAATACAGTAAAACACAAACCATGCCCTTCAAAGAATGTGCAAACTTGCTTTCTTGATTTTATTTATGCCCTTCTCATTTTCGGGGGAAGTCTGAGGTTGCTGGAGGTCAGACAGCTCCGCACCTCCACCCCACTCCCAAAAAAAACTTTTCTACCGAACAAACAGATCAAGGCTAATTTGATCTGCCACATTCGGTGAGAAAAGGCTTTACTAAAAACCGGGGGCCGAGCACGTCTGCCAAAACACATTACGCGACATGACGAATTATCAATAAAATCAAGATGAATTTACGCTCGACTCTAAAACACCGTCACTCCATTTTACATACCACGCGGACCCATTTCAAACAAACGCCCCAGCAATGATTCAGACAGCGTAAGCCTCTACCTGAGCATGAACTCTGCGTCTCTGAGGTTTCCCCCACAAAGACCTCTTTGTTTTCGGCATCCATACATCAGGTCACAAGGTAGGCCCACTGAAGCACTGCCAAACATTAGCTTTAGTCAGTCTTTTCTCTGCTCTCTGAAATGCAGGTATGGAACCTGCTCAACTTCTTTTGAGACAGAAAGCATTGAGAGTGATTAGGGGGAGAGGTACGGAGGAATAAAAGTCTCTGTGTTGGAGACAGAGGGACTATGTACATAGCAAAAAGACAGAGATAAAATGTGTGTATTAGTGACAAATGGTGTGCTCTTTCATGGTCAGACCATGCTATAGGCAGCTGCCTATAGAGGGTTATTTACAGGGTCAGATAATGGGTGCGTGATGTGTTTGCACGTGTGGCGTTTTAGAGGGGGGCAGTGACCCATGGGCCTGCATGCCAGGTGATACGGCCCCGCAGCTGATCACTGTACATCCAGCGTGTGCATTTTAATGGCCTCGCAGTAGCTGTTTGTAGCAAGTCAGCCAGCCTTATGATGAAGACGCCCTGATAACACAAGCTTCTGTGCACACAAATAGGATATTTAAAGGCTGGCTCTGCCCGCAGGGGCATCCACGAACAGGGAGGTAAATAATCCCCTGCTACAAACTATACATCCTCCTGCCCATAAATAACAGGAGTTGAATGGAAGAGTTAACCTCCCACAGACAAGTTATTAACACGACTAGGGCTAAGAATAGCTCACCTTTTCTCTCCCCTTCATTTTTTTTGTGGGCGAGGGAAAAGTTCAATTCTGCTCAGGTATGTAACACACAAATACAAGGCAGCCATAACGCACAATCGTATGTTAAATGAGTCGCCCAAGCCTACACAAGCATCGTAATTAAGGTGGAATAGAGGGCAATAAAAAATAAAACATCTTCCGCCAGGTGTAATTCTCCCCGACATTTTTATGTTTTCTGTAGATGGGGTATGGAAATGGAACGTGGCGTGGATGTGGCTTGTCTTTATCGCTGTTGGAGGCAGAGAGAGGGTTTTTTCGTGTATGTATGTTTGTGTAGTGTAGTGTTAGGTTTAACATAGAGGCGTGGAGGCGTAATGTGTGAGTATGAAGGGTGTGGGAGGTCAGGTCGACTCACTGTGTTGTGTGTTGCAGAAGGAGATAATTTACGCTCACTGACTTGAGATACCGACACCAGAACACAGAGCAGTGGATCCCAGTGCTTTATCTGGTAACCATAGCAACCGCTGTAACCTCTGAGGCAAGGCATGCCCTCGGCTCTGCGACCCACAACAAAATCAGTCAGCGGTACCTTAACTCAGGAACATTGTGATACACTTTGCTTCAAGACGACACTGCCTCTAGTATTTGCATGAGGAGGTGGAAGCCATGCCATATTAAACATCAGGGATCAGAAGACACTTAAAGTCATTATACATTGAGAATTAAAAAGAATGACAATAATAACAATAATTTGGATTTTATGACTAAATAGGAATGTCAATTTCACTTACAACAGTCAAATAAATGAATTCTTTTCTGTAACCGCTTAGCCTATCCCAGCTGACATTAGGTGAGAGGCGGGGTACACCCTGGACAGATCACCAGACTATCACAGGGCTGACACATAGAGACAAACAACCATTCACACTTACATTCACACCTATGGACAATTTAGAGTCACCAATTAACCTATCACCAACATACAGCCTTAAAAAAAAAAAGAAGAAGGGGCGTCAGTGGCTTAGTGGTAGAGCAAGCGCCCCATGTACAAGGCTTTTGCCGCAGCGGCCCAGAGTTCGAAGTCCAGCCCGTGGCCCTTTGCTGCATGTGTCTCTCCCTCTCTCTCTCTCCCCCTTTCACACTTAACTGTCCTGTCCATTAAAGGAAAAAAATGCCCAAAAAAATATCTTAAAAAAAAAAAGAAAAGAAAAAGTAATGTATATTTAACACGGTTTTAATCCAGTGCTGACATAGCAGAGTCAGAGCTAGGCAAGCTTCCCCTGGACTAGAGGTGGAAGACTAACTGTTTACATTAGTTCTTTGGATCATTTTTAATGTACAAAACAAACAAACAAACAAAAAAAAAATAACAAATAACAATTTGGCTAATAGGCAACATGAATGGATTTTTATTTCCAAACATTTTTGTGCAGGGAAACAAAAAAATCTTTTATAAAATTATAAAAAAATAACTGAGTTGTTTTAATGTCATTCAACCCTTCATTACACTACCTGTGAATGAGCATAAATTCAATCATACACATTTCTAAAACAACTTTAAAATAACCTTTCATCTGGAAAACATTTTTTTTTTAAAGAAATAACTGCTCCAAAAGTCTTTGTACTTAATATATCATAATTCCCTCTCGAATATCTGTTTCACATTGCTGTGAAGACATCAACAAATTTGTCCTTTTAACACCTGTATTTATTCAACTTTCTTGCCGAAAAAACTACATTTTACAAGATAACATTAGAACGCATCATGATAAAGTTATAATTTAGCTTCACCTAATACTCAATTTTACCAGCATGAGCTTGAATGCAACATAATGTAGCTTAATGCAACCTCATCAGCAGTTGGTTCAAGTCGCTGGCTGCTAACAGCTATTGTTAGCTAGCTTTTCTCCTGTTCTCCCGTAGCAGAGAAAATAGGCAGGAGTTATAGCATCCTTTCGTCCCAAATGCATGCTCCCAAATGCAGGCTTTTTTTTAGCTCATGCAAAATTGACGTGACACAATGAAAACCATCGGCCACTGTCATTGGTAAATGCCGTCTTATTTGCCAATAGGTCAATGCCAGTCAGCAAGGTGAATATTGGCCAATACCGATGTGCGGCCAGTATATCTGTGTATCCTTAAATTTAAAAAAAAAAAAAAAAAAAAAAAAAAGTATGTAAAATTTTTTTTAACAATGTATTGCCCAACTCTACAGATTATTTTCGTTACAGAGGTGTTTAGGATGTGTCCACTTACAGCATTAGGACATTTGTTTAATGTGCTCTGAGGCAGGATACACATAATTTATAACATACACAGCTGTGATGGCTGTTAACTTTGTGGTGCTCTTATCAAAATACACAAATTTGTGGATAAGACAAACCATAATAAGCATTTTATTAATACTAATTAATCTTAAGCTTTGCAGTAAAGTTATCTAACTTATCATTTCATGAGATAACGCTATAATTAACTCCTAACGCCGTTAAGCTCCCCCAACACTGCTGTGTTATGGGAACCTGCAGTCTTTATCTCCCACTAACGAATTATCACTTTCTCTGACCTCAGTCTCTCTCACGACCTCCTATCACCTCAGCCACCTTCTCACATTAACCTAAATCTTATCACCTTACACACACACACAGACACACACGCAACCTGACAGCCTCTGTATCAATCAGCTGATTGATAACCTAGCTAACACGTGATTGTGTAAATGAGCACACGAGCTAATAAGCATCAACCTTATTTCTATTTTGACAGCACAATGGCAGGACGTGGAGAGCGCACCGCCTCACGACGCCATTTGGTCCTGGTTAGGATCCGTTTGTACAATATCATGCTTCCCAAACATCCTCCAGCCAAAGGGAGGAGCCTTAATCAGTGTTTGGAACTCGTTAAGTCCCTTAACTGAGCATGTCGCCGACCACATTAGCAACACATATCTGAGGGACAAGTGTGCGTTGTGTGTGTAATGTGCGCTGGTCCCCTCTAAGATCTACGGCGTCACGGTCCAACGCGCTTTGACACACTCTGGTCTGCTTTGGATGTGGAGCGAAACCAAACAAGGTGTGGTCTGGCTCTGGCTTTGTCTGTTTAATGTTCAGAAGTCGGTCCAAACAGCACTGAGGACACTGCACACGACAAAACAACCCTACCGACGACAGCTCTGTGATGACACCAGAACAGTCCATATTAAACCTCGGCTGGAGTTATGGAACAACTTATACATCTGGGGAAAAACTCTCTGTGCATCGTTGCTCTTTTACAAACAGTATCACGTTTAAATTCAGCCTGTATAATATAAATGTAATAAAAAGAACGCTCTCTCTGTGTTATTCCCCGGCTGTGTAAGGGTTAACATTCAGTCGGTCAGAGCTCACCTGATCTTTTCTCAGATATCGACTCCCCATCCTCTATAATGACCCTCTACATCATGAAAATGGCTTGATCTCTCCCGTTATGACACACTGAGTGGGTATTCATTAACACTTGATGCTGATATTATTAAATCCTATTATTGCAGCGGCTTCAAATGGTGTCTCTTACGCAAGTACTGTACTGAACTCATGAGTAGGCAATAATCTCTGTCCGTGAGTAGATGCGTGTAAATACGTTTAAAATGCAGGCTGCGCAGGATGGAGATGACCTTCATTATATCTGATACAGGAGGTAAAGATAACAAGAAAAAAACGTCTCCGAGGATTTGACTGTTTTCAGTTGAGGCTTATTAGTCTCCAAAGCCAAACACTGGCCGCAGCGCTAATTTGGAGATCTGTCCAGAGACTCCCTCTGGCCTTTGATGAGTCCCCATGTCTGTAAGTTCTGCTTGGAGACAGGAAGCTCCCCGCGGTGGCAGGCGAGCAGGCTGAGGGGCTGAGAGCCTGTGCAGACAGAGAGGACCACAGCGTCAGGGGGATACATGCTCCTTTAACCTGTTATTGTGAACTCCCAGCAGCCCTGGCCGATAATTGCCACCTGTCTCTGGGGGAAACGCAGTCAAAGGCAGGCAGAGGGACGGCCATTTTGCGTCTGCCGCTGCTCCTCGCCCCCACGCAGCCCCGGTCCTAATCCTGCCCTTAACCCTTGCGGCTAATGTGTTTTCAATTTAGGATGATCCCCCACTACAGGCACGGCCTTAATCAACAACAGTTTGTACTGTAACCCTATCTGCCCTTGCGAGGGCAGCGTCAGCCTGACCGGGCGCCTGCAAACCTGGTGCGTCCAGCGGAGGAAACGGTGTTATGTGTGTATATATATGGATGATATCATGTTTATATGTGAGGTCATAGGATGTGTGTCTGATGCTTGGCTGTTTGTCTTAGACATCTTGTTATACTATTGAAACAAACATATAAATAACCACACACACGCGATGCAACAGCGCCACAAAAAGAAAGTCAGCACTCTACTTAAAACATACATTATTTTGGGATTTAAAAAATATGAAAACATGTTTTAAGCAGCATTTTAAAAAGTGACCAGTGCACTTTGTATGTTCTTTATGTCACTCCCTACGGTCTTTATTTTAAAAAGGACTTGGGTTCCCATTCTTACTATTTTTTGGCTCTACCTCTAAGTCTGACATCTTAAATTCTGCTGCCAATCGAGCGAGGGCTAAATCAAAAAATCCGGCATGTAAAGGCAGGTGTGAATGTTTGTTGTGTAGGGTCTCCTGGCCTCTGCATCCATGAGTAGAACCCTGCCCCAAAATTAGAGTGAGGCCTCTAATGTCTCCCTGGGAGAAAAAGAGGCCTGGCTTTCATCCAAGTCAGCACCTTTGGAAATGCAGTCGTGTTACCACCACTAAATCAACATGTCAGCGCCCGGCCCAGTGAACTTCTTCACCCAGACTCCACCGCTTACAGCTACCCCACACACCTAATGAATTGGTGTGAATGCCCATCTGTCTGCTACAATGAAAAGGTGAAAGGAGATATGAGGAGAAAGAGTACAAACTATATATTTCTTTTTCAGCTGTTCCAGAAGAACATTTGTAATATGATTATCGTTGCCGAACGCAGAAATTAGCCCTGTTGCTTGAACAGGAGGACTGCTGTGACAAAGCAGCCGCAGCCAGGTTAAAGGTATCCTCGCCACAGACCTTGGCCTCCGAGTCCAAAATGGAACCGTCCCAGTTTGGGGGGCAAGTTTAGAGAAGGACGCGGGCGAAGGGCCACAGAAAGCCGTGTGCTTACTCGGCAGTCTGTTTACATTCCTGAGGGTAATTTTAGCCCCTGGGGGGGAGCAGAGCAGGGGGGCCGACATGTCGTTGGGGCTTGTCAGTGGTCGACGGGCCAGCCGACGCTGTGGCGGCACCTGAACATGTGGGTGGTACATAAAAACACACAGACCTCCAGCGGACAAATCGCTGGAACTCTGTGTTTGCTAATCAATTATTTACCAAGTTTAATAAAAGGAAATTTAAAAAGAGCCAAGTAGCATCTTCTAGAATAATATCAATGGTCGTCTGTGGGTGGACAACTCAACAGAGACCCGAGCTAACGATGAGGCCGAGTGGAAAACCACAGAAGTGAGGGTGCAGCCTTGCTAACAGGCCCACCACAGAGCACCATTAGTTTTGGACAACACAGGATATCCCCTGTGTTTTCACTGATGATCTGGGGTGCAAATCTAATTTCATTGTAGTTCTTAAAAATTTGCTATGCAAACAAAAAAATAATCCCGGCTCAAGAATCGCTAAGGGCTTCTGTGCGCGAGTTGGGATTTGTCTTTTTATTACTCCCAGCCCACAGTGTCCCTTCAAAGGGCAAGAGAGCCAAATGTCCATGTGTGTTTGCGGCTCTTGTGTGCGAGTGCACGTGTAAGAGAGAAGGAGGGGAGGGAGAGAGAGAGACTCTGAGCTTATCGAAACTAATTAGGCGAGGGATGAGGATGGAAGTTAAATACTGGGCTACATGTAATGAAAGAAGCAGAGTGGGGGACATCTAGGGGTCAGGCCCACACCAAACAGTGGTCCTCAGGCAATCTGGTATTGATTTTCACTCGTTTGGGGATGAAGGTGGACGAGGGGGGGAGGAGGGAGCCATGGAGAGAGGGAGAGAGACGGGGGAGAGGAGAGGCGGTAGTGCTCTAGAGTCTAAAGGTCTTGTGAGTTGTCAACTTGACAGTTTAACCCCTTTTGGAGGAGAACAAACAAACAGAGGGATCTCCTGGGCTGACAGCGTTGATCTGTCATAGCGACGACGCTGCAAAGCCCCACACAATGCCCACACGGGAGAGGAGAGTGGGGAGGAAAGGAGGGAGGGTGGGTTGATACAGATATGCAGAGGCACATTCCTTAAGCCTTAGAAGATAGGACTGGGCTCTGCTTAAGACGAGGCAACCGTGATCTATGAATATCTGCACCTCTGATCAGGAAAGGAAAAAAATAACTAAACTACAATTCAATTGAAACTGTTCAATTAAAAAATATAGCCTATTTTTTACCAATAATTTATCAAAACTTTTCCATTACTTTTCCATAATATTTTACCCTATTTCCATAGCTTTTACTCTAAAATGGGTGGGCCTATATAGCGATACAGCCATACATTATCAACCTTCCCAGGCATTTGCAGATAAACTGCTAGCACCTCCTAACTTTACTCATTTGCTAAACATTCCCACCACCAACGAACTGCATATGCCAACGCCAAACCTGTTTGGATTATAATTTTGACAAGTTTATATGCACTTGTTTCTTGTTAAACAAACATCTGTCGCACAGACATGTCTAATAATTATTCCATGACCTTGCCTCAACACAAATGTCTGTTAAACCTTTACAAATTAAGGTTGATTGCCATCATGGTCCTTCAATCTTCCCCCAACCAAGTGGATCAATGACCCAACACAGTGGCCGAATATTTGAGACGTCCGGATCAGGACACTTGGTGATTCAATTCAATATGTATATTTGACTGAATCACCAGGTATCATTTCAAATCTCAGTGTGAAAGTCTTCGTTTACTGGCTACGCAACGGACTTTCGGCATTTTTCTGTTGCTCTTCTGTCGTGCCATCCTACAATCATTATCCATACTGTAAAAAAGAGCCATAAGAATTTTACACAATGTTGGATATCGGGAACAAACTAACAACCTGTTTTTAAAGTCACATGAACTGAAATTTATGGATCTTGGGAATTTTAAAGAAGAAATAACGTATTACTGGGCAACATACAAAAAAAGTTCTTGGACACAGAGGCGGGGGGCGCAACTTAAGAGGTAGATTGAATTTGAAACAACGTTGTTTTCGCACCACTCGAGAAGTGATTTTGTGGTATTAGTTTAGAAAGAGGTACAAAGACAGTCTTTCCACAAGGTACATACGTGACTAGAGGGAATGTTAAGCAAACTCAGGGCGATACTGTTGTCGGTATTCTCAATTCGTATTTTTGTATTTGTTTTACACACGGGGTAATATTGGTTATCAGGTATTAAGGAGTGCAGTGTTGTAAATATGTGGTTGATCAATGGTGAGGAGTGTATTTATGTAATAGTTTGATTAGTGATGGATTGATTATTGGGGGTAGGGCTAGACAAGCATGTTGCTTCTTCCTACTTGGACATGAAATGTTAATTTATGTTTCTTATCATGAGTCTGTTTATGATATATTGTTTATCTCTATTTTGTTGGGGCTTTTCTACACTATATGCTATATTATTTCATTATAAATGAATCAAATCAAATCAAGTGTGACAGTGTGTTTCTTTCCCTCAAAAGGGGGCGTGGCCTTGGCAAAGACACGATGCTGCTCTGGTCAATGTGTATAATGTGATATAAGAGACGTTTCAATGGTCACACAGCCCAACACTACATTTTAAATTAGTAATACAGCTAATGTATTTCAGACATGTTTAAGGAATTTTAAGAACATATCTGAGACAGTGGCCAAAACAATGTATATTCATAACTTTTCAAATCAACCTGTTAATTCCAAACCATTTCCAGGCCTAGAAAACTGTTGTTTTTTAAATTTCATGACTTTTCCAGGAATTTCCTGAGCCTCATAGTATAATATTTCTTATAAATGGTGTTCTGCAACTGTGCTGAATATTAGAAAATAGGCATACGCAGAATTGTGGGCATACCAAAACATACCAAAGTAGGCCAATCAGGTCAATTTGGGTTTTTCCCCATGTCTAAAAGTTTGGGTGGTGTTGTAATAAAGTAGTATGGGTGATTGTCTACAACCACACAAGACACACAGATGTCTGCGCTCTCCTCGTGTCACTCAATCTGCGAAGGCCGTCACCCCGAGCACCTTCCCTCTCATGTCCTTAAACACTTGAAGCCCCCTTTCACTTTTCCCTCTCACACTGCCTCATCGCTTTGTCACATTGCCAAGGGGGACTCCATTAGCCTGGCCATGCACAAAGCCCCCAACTCTCACTTATACTTAACACACACACACATAACCAAACACACACACACACACACACACACACACACACACACACACACACGAAGGGAGGCTGATCCGCACAGCTAAGGCTGTCCACATCAAATTAGAGTGGCCCCTATTGTCCCTATTACGGCCTGGGAATGCTCCATCATGACGGATGCTACGGGGTCCCTCACTTGTCAGGAGTTGTCAGACAGATAGGGAGTCTGGATACACACAGCTGACAGGTAATCTTAATGTCTTCAATTAGCCCAATTAGGCCTGTCATAAACAATTCGATAAGTGCTCGACCAACACAAACAGATAAACGCACGCACAAGCACACACGGGCGCACACGCTCACGCGCCGAGGTCTGCAGGGTATTAATGAGAAGGGTAATGGGTATATCAGCGGACGGTTGACTTGTCTTTTGTTTCAAGGAGGGGTGTGTCCCCCCCCCCCCATGCCTTGCTCTCAGCTGTGCACTGCTGGCTGCTACCTGGTCAGTTCAAATTGTACTATCTCCTTTCATTAGTGCATCGCTGGCTGAGAATCTGAAAGGCCGTGACAAAATTCATTTGAGACGAGTGGGAGCAGATTGCCTGAAGCAGGTGCTATAAGGGAGATAAAACAAAAGCAGCACCTTTGAGAAGCTCTGTGTGTGCACGGCAGTGTGTGTTTTCTACCTGTGTGTGTGCGTGAGAGAGGTTTTTCCCTGGTCTTCACATTCTGTTCTTTTCCTTGCTATGGTAAATGGGTAATGACACAGAAGTGCTTTTGAAAAAAAGAAAGAAAGAACAGGGACCGGAGAGCCCATGCAGCGCACACTCGGAGCGTTTACAAAGCTGTGGTGAAATCTAAATATTGTTTCTAGCGTGACTAAACAGGCCAACACCTTCTGCGGAGAGGATGTGCGATAGCTAACAGTGTTTGATTTGGTCTCTCCTTTTATAATATCTTATCGCAGAACAACGGTGGCACCCACGATGCATCCTCTCCTTTTGTCCTCTAACTGTTTCTTTAAATTCATCTATTTGCATTCACTATCAATTTCTTTCTCTCCAGGTACGCAGGACACGTTGCGGGAACCGTGAAGCACAAGCTAATGTTTAAAACCGAGATTCCACAGTTTGCAAACACAACACCTGAGCAAAGTTAGCATCAATATTTGAACAAGAACTTCACATCAACACTGCCTTGATCTTATGTGCAGAGGCCTGAAATGAACCGAGTTAAGCAACAATACTGACACTTTCAATGCAGCACTTATATACTACGGTCTGGGCATTCAAAGGCGAGGAAAGGGAAAAAAAAGAAACATATATTCAACACTGTGGATTTCAGCTAAAACCGAGGCAATATGCTGAATGGTGGAGTCCCGAGGCACATTTTCATTCAAGGAGTCAAACTGGGACGCGAAGACAAACCGACTGCTATCTGTGATGGACATCTAACTCCACTTCTGATCCTTACCTCAAGTGACGGCTGGAATGCCATCTGAGGAAGAAAAAAAGAAAAGAAAGAAAGAAAGAGAAAAGCCGTCACCGGGAAGTTGTAATAGGAAATTGCTCTTGGCAACTATTTGTTCAAGCACCAGATTTTTTTTCATCTTTATGCCAACCCAGCGAGCCCCCATTGGAAAACAGGGCAGGTCCCCCTAATGAGTAATCTATTTCAAAGCAGTCGTGTCTGGGCATGACAGTTTACTGAGAGGCTTGAAGAACTGGTAATTACCAGTGTTACGGGGCAATTAATGCATATTACACTGCGGCACTCATGGCGGTGACTGTCAGCTCCCCAATAAAAATGAGCACTCTTCAGCTAAAGGGTGACATTAATTGGGCCCTTAATGACTATGCAGAGGAACCAAGCCAAATAGGAACAAAACAGGGGACTCGCTCTGACTCCAGCAGCGGGGCTGGAAATTGGACTAAAAATGAGATTAATTGCTGTTTAGAAAAAAAAGAAGGGAAAAAATGTGGCGAGGGGAAGGGGGAGAAAGAGGTTGGAATTATAGGGTGCAGAGAGCAAGGGCTGCTCATACAAATGACAATTCAATTAATTATTTTATACTGTATTTTCTATACCTTTAAGAGCGCAGACAGGCTCGAGGCCCGTTTCAAGGGCTTTGTCTTGATGTGTTGCTCATTGCATAAACACGTACAATCCCCACAGCACCCACGCACAGCGTCACAGTGCAAATGCTCAATATAATGATCTAAAATCTTCATTTAAGTGAAAAGAGAGGCTTCCCCACATAACATGAAGAATATATATAGCTGTGATGAATGTAAATGAGATCAGGTAGTTAGGGTCTTCCATAATGTACAGCAGAGAAAAATCATTTCTAAGAAGGAAGTATTGAGAGTTTCTGGGTTACACACTTCCCTATGAAGCCTAAGGCCTTAAGTATGTCTTTCCACTTAAAGCAGTCCATAAAAACATTAAGCAGAGCTTTCATTAAAAGTAAATCTGCCAAATTGCAGGCCTTCCACCCCCAGGAATGTTTGTTTAGAGGGAGATCAAGGATGTGGCGAAGACATGAAGTAATTCTGATTAATGTTGCTAAAGCTAGGCACGTACTGAACACCACCTGAATATGCAAGCCCCGAATCATAAAAATATCAGCATGCAAAACATGCCGTCATTTGCATACATTTTTGATTTTGGATTTCCTTGCTATTTAAATATGCAGTTAGAAATAGTCCAGCACTGCCTCTTGCGCTGTCACGCTGCACACTCACACTGTCATTGGTCCTGATAGAACTCTTCCGCTTCAAAGGGAGCTTTGCAATGGAGAGGAGAATGAGCAAATATTTGAATTGCAAAAACACATCATCTTGCGAGGGGGAGAAAATTCAAGACAACTTTTTAGAGTTAAAGACACCCCCAACCCCCAGCAAGCAAAACCCTCTGCACACAGCACAAAAAAAGTCAACATATTCATGGCGTAAGCACTCTCCTCGCTAATTTACCATATCCAAATTTGCGTAATGGGATATGACACATTTTAGAGGGGATTGCGGAAATAAACTTTAATTTGAGGAGAGAACCATAAAATGTTTTAAGCTGCCCCTGTATTTAACTGAAATCCACCGCACAAATCCAGGTTCTCAGACAACCTGACATGGATTTGATTACAGACCGAAGTGTAATTAGCTACTTAAGTTATCCTCCAGTAGCTTGGAGTGAGCAGCACCACCACTGTAGCTAGCTCTTTCAGCATAACTAAACAGACCTTTTAGATTCTGCAGGAATACCTTTCCCCTCAGGAGTCGGCAGTTTACAGCCATTTACATGCAATCACTCCAGGAGAGTCTCTGACAGCTTCCAACTTTTGCAGAAGTTAGTGAAAAAAAAGGCGTAATAAATAATCTTCATGACAAATCAATAATATGACTCATAGCATATTTGAAAGTTCGAGCTCCCCAATTTGAAGCCAGGGTAAATACAACATTTAAGCCAAAAGTTACAAGTCTAGCCACGAAGGCCACGAACAACATTAACAGCAATAAATACCCATCTTCAGGCGTCTGAAAAAAATCCCCCTGCAAGGAGGGAAAACTGTGTTTATGATTGTTAATTTATTTACCACAGGCTGAGAACTACCTTGAATTTTAAATCGGAGGGGGGGAAAATGTGAGCGTCTCAAACACATACTCAGAAAATGTCTAGGACACATGGAGAATTGCTGTGAGTGGCAACGAGAGTGGAAAGATCAGCAATCAGCTACCGGTGGAAAACAAATTCAAGGCTGCTTTTTTTCATCCAAGGCTTTAAATGTAAGACTAATAGTTTGTGGATTCTACACAACAATTAGAGGATCAAATTAAGTTAACTTAATATAAACATTATTCTTTAATACGACTCAACCTGCAATAACAGCCTTAAAATTATTATTTTAACACACAGAGCTTCTCAACACGCCGTCCACATCAAACCTCCCACCAGTCCAACCCTCCCGTGGCCTCTACTCCTTGTGACTCGCCTACGTGTAGACAACTTGGAGACAGGTTGGAGCAGAAATCAAACCGGAATGATGGATAGCTTTACTGCACAATGACCTCTGTCACTGGGTTCTTGCCCTAAATCAATGGTGGCGATAAGGGCCCTGCGCCAGCGCTCACCTTGGTATGTTCACCAGCAGACCTTATCTATGGCAGGAGGAAGTATGAGTAATAACTAAAGACAAGCCACGACAAAACCACTAACCCCACCTTGTCAAACATAATTTAAAATGTATATCCCTCTGCTACCACCCCCCTCTGCTGCTGTTAAAACAGTAATTATGAGAACCAAAGAGATTTGGGACTGTGTGTTTGGAAGATTAACCTGTTGTAGGACGGTGGGAGCGCTTTGTACGAACCTTTGGTCCAGGCGTGGTATATATTTTAACTTTCAACTAAGGTCATACCCTGCTATTGATGCACTGGCATGCCCGTGCACATTCATTCACAAAATTATGAATAAGATCCCTAAATCTTAGCATTGTCAGGTTTGTGTGGAGCAGCCAAAGTTTCAGTGATGCAGGAGAAGAGAGGTTGGAGGTTGAAGTTGAGACAAGGGCCGACAGGAAGTAGGAGCAAAGACTTAATGAAGATTACAGCATTGAGAACTCTCGGACCTTTTAGTAGTTTTTCTTTCGACCGCGTGTGTGATAAAGTGTGTGTGTGTGTGTGTGTGTGTGTGTGTGTGTGACATAGAGGCAGGCACATGGACTGGAGCAAGAGAGCGAGCATGCTTCCAGGCAGTCGCATCAAAACGGAGAGAGAGACCAAACATGACATCAAACGTTGCAATTAGCTGACCCCTTTCTCCTGGAGTCGCCGTTTGAGGAGCCCTGCCTTTAAAACCCTGATTAAAATATGTTTGCTTTCTCATTCAAAATGACATTTGACAAGGTTAGTAATATTTCAACTAACTGCAAAAACATTCTTGTGGCCGTAATCCTTTTTTTCCATCGCTTTTCGGAGGCGCAGGTAACCTCGGAGCGAGTTTCCCATGAACTCTGCGCTACAATTTGAAAACAAAACGGCTGCGGGAGGAAAAAAAAGGAAGAGCAGTTCAAAGTTTCGCTCGAGCGTGTTTTGTTTCACCCGGGCAGCTGAAGCTAAATGTTTTGCGATCATTATTCAGAGAATTTATCCCCTTTCTAATTCAAACCACAACGAATATTTAAAACAGAGCCAGTAGTCTTTTCTCTAACCACGAGCTCCATCCTTAGCAGGGACTCAGGGGGGCTGAGGACTGTCAGCAGCTCCGGGGATAGAGTTCCTCAAACTGTTAAACCCCCTCATCACCAAATTAGGAGATGTGTAGCCTGTAGTCAAAAGGCCTCTCCAATGGAAAAGTGATATAAAAAGTAAAGTAAGATGTAATTTAATGGTGCACGACAGTTTGTGATATTTTGCAGTTAAAAAACTTTGTTTTAAAATTGACTTTGAGCCCAACTTTTTCTTTTTTTTAAAGTCTTCAAAGAGTCAGTAAACTTGAATAAACAAAATGTAAATGGTGTCTGAGACAGTCTTTGTCAGCGTGCAACCCTGACAAAACAAGCTGGAGATAAGCAATGAATAAGGGGAAGAGATCAGAACTGGTCAGGCCAAAACTCTGTCTAAAGTTAATAGTTTTCACATCCATTCCAGTCGCAGGAGAAGAGAATGTGAAGTGTCGGGCTGGACAGTGAGCCAGGCCGGGCTTAACTGCAGCTGTGCTCAAATTGAAGTGGCACTTTCTATCAGAGGCCTTTCGCCAGACAGCTCTATTCTGCCCTTTCACTTGTAACCTCCGTGACACACAGACGCCCATTACAAAAAACAAGAGTGGTCATTTTAAACACACGGCCCGTCATTGAAGAGACAGATTCCGGGTTTAACATGGGGGGAAGATTCATGGTGCGAACGTGCCAGCTGATAGAGATATCACTCAAAATGAGAAATAGATTTCTCCGACATCTCCGCGGCGGCCATTCAAAAGGAGGAGTGGGGGGGAGGCGTCTCAAAGCTCCAAACTCTGCGCGGAGTTTATATTTCACTTGTTCAGAAATGTATGCCTCTGTTATCTCGCATCAGTCCAAAAGGAAAGGGATTGGGTATCGCCCGATTCAACTTCCCGCCCATGATGAAACGTTACATCGACAGCGGACGGAGTTGGAATTTGGATCATATCCTTACCCTGTTAACTCCTTAAGCCCTTGTCACACAGGTTTAGTTTATGGCGCTCATTTAAAATACATAATAGCGAGGAGAAAAAACATATTAGCATTATTAACACAAGAGAGTGGAAAGAATATATTAGCAGTCACATTGAGTTCACATTTATTCTCAGAAGTTTTAATAGGGTTCAGTGGCCAAATGCATTTTTTTCCCCTAATCATTTATAGACCTGACAGAGCTCGCGGAGACAAATCTGTTGACCTGATAGATCTCGTACATTAACCCTCAGAATTGATGAGCAAAATCAGAAGGTCAGCACTTGGACACAGGCTCCTCATGTGTCTTTGATTACACACTCCCACTAAGGGATAGGCAGGCAGAGATGTTTAAGCTATCAGGCAATCAGACCGCCGCGAGACGTGAAACTCAAACCAGAGACGGGAGAGGGAGAGGGCTGCCTGGGAACAAAGATGGGGGGGAAGAGGGTCCTGACGAGGCTCTTTAACAAATGCCAGGCCGGTGAGGGAAGACTCAGATGTGCTTGTATCTCTTTCAGTGTTTCTGGCAACAACGCGGTGAAGTGAATTAATACTGAAATATAAAGCAAAAGTTCACAAAAACAAATACCGCTTCATCTGGTATTTAAATTCACTTACTTACGGCACATCAATCACAATGACTGCCATGAGGTACAATCAGATCTTACATAGTGAAACAAACAATTCGAACCGTATATCAACGTTGTTCTGGGAGATGGATGAGGTCAGGCGGTGAACGGAAAAAAAATTCAAATCCTTACTTAACTAAATGTTGAATGATGGGTGCAAATTCAGAACAGCATTGCTGCTTTTGACGTCATTTATTGTGGAACGGAGACAGAGGCTGATTGGTGTTTTGCTGGTGCGGATTTCTACATTTTTGAGATTTTTTTCTTTCATTGAGTAAACTGGCGACCCCTGACTAAGTGACATATATTAGGGATATTCCATGTGATTTTCAATGCACAACAAAACAGTACAGAACAGTTGATAATCTGAACAATTAACCCAAATAGCTGCAGACTGTTTGTAAAAATAGCGATTTGAAGAATTTTTAGCAGATTATTTTCCTGTAAATTTTGCATCAGAGATTAGTTTTCCCTGTTATTTTTTTTGTAACCAAATTGTATTCAGCAATTTGTATATATGATAATACAGTAGCACAGTGTCATGTTTTTCTTTTTAAAATAGAAATATAATCCTTTTACCCCACCCCTACCCCCCAACAATCCCCTCCTAGCTCATAAGAGCAAAGTAATGACAAATGAATGAAATAAATAAAAATGATTAAATAACATACAAGTAGGTGTGCAACTAATTTAATATAAATAGTTAAAGAAATTAATGAAATAAATAAAGAAATATTAATAAATTAAAAAATAAAAGTCAGCTGGTAAGACACAAGACCAACCTAACCTTGTCTGCATCCTACAAGATCACAGTCCAAAATATATGTACCCACACTGTTACATATCCACACATAGTTGTGTCTACACAATAAATGCACCAATATTGGTCATGCTTCCAATACTCTAGTCTAATAGATCTAATAGACTGCATTGTTTCGAAGTGGGAGATGAGAGGCTGCCAGCGTTTGTAAAACTTCTTAGCTGGGCCACGGACAGAAAATTTCCCCCCAGTTGGTTTTAGGAACTTTTTATATGATTCTCTGTTTGTATTTCTTTAATTTTTTAACAATTAACAGGCTTTGTTTTTGACAAATTCAGTGTTTTCTTCTGCCTGACGCTTGGCCATTGTTTTATCAGTTCTCTGGTTGTTTTAAATAATCTTACTAAAGTTGAATAATCTAAACTCTAGATGCACCACTTTCGTCTAGTTTTCTTCATAGAATTTAATGGAATACTGAGATTTAGGCCAACTGTATATGTCTTTAAAGTTGTCTTACGCCCCTTTAATTCAAGAAGGCCTTGTGACCCCCTTGTGAAGGTTTAGTGACCCCTAGCAGGGGCCAGAACCCCAGGTTGGGAACCAGTGCTTGAAAATATCTCAACGTATTTACAGTTACAATTCCCCAATAAAAGTTCAGGTAAAATGAGGAGAACTTTGCCATCTTGGTTCAAGATATCAAAGGCTTTGTTGTCGGTATAAATCAACACACGATTTTCATCAGGATCTTTCTACAGTCAATACACACAGAGGTCGAACAGAGGATAGTACTCTGGAAACTACAGTATCACAAGTGTGCGCACATGTACTGTATGTATGTCTACATTTCTACTGGTAATATATTTGCTCCAGATTGTTTACACAGAAATTCAATCAGTACTTGTTGGGAAATACAATACTAGATTTAAATGTACAGAGAGGATAAACAAGAGAAGTGGAATCAATGGGAAAAGAACAAAAATGACCATGGGTGGTACAAGGAAAAAAACAACAACAAAAAAACAAGGTTATGTGAGGGACAGTGGGCCTATAAAAAGAAGCCCACTGTCTAGATTATCTATAAGGAACCACTTATCACAAGCGACCAGCTCCACACAGTGACTGATGGGCCTCCACAGACCACGAGTACCAGCACATTATCTGGTACACACAGAGCTGCTCTTTAAACACAAAGGCAGAAATATGAAGCATTGTTTCCTTAGCTGTCATTTGGTGAAAAATATTATATTTATTTTTGGTTTTAAAATAGAAAGAGTGTTTACTGTTTTTGTGCTCAGAAGTACACAAGACAATGCAGAGCAAGCTATAAATTACAGCAAAGATAAACTGGCTAAACTGAACCGTTAATTTGGGGCATGTAAAACAGCGCTGATTTAAACCAGAGAGGCTCTTAAATGATTCAATTAAATCTTGACGTGTGCTTTTTAAATGAGCGCAAGTAACCTATACCACGCATGGAAGCAATGTGACTTGCAGAGACACAAGTCAACCCAATGAAATCAATAAATCAGATAAAAAGAAAATCTTAATCCCCCCAAAAAGCTGTTAAACACTTGCCATGTCATGAAATCGCACATCCAGAACTAAAATATGCATTCCTTTTGTATTCATGTGAACCATGGAAAAAATAAAAGCCCTCTTTCTCCATACCAAATGCCATTCCTTAAAACAAAATGCCAGGACAATATTGGATAATAGAAGAACAAAAGACCAGATTGTTTCCATTCAACTGGGATTTTTTTTTTTTTTAACCAGTAAAGAATATATTTAATAGTTATTTTTTTCAGCGCTTGTCTTGGTTGAATGCATTCCCTGGGACATGCCACAGGACTCATGGTCCAGTGCTCTCCGTAGGCCTTCATAGGACATCATCTAATGACTCCTGGCCTCCTTCATCCTGCTCAACTGAGAGGTTAAGACACAATTAAGCCCTTAAGTTGGGCAGTGTTAAGATGCTTTTGAAGCAGCTGTGGAGGTGCATGAAATGAAATACTTAAACAGGCCTCACAAACCAAAGGTCCTCAAAAGCGTTGAATATTTGTGTTGTAGCTTTATGTCGATGTGGGTTTATATGTGAAGAAAATGCAGCTATAAAAATCCTATTAAAGTACTTTAAGCCTCTCTAATCAATTCAGCAAAATACTGGAGCGCAACCTTTGTATGATAACAGACGTCCCTTTAATTATCTTCCTATTTCCTCCGTTATCTCTCTGCAACTTTCTACAGGTGTAAAGATATCCAGCATCAAAAAGTGTGCACACAAAACAAAATCTATTTGCCTACACTATAGAAAATGTCACTGCAAGTTTTGCATCACATTGAATGTAAAGTGTCTTTTCTGTGTTGGGCATCCATCAAAATTCTCCTGTTTAATTGAGTTGTACAAAGAGGTGTTGCAATCTTTGCCCACCACTCCCTGGGCTTTTGACAAATGCTGCTGACTTCTTCCTGGAATGAAACCCAGAAGGTCACTGCAGAGGAAAAATACGGAGGGGGGAAAAAGGCAGCGTGGCTGAGAAAATGAGCGGGGGGGAAAAAAAACACGTGCGTCTCTGCAAGTCTGATGACATACATCGTGAAAGCTGACAAAAAATGTACGTTAATCTTTTAAAAAAGTTCCATGGCAAAACAGGAATTCATGAAGCAGACATGCTTGCACCTCATTTCACTCGGGGCTTTCTTCTCCGTCTCGCAGTGTCACAGGCAAGCAGAAAGACAGGAGGAGGGATATGTATCGCCGGGGTGCCGCTTTCTGTCCCGCTCCTCGTTTATACACACAGCGGCCGTGTCAAAGCTGCTCTCACACTCAATGGTAAATGACAAATTTGGATAATGCACACATACAACCCTACAAAAATAAATAGGAGACATGGAGGCTTAACCAGAGCTAAATCCTGAGGCTGCTGGAGACCTGAGAGTGCGGATTACACCCCAGACGCCTTAAACAATGCACCCAAATGTGCATCCTTAAAAGCATGAAATCCTTGAAGCATCAGAGTCGACTTGTCATTTGCCATTAATATTCCAAGTTGCTTGTGCTTTGGGGGCCAGCATTGCACTTCTGTGTGCCGATGTGCCCTAAAACAAACACTTGCAAAGCCCTAAAGGAACCACCATTGTGGATAGCTATTTTTCTAGCTGTGGAATATTCGACGAGGAGGATGTCATAACAAAGGAAACAATAAAAGAGGCCACGTTCCTGCGCTGCATGGGGTATCCATAACTATAAATAGGAGGAAGGCAATGTCAGAGGCGCTTGCGCTTTGCCAGGAAAACTGATTTGTGCAAAAAAAAAAAAAAACAAATACAAGGAAATTAAACTCTAACTACAATTTCCCACGCATATTAAGTAAATAAAAAGTCTACAACCTTAAAACCCTGTAAACATGAACAGCCACCTTGTCAACATCACAACAAAAAGGCTTACATAAGAAGCTAAACACACTGCTCATATTAGGTTCCTATGACACTACTGAAAACCATTTATTCTTTAAAAGCCACTATTGCAATGGAGGTTTTATTTCCCTCCTTTCTTTGTTGTGCACGTCTCTGACAGGAAGGTGAGGTAAAGTATGGCAGGGTACAGGTCTTGGAGGTGTCACATTGTCACCCCAGAAGCGCCAGTACCTGTCCTCGGGGATGGCCCTGTAATGTCCAGCCTCATTGGATCAGCAGCCGCCACGGCCTGTGGGCGCCCTCTCTCAGGTGACATCCTCTATCTGCTCTGGCTCTATGATGGCCCTCCTGCTACTGCTGCTGCTGCTGCTGCTGCTTATATGACTCTTGTGCTGCTATTGCATTAAATGCACTACATGCACATGCAAGCAATTCTAAATATAAAACAATGCCTATACTTATACTGCGTAAAAGCAAACTATCTGCACATCTAAGGATGAAGGCACACAAGAACCCTGTTTAAAGATAAAGGGTTTTCTACAACACTGTCATTAATTAAGCATTCCTGCCGTTACTGCTTTGGGAAAGTTCAACCAAAAAATGATGGACATGTCAATTAAAAAAAGACGGCAATGTACAATATCTTGAATCAAAAAATTAATTTGATGTCGCAAAACGGATTGACGGTTCTGAGAATACAACGGCATTACCATGCAATTTCAGCTGTAGAATCCACAGCGTACAGTTCCAGATATAATTGGAAAAAGTTCACAAAGAACTCAAGATGTCTAATTGCAGCTGTGTCAACTAATATAAAACATCACATAAATCAGATTTTTGTCTATTCATTCGCCAACGTGTCAGCGAGCAGATTAGTGATGTTGTAGTAACGGTCTGGTGAGAGCCTTCAGAATTACGACTTCCTCATTAATTGTAGTTTTGCTTCCATTATGTGCGTCAAAAAAAGTGTTGCAACAAAGGACAAGCACTAATCTCATTTGCGCAAAGCACATTCGGATGGAGATCGATATGCACTTTTGGAGCATGAGAATCTTCTGCTTGTAATTATGGGAGGACATAAATTATCCACATTACAACGGGACATGACTTTCAAAATGACTTAAACAAAAGAGCTGGATGAAACATAATGCATGTGCGTGCATTCGAGTCTCAACAAATTTCCAAGTGGTCAAGCCAGATGATGTATAATGGCAAACCCAAAAGTCTTAACCCCCATTTCATATGAGGGAGAAATGAGGCATACTGTCCCATTATATTGCTATAAATCATTTTTTGTGGACGGCTGACAGCTTTTTATCAGATCTAACCTTTTCAAGCCTCCATTAAGAGTGCTAACATTTTCAACTCTGACACATTTGCAGTTTACGAATCTCACAGCTGATTTGCTTTGGGGGCATGCTGGTGTCCATGCTTATTTCCACACAGGCTGTCCATTGTATTGGAGTGGGTGGAATGGGGGAGGGAAAATAGGAAACGGCAAAGAGAAGAACAGGCTATGAATCCATTTATTTAACTCTACATTTACCCTTTTAATATCGGCTCTACTACAGTGCAAAGTAGTGTTGTTGCTAAAAGCTATTTTGTGGTAAACAGTATATTCTGATTTACTCTATTGATCCTTTCATGATACACAACTGCTGCATGGAGGGCTATTAAGGGCCACAAAGATTCC
The DNA here is from genome assembly GCF_011397635.1 of Epinephelus fuscoguttatus. Classification (NCBI taxonomy): domain Eukaryota; kingdom Metazoa; phylum Chordata; class Actinopteri; order Perciformes; family Serranidae; genus Epinephelus; species Epinephelus fuscoguttatus. The sequence continues at coordinate 16,348,884 of NC_064765.1, read as the reverse complement.
TCATAATCTGACAAATTAATAATGAGTGGACTCTCAGAGAGAGTGAAACAAGCAAAGACGATACAAATAAACATAATATTAATTTAAGAGGAACCCTTGCAGCCATTTTTGTCAGATGTGTGCTGTGTGATGAAGCTTTGATGTGAAGGGCTGTGGTGTTAATGTTTTGATTGATTTTTGTCTTACTATATTTTGTACAAGCTGTGTGACACACTCTCTCCTGACAATGAGGACCAATCATTGATCTATTTATTGATCCATCTATTTATCAAAACTTCTCTGGCGTCTTTTGTTCTCCATTCCAGATTCACAGCCTTTACAAAGAACGCCAAAGACTGACAACGACATGTTAAGTAACTAAACCTAGCAGGGGCCGTTACAATTGCATGGTCAAAATCTGCAAAAAACAATGACGAAAACCAAAATCTGCATTTCTACATAAATCAATCACAGTTATTTATGTGCACAAATATTCAGGATGTCAGAAAAATATCATCTGAATGTATACAAGATTAAAGGTACTACTGTATGTGTAATTTTCAGAGAATCCTTGTTATTAATGACACTAGTGGCCATTAAGTGAACTGCACTTAGCATCCTGTTGCTCGCGCCAAGTCTGCACCTCATAGACGCAAGTGAGCGTCCTGGGCATAGGCCAGAACAATGGGGTGACTTACATGAGACTAAACGTTATCTTCTGGCATCATGTTGATAGATGATATAAGTATGAAAGCCAGCTTGGGGTCGGTTTTGATCCCAGAACCAAACGAAGGTCCCTCAACAAATCGAATGCCCCTGCTGGTATTGACCCTAGTTTCCTCTCCCATGTTCGCTACATGTCCGTTTAGCCAGACAATCTTCACTTTTTCTGCTTATGTGGACTTACGTTGGATTCTGTGTTGTGGTGGGTAACACTTGTTGGACGTTAGCGGACTTCATTTCTAAGCTAACGATAGCTGACGCTGTACTCTGTTGGCGTTAAAGGAGAGCCGAGGGAAGGCAAGGGTCTTAGAAGTGTGAACAAGTGTGACATCCTTTGAATTTTCCCAGCAAAACTGTCCCGAGCAAGTGGTTATCCTCAGATCCGAAAAGTGAAGCCAATGCGGAAGTGCCTCAAACCCGCATTATTTCTAATGGCCAGCAGGGGCAACTCAACTGATTGCAAAAAGAAGCCCAACTGTACTGTATGTGAGTCTACGAAGAAACGACCCTTCTTCTCCCTTGAATTATTACCTTGGTAGACATTTTCCTAATGAGTGCATGGTCTTAATCACTAGTTTCAAGTCTTCTTCGATACAGGCTTATTTTTATTTTGTAAATTATGGCCCAATTTAGAGTCAACTAGATGATAAAGCAGGGTGTGCTTTATGGAATGGCTACCTTGTGATGGTAAGACGCTATCACGACAGTGTCCTCATTGCTCCTCTCCAACTGGTAATGTCAAGTTGGCGATGTCCAAATTGCCAAACTTAAGGCTTCGAAACAGTTGTTAATAAACCAATGGGCTACATCCACTTCTTTTATACAGTCTATTGTCCCGAGTCCTTAACACAGAAATCAGTCCACAGGCTGTTACAGGCAACTGAAAAAGTCAGGGAAGGTCTCAGTTTTTTTTTTAGCTTAACATCACAATCTGTTAACACATTGATGATACAAAGCCAATAATACATGTTAATTGCTTCACATATTACCTTTAAGTGTTTGATAAGCTACACTAATCAGACAAATACAAGGGCAGAACTTCAGTTGCTGCTCAGAGAGTTATGGAAGGAACTTTGCCAACCATAATTGATTTAAGTACACCATAATCAAGGAGGGGCAGTTAAGGTGGCACCACACAAGGGTCCATATTTCATTACATGCTGTGTTTAACCTTACCCACTTCTCCTAAAACACACAAGAGGCTCATTATGTGTTTAATATTCACCAGCAGGTGAATAATTTTTATGCAACTCTGATAGTTGGGCGAGATGGATAACTCAATTATCTGAACATCCGTCAGAGCAGAGGGCTCGCTGGCTCTGGAACGCCACCAGCTAAGATTGATGGCTGGAAGACACCAATAGCTGCTGCTTCGCCATCTCATCCAGGCACTGGGCCTGAACACGCCGTTTGATTCTGCAAGAAGACCGTTTTTCTCTTCATTTTTCCCCCCTTTTTTATCTTTTTTCTTGGGAGCATTGTAGGTGAAGCGTCATTACCCCTCACTCCACTGAAGAGGGGTTCATTATGGGGTTAGTGTGTTGGCAAGACTATTGTTTGGATGATAAATGCAGTTGGTGAGGGCTTTGGAGGGAAAATTAGTTATGTTTTTTCTTTCCGTCTACAAAAACATGTCCCCATAGCTCACTCTGCAATGCTTCAGGGCAAACCGAGAACAATTAACACAAGCAATGGGTGAAGCAGCTCAGTTAAAGCAAAGAGGGAATTCATGAAAAATAAGCAAATCACTGGAAATGTCAATCAGGGGCAATGAAGTAATTACAAACACTGCTGTGCAATTCCAGGGGCGGTCAAAAAAGAAAACCGAAAGGTTTGGAGTCGAGCACTGAAATCTGAGTTTGAGGAATGAAGGAATGGACAAACACCCTAAACATCAGCCCTTCAGGGCCCGTCTCATCAACTGCAACCAACTAATGAGAAGTGAAAGGAGGATGATGTCACCCCATCACTCTCTTGTACCCTATTTCTCTATTGGTTTATGTTTTTGACTACAAAGCACTGACCCCAAATTCACTGCTAACACACACAAACACGCACATGTGCGCACACACACGGTTACCTCAGACGATAATGCATATGGTCTAACAATGAGAGAAAGATGAGGCACATTTTCAAATGTCAGCAGTAAATGTCAATTAAAAATTACAAGGGTGCTGGGAAAGGTAGGGTCTGAAGGGACTGACATTTTTTTTTCTTTTTTTTTGACACAACAATGTTTATCTGACCGGGCTGCTGGCTGACATGACGGGATCTACTTTGTCAGTTCCTTAATACACTTGGACAAGGCCGCCCCAGTGAATATCAATGAAAGACACCCGTGGGCAAATATGTAAGGCTCAGACTTACTCTAACCGTCCAATCAGCCTGTTAGTATTCTGATATTTCACCCTACTGTAAACCAGTGCCCTGAGTACCAAAGTGGAAGACCAAAGACAGAATAATACCTCTTCCTTTAATCCAAACTTAGAATGAACACTGACTTACACAGGGAAATATTTACGGAGACATCTGATCTTCATGTCATGCTCATCAAATGAGCCCTCTTCCTATATTTACTGCATTATTTTAAGTTTGAGTGACTGAGATGGCAATCATTTAAGTACTCTCTCATTAAACATGGTCTGGGAATGCTCTGAAGCTTAAGCAAAGCCTTTTATTGTCACCAACTTTCTTAGTGGTATTTAATTAGGCCCATCAAAGATAGTAACCATCAAAGATTGGCCCTTTTTAAATTCACACCTCAGTGACTTTTAGTTCCTGACGTCAACAACAGTTAAAAAAAAATTGTCAGAGCTTTTTCCTCTGGAAGCAGGCCATTTCCAAATAAAACTATGTTACTCTGAGAAAATAAAACACACCATTGATTACGACCTTGACCTCATCTCCCGCATTTTAACTGCTCAATGATATTGGATGAGTCATCTTCCCTTAAAATCAAACGATTGCTCCGCTGGCAGCTTCTGCGTCAAATCAGTGGGTCAGTCATCTATAGGAAAGGGTAACATTTTCTAAATGTGGAGCCATTATTTTCATTTCCTTTACTTTTTCAGTCTTTATATTTTCAAAAAAACATCTTTTAAAAGTTACTGCTTAAAATACGGATTTATCTGACATTATTTGAAGGATATATGGGAGTCTCCCTGGAACTCTTAAGAATTAAGGGATTATCATTGGGAAGAAAAACTGTATTACCAACTAAGATCTGTCAACTACATCAGGAACCCTAATATAAATTCATGTTTTGCAATGCACACAAAACCATACATAAATTAATTCATGATAAACCGCTTCTCTTTCTGTGTTGTGGTTTTGACAGATCCAGAAATCTGATCCTGATCTGGTGCTGCACACGCACTGAGAAAACAAAAACAAAGACAGAAAGCGAGTGTCCGGCTGTGCCTGGGGTCTGGAACCTCCTGGCGCTCTAGCACCGTGTCACAACATGTCAGCTGGCTGTCACGGCTGAGGGGGGCCGGGGCCACAGCCAGGTGAACGGAGGCAGTGTGGGCGACTTTTCAGCTCGGTGACTGGAACCCCGTGCCAAGGGAGGCAGGGGATGTGAAGACCATGTGTAAGAGATCCGTACTCAGATTTCGTAGGTTTAAAATTAAGCCTGGATAATACTGAGTATTGTGCTAAATTATTTGGATAGAGGCTGATGACACTTTGCATGACAGATGCAAATAGCTGATAGTTTTTGCTAGCATTTACAGGGAAAGATCTGTTTAATTTATTCAATAGCTGGGACACTATAGGACATTTTCAGCCTTGTATTTCGGGTTTCTACTAGAACATGTTTACATGCTTTCATGTTTTAAAGCACTGTTTTCCTCACACTGTCTTTGCTGGAACACCTGTAACACCCTCTGTCTAAAACACTCCATTTAAGTGCCTTAAAAAAGCCCAATCTGCTCTGATTGGTCTGCATTTCCACTTCTGATTACACGTTTCCCTGACATTAGCATTAGCTACATGCAGCAGTGTACTAGCAGTACTTTCTCCCGTTAAAAATAACCAGTGAAACTTTCTAAACACAACCAGACATGCTCCAGCAGGAATATGATCTGAAATCGGAGAAATTAAAAACGTTGCAAACCAAGCTTACATGTTTCTCTGACATTAGCATTTAGCTTCATATGGCAGTATAGGCTACGTAATGTGAACACTTGCAGTAGCGTGCCTGGAGTAGATGACAGCATACAGAAATCTGTCACAAGCTGATGTCAGCTTGTCTAAAAGTGGAAAAAACAGTTGGAAACAGAGCATTCAGAATGGGCTGGAGCCTGAGGTTTTGGCTTGCAGAGATTACTTCTACATACGTTTACCTAATTGTTTGAAATTTTGGCTACGTTTAATGTGAACGGACATCGGACATTGTGACATTATATATCTGACAGAAAATTAAGGAAAATATAAAAGGTCGCCTTTAAAGTAAAAATTACAAAATAGAAAGGGGTAAAGCCTATAGTGTAACCCCCTTGTAAGAATTATGTTTTCAGTGTGGTGAGGTAAAATTAAAATAAAGTTGGTGTTTTGCTTGAGTAGACTGTGTCACGATTATTTAGATAAGAAGTATGTTCTCTCAAGAGACAATGAAGTATGTCCTTGTGCATTTTATTCATTTCTAACACACACATTTATATGCATACACATACACACACCTCAGGCCCCCAAGGTCATACCATGAGGGTCCGTTCCTGTCCAAAGGTTCTCATGACAACAGATGCAACGGATTAATCACCCATTTCCCAGCTTCCCTTCAAAAACAATGTGTGTACTCTGGAAAACAATCAAGCTCCCAGGCAGACCCTTCAGGCTGTGAAAGGCTCCAGTGACAGGAGTGGATGTGGAAGTAGTGTGATGTGCAGATGTACCATATGGAAGTGTGGGGTTAATGTGGCCTATGCCAGGGAGGAAGTGGTTAGCGTTGTTCGACAGAGATATGAGCTGCCTTTGTGATACTGAGAAAAGCTGATTGTGGTTTGTGGTCAAAAAGGAGAAGTTATAAACAATATGGAAACTGGGAGAATAGGTGTTGCAACATTATGTGGTTGGTTTAGATAAGCGTATGAAAGGCGAATACAAAGAGGTGAGAACAGGAAGGGATGGCTTACCTGTTCCAGTAGCTCCAGAACTGTTCGTTGAGATAGGTGCGGTGACTGTGGTCGTCTCCAAATGACGCTTTGCTCTCGATCCAGTGTACGATGTGTCCCTCTACAGCTTAACAGAAACAAAAACACAGCAACATTCAGAAATCCAATCACAGGAAAGCCACACAAGCACGATCCAGAAGGGACATTATCTCATTCACAAAAATCAAAGAAAAGATGGCGTCCACATGACAATGTTTTGACAACTTCATAATCCTTTGTGAAACAAGGACGCTAAGGTTATCAGGGAGATACTGTATGTCAGATAAAATATTATTATATAATATATGTATACTAACCAATGGGAACCTCCAGGATGATATCAGGTGTTTTGTCGTAGCCCATAGTTCTCAACTGGTTCTCATCTACAGGAAATAAAGTGCAGAATTTTAACGTCTGACTCTTTGCAGTAAGTTTTACTCTTCACCGAACAAATTCTGTTGCATCAATCACAGGCAGGTAACCTAAAAGCCTTCACAGAGGTGCTGGGAACAAAACCCCTTAGTGTTAGCAAAGCAGAAGAAATAACAGTAGAGGACAGCGAGCACAGTAAAACCATTAACTACATCTGCCACGTATTCGCTGTCGTTGCACAAAAACCTGTAAAACCCAGTTACAGAGCTGCTCTCCAGTTTGCAGTTTGGCAGAGCTTTGTAAAATATACAGCAAAGGGACAAGGTTGGCATTATAGCCTCTGTAAGCCTGACCCCTGTCTGCGCAGGCCGCAGCCATTGTCCTTGACTTCTGGTGCGCTTCGGCCATTATCCCTACAACACCTGATTTCTCCATTAAATCTCAGGCTGACCAGGTCATTCAGTTCCGAGGGCCTGCCTCTTTGTCTCCAGCCAAGCTCAACTAATGGGGCATGGAAGGGAATTGAGGAGAGATGGAGGGTGGCGGTGTCAGTGGTGGTGAGGAGGTAGCATAAGCCAAGGGGGGAGAAAGAGAGCTGAGTGAGGTCAGTGAGGCTGCCAGAGGCCTGTGGTACAGAGGGGCATCCTGGGTGTGGTAATGTGGGTGTAGATGTGTACGTGGTGGGAGTGGGATGGGAGCCTCTTTTCATACCTACTGGGCTGTTGACATTGTCATGTGGCTCTGATCGCCTTTTTTACATCACCTTTGATTAAAATTAATGGGCCATCCCCGCTGTTGGGTAGCTTATTTCCAATCCATTTATCAGATGGGGTGAGGCGGCCTCAGTGGCCCTCGTGTCGCCCGAACTCTGACAGTTTTAGAACAGTCCTCTGTACGGCTCTGGAGAAAGGTCAGCACTCCAGGTTCAAATAAATGATATGGTCTTAATGACAGTGGGAATGACTTTTATCCTTCATCACTCATTTGACCTAGGGGATGATGATGGGATGGGGATGATGGGAGGAAGGGAGGGTTAAAAATTATGTTTCACAATTTCACACCTGGACACTCTACCTTGATTTAATATTGTTGGAACTAGATAACAATGTTAGGAAAGTAGAGGAGGTTAAGAGAACAAAAATATAACTGGTTAAAAAAATTAGAAACTACAATCGCATATGAGGAGCTTCTATTTTTTCTGAACATTAAATCGCCCAAACTACCTATTGGAAAAACTGTCTTTGCAGTCAAATATCCTCTCACTGGTACCAACATAACATTCATGTTCATGTAAGTAGACAGGGTGTCTACAGGTATCAAACAATTAAATTTAAAGCTATTTAAATGACAGTTTTAAAATCATTTTTGACCGAATTTAAGACTGATTTTGGGACAAATCACCTTTTTCTTATTCAAATGCTGCAGGGGTAGGTTTTATGTTGGAATATGGGTAGGTTAATCTACATTTTACCATTATGTAAGTGCAAATATTAAGACTGTATTTGGTTTAGTGGCAGTTTTAAAGATTTGTGCCATCAGAATGTGGACTTTGATGCAGAAGAGCTTGACTCATTTAACAAATAGAAAGTAAAAGATGGATAAATGAAATTAGATAAAATGTTTGTGGCATTTAAGACCTCAACAATTCAAATTTAAGTCTATTAAATGACTTTAAAGGCTACTTACAAAAATTTAAAGTTCCTGCAGACACCCTGATAGAAACTGTCTTTCTCAATCAGTGTTGGACAAAAAAAACCCAGAACAAAAACATTAAAACATATCACTGAAGCTTTCATTCTATAAATATTCATTGTACCCCGGTGCATAAGCATCTGAGGAAATTTGATAACAGCTCCTTGTTGTTAGCAAATCAATAAGAGATAACATCCACTGCATCAGTCACGTCCAGGTCTTCCTTTGCTACTTCCAGAAAGGCGACACTGCCATGACCAGACTGGCTTCAGAAATGTGATGAGAAGGTGAAAAGATGGCTCACCTAGAAAGGACAGGTTCCTCTCCTTCAGTTTGTCACAGAGCAGCACCTCATGTTCTTGGCCAATAGCGCTGAGAATAGAGAGTCAAGGATTCCAACATACAGCAACTGCAAATGTTTAGGTGGTGAGGTTTCAACAGGGGCAACATGAATACATGAATAACATGAGTACCGATACAGAGGACCTATCTGATACCACTGCATTAAACAGAATAAACAGCTATATGTAATAAACCTTGTATGGGTGTGAAATGATTGCTATCATGCTAACATGGCTCAGGTTAAACCCTTTGTAAAACATGAGCGAATACAAACAGACAGTGAATTATTATCTAACAAGACAGTCGGTCATAAAAACAGAAAATCTTAGAAAATCAGAAAATCTGCCATCTCTCAAAACTAAAGCCTTGCATACCATACACATTGCCTTTTACTGGTGGGACTTTCCAGCGTAAAATAGTGCCAAATTGCTGACATTTTGCTAATGGCTAACGTTACACTGTTTACCAGAAATAAATTCCTGGCTGCTCTAAAGCAGTAGTTGCCAGTGGCTACACAACTCACAGTGTAGACTACTGTTTGAGAGCGACAATGAAGATATCAAGGAAAACTGCTGTTTAATACGGGTGTACAACTACTTTAAAGTTTGTTCATGAATTAAGTCAGTGGTTCCCAACTGGTGGGTCCTGGTTGAAAAATGGATCAGGTCCATTCTGAGTGGACCTCAAGTGATTCGTGAATGTGTCAAGTTTGGGGGGAAAAAAAAACACTTCATTGTGAAGTACAACAAATTTCTGGCACAAAGCTAATATTTTGAAGTGCCATTTCCTGCTGCAAAGTGAGTGAATACCTGAAAGCTACTTGACAGAGACAGCAAACTACCTCGACAACATGGCCAAACCTAAGTATGACACTGAATATATTAAACTGTGTGGACCTTAAACTAATGTCTAAGGACAAATTTGGACCCCGTGGCTGGACCAGTTGGGAACCACTGAATTAAGTGAACGGGATGGATGTATAGACTCACATAATCAACGAAATCTGATCCCGCTTTCTCGGCAGTATCATAGGCATTTCCGATACTGGCATTTGTATCGAAACAACTCTACATGAAACTACATACAAAGTTTGAAAGTTGTACTTGTGAGAACACAAGTTGCTCATAAAAATTCTGCAGGAAAAAATCTGGCCTTTTACCTGTAAAGTTAGTTACTACGGACACCAGAAAATAAAACCGTATTTGTTGTGGTAACGGAATAAATGCACAGACATGAGGTAACCCCAGCTGTGCATGTGTACGCTTGACATCAGTTAAACTCAAGAACCTGCTTTCCCCAACTATTGGCTTACTATGCAAAGTGAAAGCCACTTCTCTTCTTGCCGATGTACAGCCAGAGCCCAATCAGAGTCCTCGGGTCAACCTTAATCTGCTTTCACAACAAATCTCCAAAGTGCATTACCTAAATGAGGAAGATGAAACAAATGCCAATTTGGCAAAATGCATAGAGCGCCTGCACTGGCTGCTCTGCTCATTCCTCTAAAATCTCTGAAGAAAAATGCTTTTAGAATAAATGCCATTTTGCATCAGGATGCAGGCTGCTTGTTACCATGGGAAAAAAATCCTGCATCTACAGAGGCTGGAGAACATATATGCAAAATATGCTTCTCCCACAAGAGACAGAAAAGTTTGTACCCTGTTATGCTGCCTTCAACAAACACTAATCTCTCAAAATGGACTCTAATTAATACACATACATCAAAAATGCATTAAAGGCTATTCCTCTCTTGTGAGGATGGACCTCTTACAAAGCACATAGTAGCGGGGCGGTTATAATGAACTCTCTGTGGTTGAGTAACTGACTCTAAGTTGACACTGACGAGAAGACGGCCAATGAAAGGTAAAAAGGGGGGATGTGGGTGGGACAGGGTTGACTGGCTACGAACAGAGCAGCCAAGCCCCACCGCCACACACGAAAGCTTGGGCAGACACAATAACATACAGATGTACCCATGTACACTCATTCAAATAAGTCTCCTCCCCCAGGAAATAGTTGGTCTGCTACCCAGCTGCTTGCCCCTAAATAGCCTGGACTCCCATTCTGCCCCTACAGTCAAGGCCAAACCCCTGTTAGGCAAGAGGAGGTATTTGTAATGGGCAAAGAAAGGGAATTATGAACAAATAAAAGTAATGTTCGATGGAAATTAGTAGTTCAGATGTGCCCAGAACTCTCCATGGTGCTGATCAGCATAAGAATTATCTGAATTAAACGCGATCCAATAAAAATTATTTTAAAAATCAGCGTCAGCATAAAATAACAAATCATCCGGGTTAAATAAAACACCAAACAAAAGAACACATTAACCACCGCGAGGCTTATGAATGATCTCTCTCTTCTTGTATCATAGAACATTGGGTCTGATCCACTGTGTGCACATGGAGATGCATTTAGATCAGCCTCATCCTCTCCTCCTCCTCTTCCCTCCATCGCCTTCCAGCCGCTGCACCGGTGATAGTGGGATGGCAGGCAGGATGAAACACTTCCTCTGTGAAGCAGAACTTTTATGTCAGGTGAAGCCAGACACATCTCATCCCCTTCAATAGCTCCTCGTCAATTTCAGGCTTAAAATTTTATGGGATAGGATACTGTTTGATGCAGTCTACCAGCGGTCCATAACAGCAGTCATTTATTGTGCACTGAAAAGAGGAGGAAGAAATATTATGGCGTGCGAAAAAAAAAGGGTGGGTGGGTGTAAAGGGAGGTGAAGGGAAAGGAAGCCCCGTACAGTGGCGGGGAAAGGGGGAAAACACAGGAGATGCTGGCAGATTGGCAGGCATGACCGCCGGCTCTCACGTGACCTCATCAGCAAACATGAGCGGCTGATGCCGTCTGTCAGCCAGGTGGTACAATAACACTTAGAATCTCGCTATACCTAAGCAGGAGATTTGTTACATGGCAACTTTTAAAATTAAATTGAAGCAATTTAAATAAGTGAGCAATTTAAATGCTTTCCTGTCATATTCCAGGTCGAATTTAAAAGTTAAAACACTTACCTGGTAGATGTTATTGGCCAGGATTGGGTCTGGAATTAAAGACGGGTCCTTGAGCATGCTGTTGAGGACTGTTTTAGAGGCTGAGAACAAGACAGACGGACAAGAAAGGGTGAGAAACAATTACAAAAATATATAAATAAATATTAGTATGCAAATAGCGTCAAACTTCACAGCTTGTCCAACTTACAAATGTTAAAAAAAATAGTCTAACTGCTACGCTGAATTGAGAACAAACTCTGGAAATATACAGGCAAAAGACAGGCTTGACATACTGTAATTCACCACACCACTGTTAGCGCAGTATTTCCACACTAGTCCATTAGATGGCTGCTTGGTGTCTATACAGATTTTCTATAGATAAATGTTTCAGTCCAGAGCACAGGAGCCCCATGTAGTTTATCTATGTTATGAACGCCGACTATTCTGCATCTCTCATCCCCATTCTTGCTCTACTAACATTATAAATCAGGAAGGGAAAGCCCGCTGGATTGATTCGCTGGTACTGCAACAGCACAAAAAAAATTCCTTAAATCATTTCTTAAAAAGATTTGGATTAAATGGATTGTATCATTGTGTGACGAAATGGTTGAGGCACGCCATTTTAGTGATACATGGTCCTGACAGACTTGCAGCATTGCAGACAATACAAGGAATGTTTCTATTCGCATTTCAGGCATGGATGGCGCCTGTACTGTACCAACGCTGCACAGAGATCTCCGAGCTCATCTAATAAAGTGTGCACGGTTTATAAGTGTTAATAACAAGACGGCTTATTTTAAGATTTATAAAAATGGACAAAAAAGGGAGTTAGACATTGGGAAAGGATCAATTGAAAAAGACTTGGGTGTGCATTTACAAACGCTGACTGGATCATCAAGCGTCTCTTAAATGGATTTCATTAATAGAAATGCACTTAGAGGAGCATTTAGAAGCCCTTAAGACCCGTCTTTTCAGTCCTGTCTTTGCATTTCTTTCATAGGCATTACTCCTTGAGAAAACTATCACAGAGAGCACAAACAGTGCTGTGATCCCTCATCTACCTTATGATGAAATAAAGAGGGAGGAGGGAGGAAGAAGAACAAAGCCCATTCAGCGCTCCCTCCTCTCTCTCTCTGTTTCTTCTTCTTTGTCTCCATCTTTCTCTGCCACCTCTTTATTTTTTCTTCTTCTCCTCACTACCTCCTCTCTGTTTCAGTCTCTTCCAGCCACGGTACTCCCCCAGCCCACCCCATAACCTCGTACTCCCTCTTAGAGCTGCAAGGCACAGGGCTGTGCTTTATTTCTTTGCTCATTTTTCTCAGAGATTGGTACCTTCACACGCAGATCCATACCATGCTCCTGTGCGGTGCGGGCGGCGGTGAAGAAAGAGGGTTATATTTTCCCCTTGAGTTAGGACACCTCATGACAAATGATAATGGATAATCAATAAAGCGGGAAATATGAGGCAGCAAACTTTATGAAGCCGGGAGACATATTACTCCCCAACAACACTGGTTTCCCTTAACAAAGTCACTACTCGACTGTGCCTAATAATCTGAAGGAAAATCAAAGGACCCGCAACCACATCAGCAATATTGGCAACTTATTCCACTTTAATGGCATTTTGATTGATTTTTTCCCTCTTCCTAATGGTCGTTTTATAGATTTGACGCTGCTTCTGCAAAACAGTAGTGTGTAATAAACCTCCCCGAAGGCAAACGGTGGCCATTAAAGCTCTTGTCTTACTAGCGCTCATAATTGGGGGTTGACCACCACCACATTTTGGTCTCTCACATAACACACACTTCCACGACTAGCCTGCTCTCTCTCTCCTCGCCTCTCCAGCCCTCTGATATTTTTGGTAGATGGCCGTAATAAGTGATAGGATCCCTTTCTCCTGCTCTTTTCTGAGCGATGGGGTTAAAAATAGCCATAAAGAAGTGACCTTGGCGCTGACATTGTGGAATTTCAGCCAAGCATTGACCTGATGAAAATGGAAGGCCGGGCCGCTAATAAATCAGGATGCTTTTAAAATGAGTTTACCCTAATGCTCATTCATCACAGGCTGTAATGCCATTTGCAGGCCCGGGATTCGCTGCTGTGCACAAACACAGCAGTAAATAACAACAGGGCCCTTGCATCCCTCGCATCGTTGCAGCCTCCAACATCAGCATACATTTATTAAAGACGCCCCCGCCTTGCACGGCAGCACTCCTCTATGACACCCTGAGCTCCTCTCTGCCACACACACACACAGACGCCATGCTTTTTAAATACACACACTCAAGGCACACACACAGACGCACACATAAAACACGTGCAGGAAAATAAAAAGCATAATCTGAGGAACACCAGACACAGAGAACAAAGCCCTGCAGCACGACTTTGCACCTTGTAAACATTCGCCAAATTTACTGTAATTGTCCCATGTTGGTATAAATTCTGACTAAGGCACCATATCACACCGTCAACATCTGAGCAGAAAAAGAAAAGAGAGGAGGAGAATAATAGATGTGAAACGCTACACCTCCATTGGGATTTGCTAAAGAAAACAACCAGTGTAAACAAATCACAAGCCTGTTTTCATATGCAACTCCAAAACAAGATAAACTATATAAAGCTAGGTAACAGCAACATAACCTTGGCTTGATTTCTTATTGCGTACTCGAGTCATTTGTAACTACTCTTCTTCTCTCCACACGAGGGTGAAAAAGTCATTATCTCAAACACAAAAAAATGTTGAGAAACCTCATTAGATAGCAACATTTGTTGAGGGAGGACCGTAATAAACAGTAACGGATGACGATTGTTATTGCCCCTGACACTGATGAGCTCCTCTGCAAGTTTGTTTATTAATTAAAAAACCCACTTTTTTTTCCACGGCTGTGTTGGAGAGGGGGGGGGGACGCGCTTATCCATTTCCTCCATGTGCCCACATACGCCCCCCCCCCCCCGCCACACTCCCCATGCACAAGCCATTGAGCTGTGGAGGGGCACTCGTTCATCAAACTTCATGGAGCAAGGGAGAGACAGGTCCTGATAATGTGCGCCGCTAAAGCTGATTTTCCATGATGAATCTCGGAGCATATAAATTGGCTAATATCTGAAAACATTTACAGATACTAGAGGAATTGACTACTTGTGGGACATGATGGATGAGGCTCTGCGACGCTGGCCGACAGCTCTGCAAATCTCTGCGGCTGCCTAAAGCCCTCATTTGATTTTCCAATTTACTCCTTTTAAATTTATCCTCCCGTATTGAAAAAAAAAAAAAAAAAAAAAAAAAAAAGAAGATGGGAAAGAGAGAGAGACAGAGAGAGAGAGAGAGAAGGGGAGATGAGAGGAAGGGGAAAAACATGTTTTTTTTAAGTATCTGTGGTGGTGTGTAGGTGCTAGTTGATGATATGAGGTGGTATCTCCTGTGCAGGAGGAGCCCAGTCCCTGAAGAGGTTACTGGGGCAGAACTGATCTGCTTCCACCTGATTCTCCCTGATAGCGGTGAGATGAGACTCCACGCTTCTGTGTGTGTGTGTGTGTGTGTATGTGTGCACGTCTATGTGTGTGTGTGGCGGTAGGAAAAGCAGATCTGGGGAGGCTCTGCTATGGAGAGAGGCTTCCTGGGTCAGGCCATTAGACTGTGGCAGAGGCTGACTGGAGCTCCTCTGCTGAAAAGGAGTAATTAGTATACTTGTCAAGTGAAGTGCCACGCTGCTGCTTACCTCCCTTGCACCCACCCCTTGCATGCATACACACACACGCACAGAAACACTCATCCTGCCTTTACCTCCTTCCTCCCTCCCTCCTTGCTAATGAAGTGCCCTTGCTCTCATTATTTGAAAAAAAAAAAAAAAAAAAAAAAAAGGGCTGCATATACACACCAGCTCCACCACGGTGGAGAGGTGAGACAGAGAAGAGAGGCGCACTTGAAGACAAGAAACCATAACAATCAGAGTGGATACGAAAGTTGAGATTTTACTGGATAGAACGCAGTACAATATTCAGTTATCAACACGTCTGATCTGCAAAACACCGAAGCTATTATGAATTCTGTCAAGGAACCAGAGGATCATAGCAGACGCTAACATTCTCACAGTGTTAACATCAAACACAGGACATTTATAACCTTGCGTACGAGGCTTCTGTAAAGGAATGTGACAATAAATCTTAAAGGCGGTCGAATCACATAGTTACAAAACATGGAGCAGCAATCTAATCTGGAGCTGGGCCTTGGGAAAATGGAAAAGGTCAAATAGCTAGCAAAATTGCCTCCTCAAAAAAAGTATGTCTAAATCTAGAGGCATATCAACTCCTGTCAGAGGAGGAATAGAGAGAAAGATGAAGAGATAGCAGGAGGGGGGAAAGAAAGAGCAGGAGCTCCCCCAGTGTGAGGCAATACAAGGTAGGATGTACCGACATAGAGTTGGAATCACGATACGACAGTTTACTATGTAAGTGTAGCATTAACAGAACATTTGGTGTGCACATGATGCAGGTTTAATCCAGTTTATGACATCCGTCCATGCCAAAAGTCTTTCTTGTCAACATTTTTAACAGTTTTAAAATATTATTTTTGTTGCGGTACAGTTGGTACATCAGTTGCGTCATTATTTGGATTAAAACTTCAGTGAATGTTAGTCCGTTGAGTTCAGTTTACCAATTAGGGCTGGACATTATATCTATATTATATTGACATTGTCATATGAGACTAGATATGAGCTTAGATTTTGGATATCATCGTAAGTGTTGTCTTTTCCTGGTTTTAAAGGCTGCATTACAATAATGTGAGGTAATTTTCTTAACTTATCAGACTGTTCTGTTATTTGTCTTTATCCATTGAGTTATTATATCCACATAATGGGTGATTATTCATCAAAAATGTCACTGTGTAAATATTTCGTGAGAGCAATAACAGTCAAACCTACAATATCCTTGCAGTAATTCCAGCAACATTTGCCAGTTCCAGCCTTTTAAATGCTGAGCTTTTTCCTACATTTTTCATTTCATATAATTCTAAAGCGAATCACATAAGTATTTTGACTAAGAAGAAATTTAAGCTTAGTTTGGTTCAGTTCACCTTAATTAACAAACTTAATTTTATTGTCATTATATATACACTTTAGTTTCATGAAACATAGTCCTGTCATTCAATATGGACATTTCAGAAAAAAGGAGACTTTGGTAATAAAAAATAAATAATAAATATTTTTATAACCAATTTGAATACATGAAAAATGCATAATTCAATGACATCACGACTGCAGATTCAACTGCAGATGAAAATACACGTTTTGCTGCCCTAGTTGTGTTTTGGTTTTATTGTTATCAGATTCAAAAGTTGTTGTACAGTGCCTTACTTGTCCATTATAAACTTAATTGACACATTCATGAGCCCTATTAAGAATATCTCAATATGGAAAAAGTCAAATATAACAATATGATTGACCAAATACCTAGTAGGGTTGACTACTGGTGCTTTCACAAAATATTTATGTGAGATTTTTGATAAATAAGCATCTGTAATGTGGATATAATATGTGGGTAAAGCCAAATAACTCGCTACGCTTAGAAAGTTACATCACTTTAAACCAGACAACACTTATGATATTACAATATCCAAAATGTAAGACAATATCTGGTCTTATGTCCCAGTATTGATATAATATCGATTTATTGCCCAGCCAAATAATTGTGGCATATACACTGATGCTGTTTCAGTTGGTTCAGAATGCAGCATTTTGTCCTAAAAATTTAAGCGCAGCTTTCCATAACCTTAAAATAGTGGATATAATCAGCGTAAAAGTACTCATGTGACCTTTCCTCCCCTACTGCCCAGTCTGTTTTCATGAGACAAGGAGCATTATGGATGTTGATATCATATTCAATACGTGATAAAACTGCTTTGAATGTATTGATTTATTTACAAGCGCCACCAGATACTCTTTCATTCTGCCTGACTGATGCTCTCTCCAATACTTGTGCTGCAAGGAGCAGGAGGGGGGAGGCAGGCAGCTTGTTGGTGGTGTCGTCATGTTGAGGTGTGGTGGCGGTGTGTGTAGCTTGTGAGAAGGGAGGGGAGCGTCGGGTGGTGGTGGTGGTGGGGGGGGGCAACAACAAGCGAGCAAAACAAAACAAGGAAGGGACAGAAAACAATTTAAAACTCTGTATTGATCCAGCACTAGTGATTGTACATATATTCCACAGTCCCAAAGGCCCCATTCCTGTGTCTCTTAAATGCAAAGGGACAGAGAAGGGGAATAAAAAAAAAACCGATGGTGCTACGCAAAGGCAAGCCACTCACCCAGTTGGGGGTAATGTCCCTTATATAGAAGTCTATTGATCTTTGCAATGTGCCTGCCCACCCTCCCTCTGGAATGCGACAAAAACACACAAATACACACACATGCACACACGCTGGAGTGCAGTCTGGGGCTGGAGGGGGGCATGACGGATATGCCTGACAATAGCACTGAACCAACCTGTTAGCTAATTGCCACCAAAGACAATTATCCTTGCATTGTTTAATAATGGAAACACATTACTGGAGTCTAATATACACACGGGGAGATTGGACGGTTTGACCGGGCAGTCCGTGTGGACAGCAATTCATTTGCAAAGGCCAAGCAGTGTCACGGGGAGATTGCAGAGGAGCTCTGTCAAAACAGAAGACACCCTCAAAGCAACTGACTTCACAGCTGGCAACAGCGGGAAGGTAAAGTATAATGACATCATCATTTGAAAATGTCTTATGTTTATACAAGTAGGAGTCAAACTATTTTACCAGATAGAACAGTAGATATTAATCTGATTTAAATCAAGAGTGTTTTGTCACAGCGTGTAGACTCATCCTGTAAAAGCCATCCAGCTTCTGTGGAATCACTTGCTACAAGAAGAACAACCACGATCGTGACATTACTCGCGAGCCTGCGAACGCCGAGACACGGCATGGTTACAACACTGTTTTGAAATTAAACAACGATCATCCGGGAAGTTTCATCTGCTACAAATCTATTCTGAGCAATAATAAAGCATGTTTTCACTGTATGGAGATGGAGGGATGCAGTGTGCTATTATCTGAGACGGAGTGCTTCTCCTGGATGAATGCCCTGTTCTACAAGCTGCTCAGACTAGTATTTTGACAGGCAGTGGATAACGGTGGGTCCAAAGCAATCACATCTTTGACTTTGACAAATGGCTGTGCTGTGGCGAAGTTGAAAATAACACACATCCACTTTAATCTCTTTCTTGATTAAATTGGAATCACGTCTTTTTGACATCATGCGATTCGCTCTCAAAGCACTGACTACTGCACAGACACACACTCACACAATTCTCAGAATAGACCTATTGAAATGTTATGAAAGTGTGTGTGCATGTGATATTAGGAGCTCCCGTGGAAATGTTTTTTGCATGAATTAACAAATGTTACATGTACCTGCAAATTATGACATTATCGCAAAAATACATGATATAAGATGACGTAAAATAAGTTCTAGAGAGGGGGGAAAATAGACGCTAACCAGAATGTACATGAACAATTATCCACAGAATTTCTGGACAATCTCTTTGACATGTTCAACAAAAATATTTGCATCTGGAATTTGGTTCTCCCGCAGCGCGTCCATCAGCGCAACCTAGGAATGGTTTGCTTTTTCTGCCACACTTTTCCACAACTCAATTTCCTCACAGGACCCAAGCAGGGACAAGGAAAGGAAAAGGGGATGAGAGAGAAAGAGAGGGTAGGGGTTAGATGGATGCACTGGGGGAGACGGAGGAGGGTGAAGAAAGAAATCAGGGGTGTTATAAATAACACTGATGAGGTGAGCTAGAATTGATCCACACTGCAGTTGAGAGGTGGGTGGTCCTCCCGGTGCTTAATTGCCAGTCATGTGCCCTGGGATGCGGCTAGTACTAAATGTGGTCTGTCTCTCATTAGGCTCGGACAGGCTGGAAATACAGCAGCTAGGACTGGAATTGGGACTCAAACAGAAAGGAATTCAAAAGACAAAGTGCTACAATTAAGACTGATGGGGGGATGATAGAAAGGACAGAGAGGGAAATGGAAAAGTGTTACTCACGCATTCCACCCTCCAGGCCCTGAAGGAACCTGTCCAGGATGATACGAGCCATCAGTGCAGGAGACAGATCCACCTTTACATAGATTGAACAACAAAAGGAAGAGAATTTGCCTTAATAAAAAACAGGCTATGCCGTCAATGGGGACTTAATGCTACTTCAAAACATAGGTATATTGGAAATGTTATTCCTCTCTGGAGAATTACTCCATTTACAAACCTTCAGACTAAATCCCACACATCCAGTTGGAAGTGCAAACATATTTCAAAGAGCCTAAGAATTACAGTGCTGAAATTACACGGCCGGCCTACCTTCTGCTGATGTCACATAGATAATAATGATTGTAATGGCTCTAAATGATATTATTGCGTTTCCAAACCTTGACCTAACTTTCGACAATCCCTGTGCAAATTGGTCTTTGAAAGCGTTGCTCTGCAATAACCTTTCCCACAGGAACAAGAGTTCGCCAATTACACAGCCAAGCTACCCGGCTGAATTGCCTTCGCCTCTGTCAAACGGACAAGCGCAGTCTCTCATCTGGTATGAAAAAGCAGCACACACAATGCCCGAGCAAGAGACAATGGAGAGCTTTAATCATAGGATGATCACCAAGGCAAAACTTCAGGAACCAACAGGACACACCGGAGGGACTGTGGGAATGCAGTCCTTAATAGGATGGATACAACCTATGGCTGCAGCACCCTTTGAACACAAAGACACCTTGAGAGGTGTGAAATGTTTTCAGTTGAAGTGCAGGGAGATGCCCTGCCAGGTAAGGGAGCACTAATGACTGATACTGAAGGTGTCTAGCTGAGCCACATTCTTAAAAGAGAAATGCCTTCCCAAAAGGGATGTCAGCTTCGGTCAATTTTGCTTTTGAAAGCCTGACACCCATTAACCTGGAACTATAATCTTTCAGAAAAACAAAATGCAAAATTATGCGAAGCCCTAATCTTTTTAGTCCAGGGCTCCACTGACTGTGTGAGCTTTAGCGCCACATTTCCAAGCGCTATCCATGTAGAGGTGGTGAAATGTCAAGGTTTTAGGATTAAAATTTGTTGCATTTTATTTTCTGTTGGCTTTGTTGACAGATAGTCAGCTAGCCACGTTGACAACTGGAATCATAGTGCCCACTGTCCACCCTTTGGCCTTCACTGGCTAGCTAGCATCAGCCTTGGCTGCTCTGCTCTGCACCCCCAGGTTGGTGGGAACTAGCTAATGGCTAGCTAGCTAGATAACTTTATTGTCAAGTTATCTAGCTCAGTGGTAAGATGGCAGCCATCCTCCATTCCCCCAAGCAGTCTGTTTGAGCAAGTGGCTTTATTTTGAGCCACAAAACCTATTTAGCATTGTTAACTATGTTAGCAACCCTAGCTGTGCTGACACTGCTAATGCTGCTGACAGAGTAAACATAGCTAACAATGCTAAAGGGGAGGTTTGCTGCTTAAAATTCATTCACTTAGATGCCAAGGGTGGGCACAATGTTTATGCAGCAGTGCTGTCTGGATGGCATTACTCGTGGTAATCGCCAGATGAGCAGTGTTGCTAGCTAGCTCCCACCTAGTTGGTGTACAGTGCAGTAAACTGAAAAGCAGCAAAATAACCTCATACACCAACATGCATAACCAGTCAAAAATATATTTGGCTGTTAACCAATTAACGGCTAAGCCTTGAATTCCCTTCTTCCCACTCATTATAAATATCATTGCCATGACAGTGTTAAAGGTATGCAATGAAAAAACAGCAGCTGCTCTTAAAGCCAGCAGAATATCACAAATTATTCAGCTCAATTAACAGGCATCATCTATAAAAGGTGCCAATGTTCAGAAGCCTGCATTAGCTTTCAAGGTAAACCAGCCGTATGGAGCATATTCATTTTCAAAAACATTACATTGTGGCTCCAAATAATAAGACACATTAAGTCATTCATTGCTAAATTTCACAGCCTCTTCAGTAAGGAGGGAATTAAAACATCGCTTGAAGACAAGCCATTCCTAGCCGGCTCGTTATGAAACACAACGTTCTTGCAGCTAAAGATCATTTTTTCTCTTGTTAGCATAATTGGGGGACCAAAAGTGAATTTGCCCTCAGCCTGTAGTGAGAATGGTGTCTTTCATCTTCTCTCTGATGCTTCCTGGTAACGCTGGGAGCAGAGAAGCTTCTGTCTAAACAATGTCTTTTTACCCGCAGTAGTATTTGTTAACATCTCCATAATATTGCACTAAGAAGGCAGCTTGCAAAAAGGCCAAACATGTCTATAATAATTAAGGGGTGAGCGCAGAGTTTGTATCTTCATTAAGACCTCTGATAGCGTTTTAAAACTTAACATTTCTAGCTTGCAGCCATACTGTAGCTGTGTTTCCTCTCCCCAGCCTGTCTCATTTTCCATTGCTTTCTTCTCTCCTCTCAGTCCTATCCTCTTTGTGCTCATTGGCCTGCTCTCCATTCACACCTTTAGATAACGAGAGATCGTCAGATCCTGGTAACCTGCATCAGGGCTGACACATGAAAAATGGCAACATTACCAACGCTGGCCCAGCCTGAATAAGGACCACCTGATTAGTTCAGGTACTTGCATCTCCCTAATTTTCATATTAATCATGAGTCCATCTCCGTCCTCAAGTCAAACCGCAGCACTTCATGAGGTTAACGTGTGACTAAGAGTCACAGAACCTTAAATTTCTGCGGAAAACAATTAATGCTCAGTAAAACTCAGGTTTTATAAGCCCTGAAAGCTAATGGGCGTTAACATACAATACAGCATGAAGGCACCTGTATGTTTAAGTAACCTTTACATAAAGCTGCGTATAAAGCGTGCAAAAAACACAGCAAATGTCAGGTTTAGAACCCCCGTTCATGGAACACTTCTTGGGGCAAAAAAGAAATCCATGAATAGTTTTCATCATTGTTAATCATTTCCCTCTGTTGGAGATATATTGTCTCATAAAGGGATGAAACTACATCAATTAGCGGTCTGGGAGACCATGAGTGCTTGGTTTAAATGTTAAGTAGCATATTAAAATGACAGTTAAATGGTTCATAGACAGTTATCTCTGAGCTGAATTTAATCCTTAGGAGGAAAAAAAAACTCATGTGTCAATTAAATGGAGAATGAATAATGGCAGTTAGCTTTGAGGTGCCACTGATGCATGTGAACTACTCAGATTTTAGATTAAGAAACCCTCAAATCTCGTTGCCTGGTGTAAGCACCAATAAAAATTTAAATGTGCATTTAAATGTTTTAAAAGGTTACACAGCCAGTTCTAACGGGCAAAATAGGAGGAAACTGAAAGACTAACAATGTGATGAAATGTGAAAAAAATAGGTGAAAAAATTCAGTATATTGACGCAAAAAATAGCCTAATAATCAAAAACATCCTTTAATCAATTTTGTAGATTTCACCCATATTTGCTGCATTTTATTAGGGAAGTAGTAGAGTAGGAACTGTTGCTGGTACCCTAATGGAGATAATAACTGACTAACTATATTGAATGTAAGAAACACTAGTTGGCCACTGACTATATATATTTTCGCTTATGTGAAATGAAGAAACTTGGCCATGTGAATAATGTAACTGCTTAAAGCATGAGGCTATTTTATAGCAAGGACACCCTCTACCCTCTATTTGAGTTTTGTACCAAGTGCACATCTAATTATATGTATGAACACTATTTGCTACAACATCAACCGGAGTACAAATCCTACACTGACCTCCCAAAGTAAACAAGTGATGAAGCGATGAAGAGAAGAATTAACCACTGACCCAGCCCTCACCTGTCCACAGTTTGCTGCAACTCTGCCTCAAGTGCAATTTGGAAAATTACATAATAAAACACAAAAAGTATTTTCACATCTGCGTAATGGAGGTGAGAGCTAATTACATGAAATAATTGATAATGGAGCGGACCAATTTACCAATTTTGATAATGGCTAACAGACAAGGGTGAAAATCGGGAAAAAAAAAAAAATGCAGCCAGTTTCTATCTGTCCGTTTATAGAGAAGAAGGAGGCATCAATTGAGGATTTTTTTTTTCAAAGATGAGGAAAAAAAAAAGAAACTAAAGGTTATGTCATTACCTCATTGGCCAACTCCAGCAGGACAGGAGCAGAGGGATGTGCCTTGGCTTCACTCAGATACCTTCATTATAACAAAGAACAACAACAGCAGTGAAAAAAAAACATGGCCCACAAAGGCAGACAGAAGGGTAGAGGGGACTAGACCAGGCTAGCCAAGACATGCTAATGTCCCTGATGACTTTGCCCTAGGTGGCATATGGCAGGCTCGGTGCGGTTAAAACAGCACTGCTTGAAGGGCTTCAAATTTCCTTGAAGCCAGACAAGCATATGATAGTTAGTTAACCCCTGCCGCCCAAAAAGCCTTTTTTCCCTCGCCAGCTAAAACTACAGCTCCCCTCAGATCTTACCCAGATCATCTCAGAGGTTTGTTGTTGTAAGTGGATTAGAAGTGCATTATCCAGCCTTGTTTTCCCCAGAACAATGGCCCTAATATGCTAGATAAAGGCTAATTGCAATATGCAAAGAGGCTTTCCCCCCCTACAGCCTGTTTTTCATCTTTTTTTTTTCGCTTAATTTATCCGTTTTCATTGAATTACAGATAATCATCCCATCATAAGCCTGTGTAAGGCAAATGTCCAATGGCTGGTTATTTATTTATTTTTCTGCTTTCAATTTGACATGGAGAGCAGAGCTTTAGCTTAGCAGGTGCAAGTGGAGGTCTGGAATGAATCCTGAGGGTGGTGATTTGTTTGGGGGAGATTATATCTGTCACGGTGGCCCACCTACTCTCTAACTGTAGAAGGGACTTTGGCAAGTCCCATTCTCAGTCACAGAATGGGGAAGACAAAGAGAGCACGCAAGAGTGGGTGACAGATAAAACAAATAAGTGACAGAGAAAAATAGAGATGAGAGGAAGATAAAGACATAGTGTTGGACAGAGGAAAGAAGAACAATAAAGAAACACAACACAAAGTAATACAGTACCTTTGGTAGTGGCGTTCAATAACATCTGGTGCATGGTGCCTAAAGATTGTTTTTTTGGTTCGTTTCTGTCACAAAGACAACACACATGTAACAATAATGTAATGATAGCAATAATAATGATAATAATAAAAGTTTGTTTCCATACATTTCCATTTATTTTCCATTCCCATCTATTTTCCAGTACGCCTGAATAAAACGCAGACTTGTTCAGCCTCGGCTCCTCTTTCATGCTCTATTGTATATGAACAAGCGCAAGAGATCTCGGGTCACACTAATTTAATTTCAATAAGTTTGCTAGGGGTCAAAGTGTGCCAAGGCAACCTTGTTCAAACCCCCATCCCCGTCTTCCCCCCTCCTTCACTCAAACCTTGTATTCATTTCCCCTTTTTCGATCAAACAATGACCCTATTCCACATTCCACACCCTGACATTTCCATGCAATTCAATTGCCATCTTCGCCGCGGAGGAGGAGGACAGGGGATAAAAGAGGAAGAGCATTGGTTAAAAAACAACTTATTTAAAAACTACTACACACAAAAAATGTAATTCCACAGAGACAGGCAGTGTGACTGACACCTGTCAGGGGGATGATAAATGACTCCATTTTCTGCCTGTGCTGCCTTCTGCCACTGGCGGCAGCGGCCATTTATCATCATCCGCTGTCAGCCGTGGAAAGCAGCAGTGACAGTGCGAGTCAGCAAACATTTAGCACACGCAGCCGCACTACATGGGGAAATTATTATTGTCAGAATAATAATGGTTTAGCATAATTTATTACAGGTCCACCAAATAAGCAGGGGCTAGATGTTATTAGACAGATGGATGGGAAGGCTTGGCAGACATCCACTGAGGCTCAGGCAGGCAAGGGCCCTCGACGTGAACGTGAGGAGGAGGGGGGGTGGAGGTGGGGAGGGCGAAATAAACGGGGGTATGGCGATGGTGGTGGGTGGGTGGGTGTGTGTGTGTGGGGGGGTGGGGTGTGTGTGTGTGTGTGTGTGGGGTGGGGGGGGGGTGGGGGGTGGGGGGGCATCCTCCAAACCAATCAGAGAGCTGGCAGTTCAATTACAAAGAAATAAAGGGACATTCATCATTCAATTAGGCACCTGTCAGGGCTCACAAAGGAAGAAAACTTCTAACCTGGTACTCCAGGGAGAAGATGCTCAGAAGAGTGGACTGCGAGTGACTGGAACAAATAAAAGAAGGACAAAGTTAATTACCAGAGTGCATTGCACAGAGACAAAGGGAGAGGGGGAGCTTCAAAGCTGGGGCCAGCTGCCCTGTAATCTAAAAGAACATGAAAACAAGTGTGGCAAAGTTGTTCCAGATGAACACCTCTGACAAAGGATTCCTGCCACGATGGCGTGGGGGTGGGAGAAAGGGGGAGGTTGTGTGTGGTATGAGAGATGAGAAAAATATACCCTGTTTTTTTTTTCCCTTTCACACATTCATACATACCATCTCCCTCCATCCCCTTTTCTCTCCAGTAAGAGTGCTGAAAGCTAAATTGTTCTTAATTGAAGTGCAGTTTCTGCCGTTGTAAAGAACACTCACTCATAACCGCACTGACAAAATTAGAGAGAAATTTATGACATTCATGCAAATAACTGATATGATTCAAGAGAGAAACACAGCACTCACTGGCAATTATACTCCCTGGTTTGGTGGATGTCTCGTTGCAGAGGGGCTGACCGCTGTGAGAGTGTGTATTTGTTTATGTGAGTGGTGTAGCGATACACAGATAGGAGAAAGTTTTCCTGCTTCACTGTCAGAGCTGGCATATGGACCATTCTGGAGCCCTCCCACTGCAACTGATGGGCTTTGAAAATGGAAACTTTCACTGCAGGAAGCTTGGACTCCCAGGAGTCAGTCAATTCCATGGGTTGCCATGAGTTACATTCATCTCCAGCTCTAGTCAATGTCAAACACCTGGCAGAGAGGCGAACCTGGAAAACAGGCGGCTCCGATGGGGTATCGCAGCCCCGTGGAAACTCCTCTCCAACCCCCCACAGCATCCTTTGGGTTGAAGATATTTAAAGTGGTGACAGATATTATTCTAATTGGATGATACATACCTCCACCCTGCATATTAATGGGAAAAAAAATGCAGCAGAAGCATGCACACGGGGACATGCACATGCAAACGGCTCTGTGACGGTCTCCAGTGGTCTTGTGTCTCCATATACCTCTCTCAGCACGCTTGATTGTTAAATTTAATGGACTTTTCGTTACAAGTCACCTGAGAGTGGTATGTAAATACTGACAAGAAGCCGAAGCCTCCAATCCGCATTGAAATATTGAGTCCACATAGGCCTTCAACATCAATCACCATAAACCATGAAATAACCATGTGACATGTAAACAAAGCCAAAGGAATCTCAAACATTGATTTCTGTCTGGAGTCTCAGTCTGTGGCCATATCTTCATAAAAGCATTTCAACCGCTGGAATGGCTTAGCAGTTTATAATGACTTACCCCACCAAACACGTCATATTGGGTTCTCCAGATGTCAGTTTGAAAGAGTTTTACTGCTCTGGCTGGAGAACAGCTAATTCTCAACTATTCAAACTCTCAGGGGCTCGACCCATCACGCAGATGAGTCTCGTCAAAGTTACAGTTACGAAAGTGAGCCAACAAATGTTTGAAGTCGAGGAGACGTATGGGGGGAACTCTCAGAAAACACTGCCACCTCAGCATTAATTTACAATGATGCGTGGGGACGAAGGGGCCACTGCAATTAAGTGGGCCATTAAATGGTCAACTGTCAACATGTGGACACTTAAGGGAGGGGAAAAAATTTCTTCCACACTTCAACCTTGCACCTGAGCATTTCAACAACATTACAGCCTTATTGTTGGCATGGGACCATCGCGATCCCCCTGTTGGAACAGACATCTGTTAGGTTTTAAATGGATTACTCTCTATAATGAGCATGATTACTGCCTAATTGCTAAATCTATACCCTGTTAACTTTAAAGGGACATAAACTGCTCTAAATATCTAGAAAAACATATCTGTTTCAAAAACACTAAAAACTTTGGGGACTTTTTTTTTCTCTCCCTTACCTCAATCACTTTTTAACCAACATCAAAACTAGACAAAAGCACCACTGATGCTGAAAATAACTCAAGTACAGAGACAAATATCATAAGATTTAAAAAGGATAAAGAATACTGAGAGCAATGTGAAGAGGTGAGGGCAGATACCTGGATCCAAACCAAGAGTAGTCTGCGTTTTATAGAGTCTGTCAAGTTTTACACTGCACTCATATTGTATAATGCCCTTTTCCCCCATTTAACAGACATTAATAGTAAGTTATTGTGGGCTTTACATTAATGTATATCCAATCTGTGCTCTCCTGGGCACAGTATGCTCACTTCATGCTAAAATATGGAGCTAAATGCAGTTGTACAAAGGGGATCTGATCTGCCTGCTGCACAGTAGCTGTAATACATCAAGCACCTTGCCTCATAATACCAGCTTTTGTGTGGTTATTGCAGTGGTTTGCATTATAAAGTAGAAATATTTGAAACAATTGTGAGATTAGACACATTTCTTTTTAGAGTCAATCCTAAAACAACCCCTTGCTACGATGAAGACCCTGAACTCTAACAGTATCCATACATAGATAGACAAATCTTAGCTTTTTAATGCATCTATGAGATGTCTAAGTAAACAACAAAGTTCATCAATCTCTGTCTACTAATAATGATATTAATGATAATGATGCTGGAATTTCAGCTTCAATACCATACCTTGAAAAAAATAATTATATTTGATAACCATTTTTCATACAATAGAGAAAAAGTGACATTGAGTATATGAAATTACATTTTTTAAATTAAAAGATAAACATAATAAGGATACAACATGACTATGATGACTTTTCTTTTTTTGTTTAGTAGCTGAGAACAGCAGAATGACTTGAGTTAACATTATTGACAATAAACAAGTAAGCAAGAAAACGCAGCTGGTACGGGTGTATCGATACTGCAGAAAATTAGCATTGAAACCATTTTTAGGGCCTGTTGATACGGTTCCGTATATTTCTGAAAACGGGTATTTATCTTTGCATTTGCACCTATCATTTACACATAACCGGCGTTTTTCTCAAAGAAAACTGAGATTTTCAAAAACGGCTTCCAAAGTGAAAGTTTTTAAAAATATCCGTGTCTATAGAGACGTGTAAACAGGATAGACAGAGATTTTGGAAAACAATGACGTTGCAACCCAGTTCATGCATGCCCATTAGGCGCCCTGGAACCACATCAACAATGGCTGATATATGCCGGGTTGTTTACATTTTGTTAGCACTTTTGGGACTACTTACGAGCTTACAAATGAACTTAGCACTGCTGCATCAACATCACCGCTACATCAGCGAACAAAGACGTCTGCTCTGCCCAATATTAGTAAGTGAATAGCAGCTAACTACGCTACATACGGTTAAAATGTAGTTTATCATTGTTTTTATCACTAGCGCCAAGAGGAAAACAAATCACTGTGCATGCGCAGAATGCTCTTTGGTGTTTGACATATGGTGTATCGCCACCTACTGGCCTGGCATGCTAATTACAGCAAAAAGCTGCTGTTTCTGCTTTTTCGTGTAATATGGATATTGTTTTCACAACTGATCATGTAAACCCGGAATTTTTTTTTATACAGGATAAATAAAAATCTATTTTTATTTGTATCGGTACTCAAAATTGACATAGATGAATACATCGATATTTTTGACAACAGTAAACACTCCGAGTTAATCCTAAAAAAATGCCTTGTCGATGACAGAGTCTGGGAGAAGCTTAACTTCACATATCTGAACACAGACAGACAAATCTTAGCTTTTAAATGCCTCTATAAGATAAGATAAGTATATGGAGACAACCGAGTCGATCGGTCTTTGGCCTACTTGATTGTATCTTATGGTTCAATACTAGTGTTAAATTACTGACATTTATTAAAGGTATACTATGGAAAATTGTTGGTTACTGTCTGTAAACATGCTTGCCAGTGAAAGCAACAGTAAAAGCCAACCCCAGATTCAGTCTCATTTGGCATTTCGTCTAGTTACATTTGCATTTTTCTGCGTTGCGTCTCTTGGATGCATGCTGCTTACGGTCTGGCACCTGCAAAAAATACACCACCACACACTTCTAGTGGTTCGTAAGTGATGATTAAGTGGTATTACTTCTGTATGAGTTGGTTTTTAGATAAATCCTGCATAGTTTAACTTTAAAGGAAACATTGAGCATATCTGAAAATAC
Source organism: Epinephelus fuscoguttatus (assembly GCF_011397635.1). Lineage (NCBI taxonomy): Eukaryota > Metazoa > Chordata > Actinopteri > Perciformes > Serranidae > Epinephelus > Epinephelus fuscoguttatus. The sequence goes on along the minus strand of NC_064765.1, from coordinate 16,319,294 downwards.
ATTCCAAAAAGAGTCTGTGACACTGCAGCGTGTCTTCACATTGACCTTTGTGTGAGAAGAAAAAAACTAAAAATCCCTCCCTCTTGGATATAATTTAGAACATGGGGAAACAGAAGGTTGGGAGACAGAAGAGTGGTTAGGGAATCATTCACTCTCAACCTAA